>NW_028280895.1:395000-757500 GCF_059751285.1 Brachycentrus maculatus
TGGGACGTTGAAGGATGAAGAAGGGGTAGAAGCTTTTTCTTATTATTTATTTATTTTTTTGGTTTTTAATTTTTATCAGTTGGAACATGGACAGTAGTAGGGTGGTTTTAGTCATTGTCATATAGTTCATAGATTTATATTATCCACTGACACTTCGTGATGGAATTGCATTTTTAATATATTATAAGATTAAAACCAATATTTTTAGCTTTTCCACTTTTTTTTATTTGACCAGCGACCGGGTTTCGTCGTTACCGACATCATCAGACTGGTGATGATGTCATCCAGTCTGATGATGTCGGTAACGACGAAACCCGGTCGCTGGTCAAATAAAAAAAGTGGAAAAGCTAAAAATATTGGTTTTAATCTAATAATATATTATCATATAGTTCAGTTAACCCAGAAGAGTCCAAACTGTGGCGCGTTATAAGAAAGACATCACAGAAGAAGCGTTCCAGAACTGTTTCCAAAAGCGGAAATATCGTTAGGATAAGTGTGTGCGTCGGGGAGGTGAATACTTTGAAGGGAGCCCAGACGCATTTCGTTTTATGCCATCAGTCAATTTATAATTGAATAGGCCAAGTATGTAAAAAAAGGCGCATGGTATGCATAAGGTTGACCATCACTGGGTCTACGTTTGCCTAGCATGGCGTTTCCGCTGACAATTACTGTGCAATAATAAGGCTTGAAAATATGCCCAAATGACATCCTGCTTGTGAATCAAGGTTAAATGCGATCTGATCACCTAAAAATATTTTGTCAATGTATAAAATTCAAGTTACGATTAAATGTGGTTTTTTTCTATATTTTCGGAGCTATTTTACAACCAGAATAAAAATTGTTTGAGTTTCACTCAAATACAAATCAAATATCACTGGTTCACCTGACTAAAAATGCCCGCATTCCTAACTCTCCCTTTGTTTTTTATTTGCGAACTGCCCATTTTTTCCTTAATGTCCTGCTTCCAATATCGAGGACCTTCAAGGTGGCTTATTGATCAGTGTTTTAATCGGTAATACTGACATGAATGGTTTTTGATACCCAAAATATGAGTTATATATCCGTGATTCGATATTTTCGAGATAACGAGAAAAAATACATCTTTCGTAGTTCCCGATTTATTCATTGATTAGTTAGTTTCGTTATAACATAATCAGCTACTCAACTGTTCATATATAGCGACTGACTTGTACATCTACAACTCTTGTTATATCGCTTTGTATCGTTGTGTATGCGACGCCCTCTTTTGCTCCAAGCCTGTGGCGTCGGGATGCATAGCTCTCTTTCTCCATCTCTTCACGTTATATCTTTCTTCTCTCTTGTGTAACGAAATTTGCCTAGTAAACGTGACGCGTCCTTAAAATTGTTCTCGATTCTCGTCCAATTATCGATTATACAATCGTTGACTAGGAATCTTTACATCAATAATAGTTCAAGAATATAAATCTTTAGTATTATTTTTTATTCCTTTTCATAAATCTATGGAACTAAATGGACCATTATATTTTTAAACCTCGTGTATCTATCTGATTTTTTTTTTTAAAAAGTAGAATAAATAAAGAAAACTGTGAATAAACGTACAGCGCAGATATTCATGTTTATTTTTTAATTCTTTAGAAGTGACTTAAATTGAGATAAGTAATGAGAAAAAATAGTATCGGGCAAACACATAATTCTTTAAGTAAATTGCGGTGACATGTATTACATTTACATATACCACGACACTCCACAATTTAATGTGACTTCCTTGTTTTTGTATTATTTTAAATGAAAAAAAACATTATTAGTATTTTTTAAATATCACATACATTTTATTTGTATTTATTGTATTTAAACTTATAATATTATTCCAATAGCACATATAATTATAATACAGCCATCTGTGTTGGATTCAGAAAGCTTTTATTTAACAGAGACCTTTTTATTTTGGCTGTACGCTCCCTAGCTCCTAAGATCCGAACCTTAGATTACTTTTACATACTGATAAACGCTTAACATCATGTTTAAAATTTATTTATTTTTTTACAATTTTTTATATGTAGTACATTTTTATTGTGTAGTACTTGTTTTAAAAATCTGGGTATTCAACAATTACAAAAAAAAAAAAATGTAATTTAAAAAAAATTTGCTCTAAGTGCAGAAAACTCAAATTTGTGAACGAGTATTAAGACACACTTAAAATGTTGTAATAATTTTAGTTATTTTTTTAACATGGATATTTCCAACGTCATTTATACAATTTCATCAATTGATATGACGAATGTTGGGCCTCAATTGCTTCAGTAACCAATTTGTGGTAATGTCTATTAATTTTTAATTTTAGTTTTACTTGGTAAAAACTATTTTCATAGTGGTATTTACCAAGTACAACTTGAATAAAAAATATTCATTTAATTAAGTGTGAAAGTGTAAAGAATGTGACAAGTGGAAAAAATAATGAATTTTTGCATCACCCTATACTCATAAACTTAGTTTTAATAGACTCGTGGGTGAAGTTGTTGATATTTATTTCTGGGGCTATTTTACACATTTGTAAAGAACGTTTAATACCCCCCGATGTGAAATTATTAGATTTATTAGCCGAAAATAGCACACGTTCAGAATAAGCAACAGGTGCTTGGGCTATATATATACATATATATTATATCTACATACATAATATGTACCTGCTAAGATGACAACACATAGATACAGGTATTCGTGTGACATATTCGACCTCTGTAGTTAGTAGGGGTAGGAAACATGTATTAAATGCTTTATTTTATCGAAATTCGTACTTAATTTTGGGCTACACGAATCAACAAAGGATAAATTATTGTAAGTTTAAATTTAAAAAATATTATAAGTATTTCATTTTACCTACAAAATAATTACTTGAATTATGTGAACGTTGGAAAAGGTATAATAAATAAAGTAGCGTATAAATGTGTGTGTAATTATATAAATGTTTATTATGTTTTGTCACATATATATATATAATGTATATATATATATATATATATATATATATATATATATATATATATATATATATATATATATATATATATATATATATATATATATATATATATATATATATATATAATAATTAATATATTAAATTTTTTGCAGAGACCCACCAAGCCAAGCCACCGTGTGTGTCTTGTCAGTGGAGTTATTTTTGCATACGATTTTATTAAATAATTTTTATCGATTTTAACACAATATTCATACAAAAAAATATAAATATACATATAGGTATATGGTTTGTTATTTAAAATAAATAACTCAATAACCATCACGCTGCTTCTTCGCAGGTAGAGAAAAGAGAACGCCATACTAATCATACTTTGCAAATAATCTTCGCCTCTTTGACATTCACGAATCTCCCGATTCCTCCGACTCCTAACCTAATAACACAGTTTTGAACATAGATGTCTCTAGTGAAGTTCTAGTGATTCAAGAACAAGGTTTCTAAATTGGTTCATATATATATAGAACTTCCAAGAATTTTAGTAGTGTGGTTGTCAATAATGGGTAGAATTGGTGAATGTTACACGTGTGTAAAGTGATCACTTAAACCAGCCTATGACGGTCGTCAGCCCCGTAAATGCCCAGACTTCCATATTCTTCTTCATCTTTGATGAGATTTCAAAAAATAACACAGTTTTGCATGAGTGGTCAGGTCAAGAGTCGGAATAATTGGCGCTTATGTATGAAAAGATGATTGGTGAGGCGTTCTATCCCCTCTGCCTACCCCTGCGGGGAAGCGGCGTGATGATTAGTTAGTTAGTTTTTTTAAAAATATTTGTGGGTTGGACATGTCTGGCGTCGACAAACTCAGAGTGTTTATTTTTTCCAATGTCGAGTTCTCCTTTTCAATTTGCATCTTGACCCCGTTTCAATGCAACTCTTTGATTTTCGGTAATACATCATCTCAACAAAAGTGAAAAATGTATTGTGTATACTTATGTACCTACTTAAAAGAAATATTTCAATGGCTTTTTATTATCTCTTCACCAATTTAAATGCTACGAAATTACAAAAAAATACTGTACTGATTAAAGGTGCCTGTAATTTCACACTTTTTTTTTAATTACCTAACGTCCAAGTGACTCTGAAATCTAGCTACGGCTTATGCAACACCGTTTATCATGTCCCTACTCAGGTTTCAACTTTATAAGTTTCATAGCCTATGCCTACTTGTGAGTGGATTTAATCTTTATGTTTAAAGTTACTATAATTTCATGTAATTCATGAGTGAAAATTCTAGGCAAAAACACTCGCTATCTCGCTAGAGGCATGAGTTTATATATTTCATTGATTCTAAGTTAGCAGTGAAGTTACTTAGGTGGACGATTTTAATATTCTCAATATTATTAACATTTAAAGTATTTTTTATTATTAAAATGATAATAACTTTGTGGTTAGTCATTTTTACTTATTTATTTTTTACTAAAATGTTATTAAAATTAGTATATAACCACTCACCGAGATTTTTACGTCTACCGGTTTCGAGACGTACCCGTCTCTTCGTCAGGACAATCACTAACACAGCATGCAAACAATACTACCCTTCACCACCATAGCAATTGATTTTCTTTGAAGCCAGGTAACATTTAACGAAATTGATTTTTTGGACACTATTTTCGTATTGAGTAAATAAATCTTTCTTCGAAATAAATATATGGCTTTGAAAAAAAGTGTTTTTGAAAGGTGAGGAGTGAAAAAAATATCATTTTTTTTATATGTACTCGTATTCTAAAAAAAAACAAATTCCAATAAACTTGTAAAATCTTTTTTTTTTAATGTTCGCTGAGACCCACACGTTTGAATTGGATGTTAGCGTATACCTCCTTAATGTATAAAGAAAGCAAAGTATTTAAAATAGATTTTTTTATTTTATTTATCGATTTTTCATGTGGAATAACGTGATGATTGAAAAAGTTAATACCAACCACTTTTTGAGTTTATTTTTGTAATTATGACTTGTTTCGAGAACTACCGATAAGTGAAAATACAAACTAATACTCAAATCTATGATGAGAACATCTGTTGTTTTCACACTTAAGACATTTAACAAAAGATAGTTTTGTGAACTCGACAAATCCAGTACCCACTGACCCTTATCCGCAAACTATGGTGCATAGGGCACTGCGTCATATTTTTATTATTACTTGATCAGTTTATTGATTAGTTTATTATATTAACGTAAGATTTTCTTTTTCAAAACATATTAAACTTTAAAATACGCTTCTAAAATTCTCCACGCTTTGAGTACCTATCATTTAATATATATATATGTATATAATAATACCTATATCTAGTAGTGCATAAAAGTAGTAAAATATTGTATTTTAGGATTTTCTATTTAATAATGTGATTGACATTAAAATTCGCTTCTTAAAGTTCTCCACGTTTTATGTATCATTTGATATACGAGTGTGTATTCAAAAAATACCTAATACTCAGAAGTAATTATAGTAGAATGTTTTATGATTATCTTTATCAAAATGTATTAAAATACGCTTCTAAAACTCCTCCACGCTTTGAGAATCATTTGATGAATACATAAAAAAATATACCTAACTAACTGGTCGTGACTTTTGTTCGGCATTGAAGGTCGATTATCACACAAATACCTGGTGGGATGACGTAAGCTTCGGCGTTAGCTAACAGTACGGTATAATGGCCTACCTGTTCGGAATATTATATTAACCAACACGAAATTCAGGCGATTTCGGTCATTAGTTACTAAAAAAAATTCTTGAAATTCGCGTTAGAAGGGAATCTTTTTAGGCGGTAGAAATAGTTAATTTTATGCATTCATCTTTTTTTATTTATTGACCATTTTATTATTTCAAGATAATGAAAAGGCTAAAATATATTTATAAAAAAATCTCGGTAAATGCCACAGTCTGCCTCCGTAGTGTAATGGTCAGCACGCTCGGCTACCGTTCTGGAGGTCCCGGGTTCGATTCCCAGGGGGGTTTAATAAATATAAGTGATTTTTTCACTCCAATATTTATTCAATATTACACTGGACTGGTACCTGAAGTGGAGGGCTGATCACCTTTCCTTCATGTGTAATCGATCGTGATAACACTGCGTTTATATGATGCAGTGCCCTATGCACCATTGGGGTGCGGTAAGGGTTTTATAAAAAAAAATGCCACTACTTCTTAAAAATATATTGTGACACGTTTTCCGATGCATTCTGCATGGTTTTCAAATATCGATGCTGTTATATGGTGATTTCAAATACGGTGTAAACGTGTCACAATGTATTTAAAAAAAATAGTTTTATTTACTACATACATAAAGTGTTCAAGATCAAACCCCAATAACTGTGAATTGTGAATAAGTTTAAAAATAAATCATACAAATATACACGTCCCGATTTTTTTCTGTGAAAACGAGGAAAGCGACTGAATTTGTCAAACCGAATTAAATTTACACCGCAATAAACTTTAAACTAATAAGACAAGCGAACCAAGATTATTCTCGGTGTTTAATCCCAACACTATTATTAAAAATCATCTGGGAACTAGGGAAGAGCAAACAAAATAATTTGCGAAAAAAAATATTTTCATTAATTGATTCGGCAGTCACGTTGTGAATAAGATACATCAATTTTTCATTAAAATTTTAGTTGGTAAATACCACTACGTACTTTAAAAAAATAAACTAATCAAAATTGCAATTAAAAACACATTACTTACATTCGGTTTAGTATAAATATCCATAATATTTTTATTGTGTCCATATTTTTGTTCACAAATCAGGGTTTGACCAATGCGTTAGAAAAAAAGACCTGTAAATTCCCTGAATTGTATATTCATATTCATATGTTGAGATGTTCATATTTATATTTATTAGGTGGCCATACCCAGATTTGTGAACGAAGATTTGGACACACTCAAAATATTGTGATAAGAATAACTAGTCAAATTGTAAGTTTAATAAAAATTTAAATCACGTTTTCAGTCGTCTTCTAGAGTGTAAAATAATTCAGGAAGAATTTATTATAATATTGTACATACGTTTCAAATTTTTTTAACCTACCTTAGATGGTGCCAAGAACTCACATCTGAAAGAAAGTATCAATTTTAGGATATAGTCATAAGTATACAACTTTTGAAATTTGAATAGTGTGATTGTCAATCATGAGTAGAATTTTAATATAACACTTGCTTAAGTGATCTCTTAAACCAGTCTTTGATAGGTCGTAAGCCCTGTTAATACCCAGACGTCAATATTCTTAACACTCTCCTCATCACAGCTGTCCAAACTCAAAACACAGTAAGGGACATTTTTTTTGTAGTACGTTTTTTTGCATTTTTGGACTAAGTAGATTCTGTTTTGAATATTGAAAGCATTAACTTTGTGGATCATATTGATATATTATTTCGAGAAATAATATCAGTAGATTTTACTTAGTCCAAAAATGCAAAAAAACGTACTGCAAAAAATGTCCCTTACTGTGTTTTAAGTTTGGACAGCCTATCATTCATCGTTCACTTTGTGTCCTCCTCTTCCTGGCTATATCCCAGCTTATTGTCCTTGTAGACTGCTGGGGTCAGCTCTCCTCGTCCTCAGGTTGTAGGTCCTTCTATCCTGGACAACGTCATCTAGGCCATGCCTTCGAATCATGTTATCTTTCTGCAGCATCCATGAATTGTTTGGTCTTCCTCTAGATAACTTTCGAGGAAGATTCATTTATATTGCCTGGTTAACACATATTTGGGTTTTCTGCGTCCGATATGCCCGTACCATCTCAATTTTCTTCAATCGTTCACTTTGTGTAATACCACTTTAATCTAAATATTCATATTTTTTTTCATCTGTGTTGAGATGTCTTTTAAAATTTCCATGTATTCAGTACAGTTTAATTAAAATGCAAAAGTCGTTAAAATTAAAAGTACCTGATCAAATTTATCTACGTTGCATAGATAAACCCCGTTTAATGCAGCTCTTGAGACAGCCAATAATTTCTGTAACTACCAGGAGCGCATAGATTATACGAATACGTACTATTTGATGACGTAATTACGGGAATGCAAAGCACTAGCTACCAACTCTTCCTTTAATGCTCCATTACTGGGGAGAGGGGGAAATGTCAATATCTAGTAGAAGACACATTCCGCTTCGTAAATTAGTGCCCTTCTAAGTTGCTTGCCATTTTCAAGTAAGTCGTAGCGTATCTTCATGAAGAGTAAAAACCCCTAAATTAATAAAGTTTAATAAAGTTCAAGTTTTTTAGTATATATATAACGTGGTAATATTTTTCTTCGTAAATTGGGTGTAAATAATATGTAAAGTGGGTGTATAACAATAAAATAAACAATGTGTTGCTTTGTAATTAAAGTTTATAATTAAAGTTTAATCTTAATTTATCTTTATAATATTTTTCTATCTATCTATCTGATTCTGACAGTTCAGAATATTCTTTTTTCTATCTGATGTCTTTTGTTTTATTCAGTGCGACGCATGCGACATCTGGTGGTAAATCTGTTTTAGGTAGGTACTATATGTAAGTACTTAATAAAATGTATAGGTAGGTACCTAAGCATTTTATTACATACTTTTATATTTTTTTAATTACCTTATGTTACATTTAATTCAAACTATTATTTACACTTAATTTACATCATATTTATTTATTTACATCTTCTTACAGTAAACAAAACATTTATTTTTAAACTCTTTCAGACTCTTTTCATTCTTTATACATTCAGGCAACTTATTATACATTTTCAAACCCTTATACATTAAACAATATAACCACTTGAATTTTATTTTTTAAGTAAAGGGTTGATTGATAGGTCGCTGTCCCATGTATTGAAAAAAAATTATATTCTTGTCATTATTTTTCAAATAAGATGGAAAAAATACAAATATATCTACCAAAAATCTAACCTTTACCCGCACCCAATGGTGCGTAAGATACTGTATCGTATCGACGCAGTGTTACCTTGATCATTACTTTCACCGAGGTAAGGTGATCACTTCCGCTCTACAGGGACCGGTCCAGGAAAATATTAAATAAAAATTAATAATAATAATAAAACCCTTATCTGCACCCCAATGGTGCATAGGGCACTGTGTCATATAAACGCAGTGTTATCTTGATCGTTTACACATGAAGGAAAGGTGATCAGCTCTCCGCTTCAGGTACCAGTCCATGGTAATATTGAATAAATATTACAGTGAAAAAATCACTTATATTTATTTTACCCCCCTTGGGAATCGAACCCGGGACCTCCAGAACGGTAGCCGAGCGTGCTGACCATTACACTACGGAGGCGGAATTACTAATATTTATTTTAACCCCTCCCCCTTAGGGTCGAACCCGGGACCTTTACCACAGTAACTAAACACGCTAACAATCACACCATGGAGGCGGACAATATATTTTTATATACACATTTGAAAAATTGCTATATTTAAGCAAAATTACTCAAATTAAATACAAATGATATAAGCGAGTTACGTTTTTAACTTTAGAAATCTTTTATGTATATTTTTTATTGCATTGAGTCATAGGCTGGTTTAAGAGATCACTTTACACACGTGTCTTATTCATCATTCCATCCGTGACTGACAAGAATACCTCTCAAATCCGGAAGTTTTATTCCATACATCGATTTAAACATTGTCAAAATTGGTAGTTAAAATCTTTTAGGAATTCCGTGAATGGAAATGTTCTATTATTACCTTTTATTTGTACTCAGTACTTCGTATGTGCTCATTATTCACACTTGAAAAAGATGTGCGTCAGTGTAGTCTGTGATTACATTTGTATGGATATGTACACATGACTTATGTGCGTTCAAACTCGATCAAATAAAACCTTTGTTGTTTAGTAAACGGAATAAAGACGCATGTGTTTGTTACGTTGAATAAACGATAAGCAAATATTTAATGTGTTATCAAGATTAGATTTTAAACAATGAGGTTTTTTCGTAAACAGTAGAACCTAGATTGGAAACACTGTTTGGGTCTGATTTCGATTTGGTGTTTCATCCTGTTCGATTTCATTTATTTGAATATATGTTTTATTATAAGTGACTATAAACAAAGATAAAACTAAATGTATGGTTGTAAGAAGAGAGGAATTAATTAATAAATTAGATGAAAACGTCTGTTAATTTTTTGAATCTAGTCGCGTGTAATAAAATAAAACTAATTAAGTGGTATTATACAACTGTTTCATTTAAAAAATCGATACGTTTTTCTTCAAAAATATATTTTATTCATCGCCTTGTTTTGTATAATTTCTAATTAATTTAAATTTCCTTCATTTGCTAAAAATAATATTGTTGAGCAGTTATCTATTTGTGGAATAATGATTGTTTTATAAATGAGTTGAACGATTTAATCTCCTTATCATAGTGAACGATGAATGATAAGGAGATTATAAGCTGTCCCACCGCATTCCCAGATCTGATACAGAAGCATCTAGGCTTCCTCATAGACCTTCTCTTGCAAACCAATTTTTTTTACAAGTTGTGTTTTTTTTTTAATGTGAAACAAAATTGTATCCCGATTTTACTGTAAATTAACATTTAAAAGCTTTCAGTATCCTTTTTACTGCCAATCAAAATAAATATAAGTTTGTAAATTATAAGGAGGGTGTTATATTACCATACCACAAAGTAAACAATGCTTTTAATATAATAATAATAATAATAAAACCCTTATCCGCACCCCAATGGTGCATAGGGCACTGTATCATATTAACGCAGTGTTATCTTGATCGTTTACACATGAAGGAAAGGTGATCAGCCCTCCGCTTCAGGTACCAGTCCATGGTAATATTGAATAAATATTACAGTGAAAAAATCACTTATATTTATTTTACCCCCCTTGGGAATCGAACCCGGGACCTCCAGAACGGTAGCCGAGCGTGCTGACCATTACACTACGGAGGCGGACTACAAACAATGCTTTTAATATACAAAATATAAATTAATGACGTTATACTCGAGTGTCGTTTAAGCTCTTTCGTCTTATGGTATCCATATGCTATCCTTTTTATATTTTAATAAGCTTTGTTAGGACATGGTTAATCCCCTGGTTATATAAAGCATACATACATATATATGTGGGTACCTATTTATTTTTATAAATATAAACCGTTGAACATCCTTCCCCGGTTTTGTATTAAAGAGCTGAATTTTCTTTAGGGAGCCCGAAGCAAAATTTAATAACTTTCTATGTTTTGAAAATAATTGCTTGGGGCACCTGCTCGGAAAATGGTGGATTGACTTCATGGCAAACGGGAATGTGGTGGGGGAAATGAAAGGTTCCCATTACGGAAAAATGAACATTCTCTCTACTCAACCCCATGTAGCCTCTCCTTTTTCTCATCTTGTTATCATTAAAAATATATACATAACGTAAAAAGATACTGTGGAAACCCTGTATTCGTCGGATTCGATTTTAGTACATTGTGGTATCAAAAATGTTCCAATATTTTTTTTGTATTTCACAACATTTTGCGTGTATTCATATCTTTGTTCACAAATCCGGGTTTACTTAGGGGTTATTTTTACATTAAAAATCTCAACATAGATGATGAAGAATATGGAAATATGGGTGTCTAGAAATACAAGCTTGTGAACTAATGTATACAGCGTCATGAGATTAATGACATATGTAGGAGTTCCAAAAATTTGAGAAGTTTGGGTATTTGTAGGGTTTACACCCCGTCTTAACCAAGTTCAAGTGATCACTTTATACACGTGATACATTCACCATTCTTCATTAATTGATTCAGAAGTCAATTTCTGGTAATATCTATCTATTTTTAATTTATGTTTTCCCTGGTAAATACCATTATTTCTCAAAATCTTCGTGTTCAGATATATTTCGCATCATATGAGCTTTACAAATGATAAGAAATGTATGGAAACACGTGTCATAATAGATTTTAAGAAAAAGTGGTTTTAACCAAGTAAAACTTATATTGAAAATACTCAGTTTTTACTACTCAGTTTTTTGTAACTCATTCATATAATATATTATATAATTCTAACGTCGCTTCATGTGTGAATAAGCGGTATATATGGTTGATTTGAGAAATATTGTAGTGCAGTATAGACTTTTTTTATTTAAACGTATGCAAGATCCTCACCGAATTATTTTACCTACAGAGAGACGCATGAAAACACGTTTTTCAAACTACATGTACAGCTCTTTTATACTGTTTTCTTATTGAGTTTATTTTTTCAATTACTATATGGATAATTGAAGCAGGTCGTACAAGTTTATTGTATTATAATATATTTATAATAATCATAGTTCTTTTGACCTAAGGCGGTATGTGTTAGGTTTTGAATGATGTGATTCTGTGATTTAGATCATAGATAAAGTGTGTTCGTCGTGATTTGTGTGCTTTCTTGTGTTATGTTAGAGTTATACTGGACTGGCAGAAGAAACGTAAGGTTGATCACCTTACCTTCATGCAATAAACAAACGAGATACAATACTGCATTGATGCACTTCTATATTCGTCAGATTCCGTATTCGTCTTAGTTTGGGGAACAGATCATTGACGAATATAGAAATTTTACTGTATTATAATTTTAGATTTATTGGTAGTCATTTGCCTTCTTATGTCAAGACAATCAAACATGTTGGTATTGCTTTATTGTTATCATTATTTTGGGAACATGATCTCGCTGCAGGCTAGCTTTAATGATTGTAGAAAACACGGAAGCCAATTTGTTTTGATTCATGTACCACAGAGAATATTTATGTTAATAAAATTTATAAACACCCTATGTGTTTATTTTTCAATATCATTATCAACGTATTATAAAGTCAGTATCTCAGTCCGTTACTAGTTCATTTTGAAGAGATTTTGTCGGGAAGTACAGTAAAACCTCGATATAACAGACTAATTAAAGGGAGGGGGTGTCCGTTAAAAGCCAAAAGTCCTTTATATAAATAAAGGGTTGTTTTTATTTATTTTTTAAATTTGTACACTGTATTTAGATACTTTGTCCGCCTCCGTAGTGTGATGGTCAGCACGCTCGGCTACCGTTCTAGAGGTTCCGGGTTCGATTCCCATGGGGGGTAAAATAAATATTAGTGATTTTTTCATTGTAATATTTATTCAAAAATTACCATGGACTGGTACCTGAAGCGGAGGGCTGATCACCTTTCCTTCATGTATAAACGATCAAGATAACACTGCGTTTATATGACAGTGCCCTATGCACCATTTGGGTGCGGATAAGGGTTCTATATTTAGATATAAATAAACAATACAAAACACAAACAAAATTCTTTAAATTGTCTTCGGCCGCTCGCCGTGAGGTGACGTTTCTGTTTGATATCGACGCGCTTGCTTTCGTTAATCCTGCTTTAAAGCAGTAATCAATATTTGTTTGCAATTTTCAAATTTACATTTGCAAAAGTTTTGAGATAAAATTTGTCATTATCATGGCCGGTAAAAATTGTTAACATACGGAGACGCTTGAATTTAAGCATTTGTATATATCGCTCACTCCTTTCAACAACGTCATGTATCCAAAAACTTGATATTTCAGTAGATCGTTTTTAGAGTTAAAAAATATAATAAAATGCAATAAAAATAAATATCAAGCCAGCTATTGATCTTTTATTGTGCAACAGATCTTTTTAGGTAAAACCTGAATGTTTTTTCTCCATTTGAAAAATATTTAATATATTAAAAAAAAAATATTAATCAAAGCCTGTTCATCAAAATGCTAAAACAACACTTTCTGCCCTGTAAATATTATGTTAAAAATATGCTGCGATTGGGATAAAGTACATTTTCTGGGCATTCCGAAAACATGCACAACTTAAAATTATCGATATTTGATATATGACGTTGTTGAAAGGAGTGAGCGATATATAATATCAACAAGACGTTTTTATTTTTTATTACATTTGACCCAATTTTTGTCTGTTTTATCCGAAGTTCGTTAAATAGAGGTCCATTATATCGACGTTTTACTGTATTGTAAATTTGATAATACTGTCTATTACACTGCACTGAAGTCAGTTACAGCAAATAAAAACCTATCAGCGGAAGCTTAACTGGCAGTGCACAACGAAGTCCTGGTTCCAAATCTAATGTATGGAAGTGAAACATGGAGTTGGCAAACGAAGGATGAAAGTAGACTGAATGCAGTCGAAATGCGATCTCTCAGAAGAATGTGCTACAAAACGATGTATGATAGATGTGCGAATAGTGAAATAAGGAAGGAATGCAAAGCTGAGATAAGCATTATCGATAAAATTAAGACAGGTGTGTTGAGATGGTTTGGACATGTAGAACGAATGAGTGAGGAAAGAACGGTAAAACAAATTTATGAGGCGAATGTTAGTGGGAAAAAAGCAGAGGAAGACCGAGAAAAACATGGCACGATCAGGTATGCCAAATACTTGAAAGTGGTCAGGTTAGGAGTCGTAACAATCGGCGGGTATGTATGAGGAGATGCATGAACGTGGAAGAGGCGAAGAATGTGTGCAAGGACAGAGTGGTGTGGCGCTCTATTCTCTCTGCCTACCCCTGCGGGGAAGCGGTGTGATGGTTAGTTAGTTCGTTAGTCTGTCTTACAGAGAATCACAAAACTCAGCTTTTAACAATAATTGAAAATTAAATAAAGTTTCCACGTTTATGACATTTAACAAAAGGTAGTTTTGTAAACACGACAAATCTGTTATTAACCCTCATCCGCACCACAGGGAACTGTATGAAATTGATGCGATGTTAACTTGATCGTTAATTATATCAGGGCAATGTGACCAATCCTGCGCTTAAAGTCCCAGTCAAGAGAAAAATTAATAAATATTACAGTGACAATATTTGCAGAATCGTTCGTCTTATAAAATGTATAAATAATATAAAATATATGAGGGGATAATTTCATTAAAAGAGTAGCTATTCTCTTTTACTTCGAGATGCCTTACACAAATGTGTCGCCTACTTTCAAAATCCGCCAGATCCATATAAGTTGATTTTACAAAATATGCAAATTCTCCGGGTAAAATTTACGTTTCAAAGATTTGTCTATTATTAGATAAAATATTATGAAATAGAGAATTTTCCCATTATTTTGGAATTTTTTCTGTCAAAAAAAAAAAGATACACAAACCAATAATGACGTCATCTTAATTTATCCCCGCTCTCTGATTGGCTGAAATGGGTCAGAAGGCAAGTTTCATGAATATAGCGGAGTTTGAAATACAACGCTGTTTTTAAGTATTTTTTAGCAGGGTTTTCAAGTATTTCAATATTTCAATTAATAAAACCCACAATTGGCATTCCGATTGAGTATTTATTTTCTAATATTATAAAATTGGATCTGGCGGATTTTGAATGTAGGCTACACAAATAAACAATTTATTTTCGGTGAAGTCAGGTTAAAGTAAGTATTATTAGTTTTATTTAAGTGGCACAATTCAAGATTCAGTCGAGAAAAATCTGGAAGCTGTTTGTTCGCGATAATTTATCTATGTAAAATCGGACAGTTTGACGAACGTATATTAATGTGTGGTCTTACGAATACAACATATCGTTTTTCAACAATACATCATGTGTGTTTGTAACGTTTTCCGATGAATTAATGAAAATCATTCTGTTTTCTATTTTTAAGCTTTAGAATTTTTTCCTGATTCTCCGGTATTTTGTAGCGTGCGTGTATTAAAAGTCTGATATCGAAATGACTTTTTTAGTAGTTTTTTTATTACAGATTTTTTCTTGATTATTTGATTGAAGTAACATATTAAACATTATTACGTTCATAGGCAGACCTAATCAATATCTTATCGGTGGTATTTTCTTCAGAATTTTAATTTCCTCTACCAGTTAATAAATAGTGAACTATTCTTAACTTTTATTCTTCACGCCCCTATTTTTTTGTCTTACATTTTACATCTGTATATTTCGGTAATCTCCCGGTCTTAAAAGTTAACGACATACTAGAGGAAGAAGTAATATATCTATAGATTGGCTCTGAACATTGGTGGTCTACACCAGTGTTCCGCAAACTTTTTCTGTTCAAAGTACACCTGCCAAATTAAGAAATTGCAGAGGTACTCGAAAGAAGAAGAAAAAAATCATTAATATTGATTTATTATCAAAATAAATGTAATTCGCGAACATATTTAACATATCGCTCACTCCTTCCAAGAACGTCATAAATATAAATACTTGATTTTTCAGGAGATCGTTTTTAAAGTTTAAAAATATAATACAATGTATTAAAAATAAAATTCAAGCCACTTACTGAACTTTTTACTGTGCAATACATCTTTTTAGGTTAAACCTCAATGTTTTTTCTCCATTTGAAAAATATGTAGTATATTTTAAAAAAATAATTAAACCATACCTTTTCTTAAAAATGCAAAAACAACGCTTACTGCCCTGTAGCGGTTAAATATTAAAATAAAAATATTGTGCATGTTTTCGGAATGTCCAGAAAATGTACTATATCCCAGCAAAAGCGGCATATTTTTAACTTAATATTTACCCGCTACAGGGCAGAAAGTGCTGTTTTTGCATTTTTAAGAAAAGGTATTGTTTAATTATTTTTTTAAATATACTAAATATTTTTCAAATGGAGAAAAAACCTTTAGGTTTTACCTAAAAAGATAAATCTGTTACACAGTAAAAAAATCAATAAGTGGCTTGACATTTATTTTTAATACTTTGTATTATATTTTTAAACTTTTAAAACGTTCTCCTGAAAAATCAGGTTTTTTTATTTATGACGTTCTTGAAAGGAGTGAGCGATATGTAAATTCAAATAGATTTGTGTATTAGTAAATTATGATTCCTTTGAATTATACGAATATAAATTTTAATTCGACTTTGAAAGGATGGTTAGGTACTATACCCGTATATTTATTTAAAGAAGCGCACTTCTCTTTGTGCCGGTATGCTGAAAATTTGTTTTTAATGCTTTGCGTTAAATGTTTTCTGAATGCCGGACGAAAGGCATCTTTTAATTTTATTCCGGGAACTTGGTGAATAGGTTCTGAATAATTTGTCCGAGTTTAAAAAAGGAATGAATGAATAATTTCCAACGGTGCTATCGGTAATGATTTCCGCTTATTATTATGGTAATTTTTTATAGTGATCTGTGCGGCGCGGTAGATGTACCGTAGATTTTGAATATCTACCTTTTTTTATTGTGATCATCTCTTTTTACTTATTTATTTTTTTACAAAAATGTTAATAAAATTAGTATATAACCACTCACCGTCTTACAGGTAATTCTGAAGTATTCAGAATATCTTTTATAATTACTTTTCATTACATCTCTTTTTGTTTAAAAAAGCTATCCTACGTCATATTAATATAAATATAAAAACCACACATTTCTCACTTACCTAAGAATCTCTTACCTTTTCCTCAAAGTATTTTGCATATATTATTATTTGTTTGATTTCATTAATTGATTCGGTCACTTTGTGGTAAAATCAATCCATTTTTACTTAATATTTTACTTAAAGTAAGTATCCAAGTGAACCTTGAATAAAAATGGGAAATAAAATTAATTTTACCACATGTGACTGCCGGATCAATTATGATAATTTATTTAATTTTATTAATTTTTTGTTTTGTATTTCATCATACACATAATAAAAAATTAAAATATTGTGCCCTCACTGAATTTTCCCTTACCGAGGGCACATTTTGCAATGTTTATTTATAAAACTATTTGAAAGAAAATTGTTTTTGAAAATTGCGTGGACAAATGCTGAGATCTATTTCTGACTACTCGCTTTCAAAATCCATTTATTTATAGTTTTTATTATTTTTTTTTTTGAACTTAAGTTTTATATGGTAAATACCACTATTTCTTAAAATCTATTGTGACATGTGTTTCGATGCATTCCGCATCATTTTTAAACACCGTATTTGAAAATGATGCGGAATGCATCGGAACACGTGTCAGTAGATTTTAAGAAATAGTGGTATTTACTATGTAAAACATTAATTAAAAATTATTTATTTGCCCTCGAAAACTATTTTCACATTATTTTAGATATTTCGCCATTTCGACATTTAAAAAACAGAAGAATCTCAATTCGTTGTCAATCAAAATTGTTGGATCAGGAAAGGAGATGAGGGGGAGAGATTTAGGTACTACACATAATCATAAACATAAAAAAAATTCTCATGCAATTTCATGTTAAATACAAATTAATTAAGTTCAAATAGCAAATGTAATTTTTTTGAGTAAAAAACATTTTGTAGCTAACTAACTAACCATCACGCCTCTTCCCCGCAGGGGTAAGCAGAGAGAATCGAACGCCACACCACTCTGTCTTTGCAAACATTCTTCGCCTCTTCTACATTCACGCATCTTTTCATAGATACCCGACGATTATTACGACTCCTGACCCGGCCGCTTTCAAGTATTTGACATACCTGATTATGCCAAGTTTTTCTCGGCCTTCCTCTGCTTCTTTTTCCAACTTCATTCGCCTAATAAATTTATTTAACCGTTCTTTCCTCACTCGAACGTTCTACATGTCCAAACCATCTCAACACACCTTTCTTAATTTTATCGATAATGCTTATTACAGCCTTACATTCATTCCTTATTTCACTATTCGAACATCTTTCATACATCGCTTTGTCGCACATTTATTTTAATCTTAAATATTTACAAATTCTATTTTATTTCAATCTGAATAAGTAGGTCGTGACATTTTATTACTCAAATCATTCGCATTTTATTAAAATGAACCATGAAAATAATTTATGTAAGTCGATTGGTAATAAAACGAGCTGACATATGAATGTGCTAGAATTCTTTTGAGGGGCGAAGAAAGCTATTTATATATATATATATATATATATATATATATATATATATATATATATATATATATATATATATATATATATATATATATATATATATATATATCTTATTATTAGTTTTGTCCGCCTCAGTGGTGTAATTGTTAGCGTGTTTAGCTACCGCGCTGGACTGGTGCCTGAAGCGCGGGAATTATCACCTTGCCTTCATGTTAGTAATGATCAAGATAATACTGGGTCAATATGATGCAGTGCCCTATGCACCATTGGTTGCCGATAAAGGTTAGAAGAAGTCTTTGACATATTGATATTTATTGAACTTTGGGATTCTAGAAGCAGAATTTTGTATTTTTAATACCTGTAAATCCGTTTAAACTCCTCATTTATTTCATGAATTATCTATTACTTCAAAATAGATTAACTGAAAAATGTACGGTTTAAACTTTGCTAAGTCGATGGCATTAATAAATGACTAACTACTCCAAACTCATTATTCAAGTCCTAACATAGCGATGAAAGCCTTGTTACGCACAACATGCTTCAAATTAATTACTATGATAAATTGTACGATATTCTTTATAAAATAAAACAACTCTGTTCAAACTACTTTTTATTGGTACACTTTTTCCAAACGGTTTCGACAAGAACCTTGTCATCCTCAGGGTTTATTTACTACTTCTAAAACATTGAAATACTCATAGTTAGCCTTTCTCTTACGATACCAAAAACTTCCACGCACTCCGTACACCATATAAAAATGTTATTTAAGTGTGGAGTGCGTGGAAGTGTGGAGAGCGTGGAGTGCCTGGAGTACGTGGTATCGTAAGAAAAGGGTAATTAACTATAACCTAACTATGAGTATTTCAATGTTTTATAATTAGTACATAAACCCTGAGGATGACAAGGTTCCTGTCGAAACCGCTTGGAAAAAGTGTACCAATAAAAAGTAGTTAAAACAAAGTTATTTTATTTTATAAAGTTTAAATAAAATATTCATGATTTATATAAAAAAAATGAGGACAGCAAAAATACTAAAATACAAAGGAAAATGATCATATATATTTTTTTTAATGTACGATAAAGATTTTTACAAATGATTTTATAGTTCACTCGCTGATACAAGGCCACGTATTGCTGAGGCTCGGTGTGGTGATATAAAAAAAAATAGGTAGAAAAAATATAAATTCTCATAGTTAATTACCCTTCCCTTGCCAAAAACTTCGACACACTCTGTACACCATATGAAAATATGATTTAGAAAAATATGATTTAACAAAACTCCTAAATGTTTTTTTTTATTGTGCATTGCGTATATAATATTTTATTTGCTTGCAAAAAACTTTTCTAAGGAAGTGTTTTTGTAAGTTAAAAATAAATAACCAGACCCTTCAGAAATGGTATCGAGCGATTCGAATGCAACATACACTAAAAGAACTTTGTTGTCAATCCTCAAAAAAGAGCATTTCTGACGCCTGGAATTCTATGTAAACACAACTGTTACTCTGCGCCTTTTTGTGCTTGCATCACAATTACCAGCAGCTACTCACTTAAAAAAATTCAGTAAAAAATGTCACAGTAGGGGGCGTAATAGGCATACAAAAATAAACTAAACACAAAATGGACACAAAAAGGACATTACTGCTATATCTATAACAAAAGAAGAAAACAGAGTTTTAATATCACCAAATTTGTACCTTTGAGGATACAAAGAACATGAACCCGATAAAAAAAACATATATGGAGCCAACAATAACGAAAGAAGGACTAAGAAAGTATATGTGGCGAATCTGAGAACAGAACAAGGAAAAAGACTTGGCATGTCAGATCAATCAAAACCTAAAATCTGGTGGTGTCAAAAGTCTGCGTAATCAGAGGGCATGTAAAACTAGATGTATGGATGTGAAGAAGCTAGGAGTGTATGTCGGGACAGAAGATTGTGGCGTTCCATCCTTTCTGCCTACTTCTGCGGGGAAACATCGAGATGTGGCAAAATGAGAACAGATTGAAGAAGGCCGAAAAATACTCGGCACGATCAGATCAATCCGAGCCTAAAATCTTATGTTGTCAAAAGTAGCGTAATCAAAGGGCATGTAAAACTAGATGTATAGATGTGAAGAAGCTAGGAGTGTATGTCGGGACAGAAGAGTGTGGCGTTCCATCCTTTCTGCCTACCTCTGCGGAGAAACGGTGGGATGGTAATTGTAGTAGTAGGAACAATTTGGTACTTGGAACATTTTTCATTTCCTCTCCAATATACGTACTTACACATTAAAATTTCTCAACCGAATCATATTCTCATTCTATAGCGGTATATTTATACATTTCAAAGCTTGATAATAAGTGTACAGCGATTCTCATCATCATCTCGTAAATTACCCAACAGAATTGGTAGATATGCAGAAATTTGATTTTAAATTGCGGTTAAAAATTTACTTGCTCCATTATTTTAATTAACGGCAGTAAAAAACACAAAAGAAACAGGTGTATTGTGTTTTTTCTGCGTTTGTCTTCATCCAACCGCCTTTTGACGCCCATCACTGCGTTTGTGACAGCAACTATGCCGGTAAGTACGTATGATTTTTGGTAACGAGCCATGCAAGCGATCAAATTACGTTAAAATTGCATGGCTAGCTCGTTCTGCGTCGTGATTATTTGTTTTGAAATTATTTTTAAGTTTATAAGGTAGATGCAGGTCTAAATAGATTTTGGTTGTTATTGGTCTACTTTAATCATGGTTATTTAAGATTTTTTTGGGGCTAGGCAAGGTATATTTAGGTAGGTACAAGCCTTCATGAATTATCGCCGTTATTGGATAACCTTTGTCATTATTTCTTCTTTCTTTGTTTTTTTTTCACCTTATTGCAAGCCTTCAAGAACTATAGCCGTTATTGGACTTCTTTTGCCATCGATTCTATTTTCTTTGGGTCTAATTAAGGTTAGATTAGGAAGTGCAAGCCTTCATGAATTATGACTGTTATTGTCATAATTTCTTCTTTCTTTACGGTTGGGATATGTTGATTTAGCTTATTGCAAGCCTGCATGGATTATTCGATCTGCAGAATACTACCTACTTTGTCTTTTTTTTTTTATTTGGGGTTTGGTGATGTTTTTTTTACCTAGTTTTAAGCCTTTGTGGATTGTGTCTGGTAACCGACCCCCTTTCTCATCGATTCTGCTTTCTTTGGGTGAAGTTAGTTATGGTTAGATAGTTGCAAGCTTTTATGAATTATGGCTGTTATTGGATCATATTTTTCATATTTCATCTTTTTTTGCGGTAAAGATATGTTTTTAAAGCTAGATGCAAACCTTAATGGATTATTGCCTTTTTTGGACCATCTTTGTTATCTTATCTTCTTTCTTAACGGTTAAATTGTATAACTTTAAGTAGTAAAAGTCTTCATGGATAATGGCCGTTTTTGGACCACCTTTTTCATGGTTTCTTCTATCTTTGGGGTAAGATTATGTCTCTTTAATTAGTTGCCATATTTAAAAGGCTGCAGTAGGACCTTTGTCATCTTTTCTATTTTCTGAAGTATTTCCTCTAAAACAGCATTTCTTCCTCGCTGAGAACGTCATCAGCATTGCGTGTTTGAACAATCAAGATCTATACCACCGTATTATTTTAAAACCGTGTCAAAATAGTGTCCAGTGTATTATGATTGTAGATAACGCTACACGCATTGAACACTAAACGGTTCCGTAGTACAATGACTGACCATCTAATTCTGTAATAATATATTTACGTATGTATAGCGTAATGTTCAATATAAAGGTCCGCACCGTGGAAGCACCAATAGAATGTGGACAATACAGGGTCACGCTTTGGAGGACACAGTGCTTACTATTATTATGCTGGAATATTCTCAATCAATAAACTCGCTAATTCATCCAACGATCGAGGCCGATAACCTTTAATACAAAGTTATTTTTTCTTGTTTTTTTTACAACCGTTTTTTTTTCAGGAATGTGATTTGCCGATGAACGTTGGCAAATCCAGAGTCGTGGGTTTTAAAAGAGATGAATATGATGGACAATTGTTGAAATATTTAAATACTTGAATTTATTTGACTGTCTGGTGCCTTTTGTATGTTGACGATTGAGTGCTTCTTGCCGATGGTAGAGAGGACCTGGAGGAGCTGGTGTCAAAGGTGTATAATGTTAGCATGGAAATTTATTTATTGATATATGTTGACAAATCCAAAGTCAAGTATGTTTTCCAGGAATGGAAAGATGAAAAGGGTATGGAAATAAGAATGAATGGTGCACTGAATTCAGTTAAAATAAGTAAAAACCTATCAGCAAAAGCTAAACTGGCAGTATACAACGGAGTCCTGGTTCAATTCTAACTTTTGTAAGTGAATCATGGAGTTGATAAAAGAAGGATGGAAGTAGACTGATTGCAGTCAAAATCCATTCTCTTAGATGAATAAGCAGCAAAATGATGAAGAGTAATATTTAAATGGTGTTATAAAGAAAGAATACAGAAGAGATAAGTATTATCGAAAATTTGAGAAAGGTATATTGAGGTGGTTTGGGCATGTGGATCGATTTTATTCCCAAAGGAATAACCCGCAAAACCTGTGTTTAGTAGCTTAGCATTTAATAACCATAGGTAGGATAGTTAGGAAAGGGAAGGTAAATGTAAAAAATACATTATAAACACCCAGATCAATCAAAAATATTTCATGAATTCATTTTGCAATTAGCGTGAATCGAACCCTCATCGCCAGACTCGATGTCGAGCGTCTACCCGACTACGCCTACCAATGAGTGGAGAAAGAATAGTAAAACAAAATTATGAGAATGTGGTTTGAATAGAAGCAAAGTAAGACTTAGGTAAAATTGACATGAGTATTTCAAATCCTTGAAAGTGGTCAGGTTAGGAGTAGACGCATGAATGTGGAAGATGCGAATATGTGGTTAGAAATAGGAGCATGGGGAGACCGAGGAAAGTTGGCATTATCAAGCAGTTTAAGTACTTAAAAGTGGCCAAGTAAGTAGCCGGAATAGTCAGTTAATAATAAGTCAGTAGTCATGGATGTGGAAGATTCGAAGATGTTTGAAAAGACGTTAGTTAGTAGGGCGTTAGATTTTCTCAGCGGAAGTAGCATGATGGTTAGCTAGTTAGTTTTTTTTGTACGTGTCGCGTGTTAAATTTACGACCTTGCAATGTCCATTATTCAAGTTGGTGACACATTCACAAAATGCCACTTTTTCGTTTGTTGTCAAAAATACCCCACCGACGTATTAATATGTTCATTCGTGTCTGATGTACTAATATGTTCCGAAGAGTTTTTTTTCATCCGCCCAATTAAATCCGGCCTACAAAGTATTTATCGGAACGAGAATATTTCGCAGTTTGTTCCGAGGGAGATTTAAGAAGCAGTGTCATTATTTTAATTTATCGCCTAAACAAGACGATGCGATGCTGACAACGTGCCAATGAAAATAAATCCTAATGAAATTACTCCCAGTCGATGAAGCAAGAAGTTTATACGCGTCGGTTAGACTATAAATATGTTTATATTCTCTTTGTTTTGTGAATGAATATCCCGACTATTTGAAAGTTAATCAGATATGAAAATACTGCAAAATTTATCCAAGGCATTGCAACCTTGATCAAGAAGAGTACTGGGCAGTGGTCGGCAAACTTACTAGCCAAATAACCAAATATCCAAATATACCATGTAACAACAATTCAAAAATTCTTGAAAGCTAAATCTGTACGCAATTCTAGTATACCTTTATTATAATTTCAGACCTTTGTTAAATTACGGGAACACTCGATAAAACTTGATTTCACATTCAAAAATGATTTTATTAATTGATAAAAAATCTAAAACATTTTGAGTATGTCCAAATACTTGTTCACAAAATCTGGATTATCTCCAATTACGGGAGTTATTTTTCATATTATTTTTTGACATCTCATCGAATATGAAGAAGAATATGGAAGTCTGGGCATTTACGGGGCTGACTAGTTGTTCAGTTAGCAAGTTCTATGTGTATGAACCAATTTTGAAACATTGTTCTTGAATCACTAGAATTTCACTAGAGACATCTATTGGTGAGATAAAAAAAAAAATATATTAAAAAATATCTTGAAAGTTAGGTATTTCATAAGAACACTACTTATTGCACATAATGTCCTCGCATCTCCTTTGAAAGTTAGATCAAGTCAATTCGTGTGTCATATTTTTTAATTAAGCACTTTTCCAGGTACTCGTCAAAAATACGTTGCCTCAGTTTGTTTTTATTAAGGTTCATGCTTAAAAAGAATGTTCGCATGAATACGTAGAGTCGAAGAGCCTTCCCGCTGATATTTGTGCCGGAGCCGCACTTAAAAGGTCATAGAGCCGCATGCAGCTCCTGAGCCACACCTTTCCGACTTTGCATTAATCTAAGTGGCTTATTTTCATCATGGTTTACCATCTCTTAAGGTGTTAAACAGGGATGTGTAATGTCACCATTGCTATTAAATATATACATGGATAATTGCATGAATAAACTAAAAGTTTTAAATATGTATTGGAGTTAAATTGATCGATTTGACTGTCTGTTGTCTTTTGTATGCTGACGGTGCTGTGCTTTTAGCTGATTAGAACCCTGATAATGGAATTCGCAAAAGAAAGATGTAAGTAGACTGAATGCTTTTGAAATGCCAATCGCAGCGGCGAGCGCACACAAGATAGAACGCCACACAAGCCTGTCTTTACTAACTTTGGTCTGTAAAGATAGTAAAGAAGTGATGCATAACAAAAGATAGATAACTCAGACAAATGTGCGGTAAATGAATGGCGAATTAAAAAAAGATTGCAAGGTTTAGATAAGCATTATCGACAAAATTAAGAATGGCGAGTTGAGATGGTTGGGACATGTCGATCGAATGAGTGAGGAAAGGACAGGTAAACAATCTATGCAAAAATTTGCAAAAAGGAGCAGAGCAAGACCGAGAAAAACTTGACACGATCAAGTATTTCAAATACTTGAATGTGGCCGGGTCAGAAGCAGGAATAATCGTCGGGAGTTATGTGGAGATGCATCTCGCATTGAAATGAACATTTCTCTTAATGACATACAAGGATTGACTTCCTTGGTCTCGAAGTATGGAGTTGACAAAAGAAGGATTGAATGCAGTTGAAATGCGTTCATTCAGATGAATGTGCGGTTTTAATTGGGTTATTTTGATCCGGGACTCATAAGAAATAAAAGTAGTCCATGATATATTTTTCTTAAGTTAATTTTTATGACACTCCACTCATTCACATGGATAGAGCGTTCATAATAAAGAAACTGGGTAGTTCACACATGACGTAGGTCGTAGGTGTATTCAAGCACAATAAAATCCCGGGATAGCACGATGATAATAATGAGTGTAAATGTCACTCAGGATGACAGTAAACGAGGCAAGAAAAGCGATAAAAATAATTCCACCCAGAATGTGAAAAAATAAGATTTTTTCTTCTCTCGTCTGTTGAAGCAAGTTTAATAGCGGTTAGCTGTCAAATAATACAAAACATGATATAACGCATTATGTTTTATTGCATCTATGATTTCGATTCATAAAACTGAATGAGGAATATTCTCAATATAATTAATATTCAAAGCATTTACTATGAGATTATTTTTTGAAACCTCATCAAAGATGAAGAAGAATATGGAAGTCTGGGCATTTACAGGGCTAACGACCGTCACTGGTTGGTTTAATTGATCAATTTACACACGTGTAACATTCATCAATTCTACCCATTATTGACAACCACACTACTCAAATTCTTGAAAGTTCTATACATATAAACCAATTTTGAAACATTATTCTTGAATCACTAGAACTTCACTAGAGACATCTATTGGTGAGATGGAAAGAAGCTTTTTATTGAGCAGAAACTGTTTTATTAGTATGTGAGGTCCGAATCCTGGATTATAATCGCACACATGAGAAACGCCAGAAAATATCATTTTCATTTTTATTATTTTAAGCTTATAATTTGACCAGATAATTTATTTACAACACTTTGAGTGTGTCCAAATACTTGTTATAATTTGATTATAATTTTGTAATAATTGCCGGATCATTTAATGAAAATTAAAAAATCAATACTTAAAATATTTACCATTTTGATCTACTCTTTTATTTTTCAAAATAAATACATATGTATAGTATAATAATATATTTATGTTCATATTATTTTTAGACATCTCATCAAAGATGAAGAAAAATATGAAAATCTGGGCATCTGAAAAGATCATTTTCATTTTTTATTATTTAACATTATAATTTCACCAGATAATTTATTTACAACGTTTCGAGTGTGTCCAAATACATATTCACAAAGTCTGGATTATCTCCAATTACAAATAACTCCTGTAATTGGAGATGATCCAGATTTTGTGAATAAGTATTTGGACACACTCAAAATGTTGTAAATATATTTTTGTTATTTATTTATTGATTCGGCATTAACTTTGTTGAATGACATGATTATTTTATTAAATTAAAACTAATTTAATTTGTACCAGAAGATGAAAATGTTTTATCTGTCGTTTAGGAACTAGTCGTAAATAAAAATAAAACTATATGAAAATAACTCCTGTAATTGGAGATAATCCAGATTTTGTGAACAAGTATTTGGACACACTCAAAATGTTGTAAAAATAAAACTCATTAAAGTGGTATATTCAAGTGTTTTATTTTAATAAAATATATTTATGTGTTTATATGTCCGTGATTCCGTATCTGGGACCGATTTTGTTAAAGTATTTGATATTGAAATCTCAAGTTCTACAAATCTCAATTTTGCGCAATAATGATAAAAATAAAACAAAAAGATAAATTCCTTTGTCGAGAGAACATATCAATTGTATCAAAAATATACATGAAGAATTGCCCTCTTGGCAAGTCGCGTTTATTTCTAAACACAATAAAGACATACGAGATGTTCGTACTTCAACGGATGAAGTAGTTTTATTCGGTCGCGGTGACTTCTTTTATTGGTTGACTTCTACTCTTGCGTTACAGTCTTTTTGTTTTACGATTCGTTTATTTAATTTATAGTTTTTTTTTCATAGATACCTGTTTAACCCTCCCTCCCCGGTGCTGTGTACCTAGTACACATTGCTTCTAATAACCATAATATCCTCATAAATATAATAAATACAAGGCCAAGATTTTAGGTATTCGTCTATGACATATTTGCGCATTAATTAAAAAAATATATTAAAAATAATCAGAATTTATCGTACCGTCACAATATACATCACCGTATATATTTCAATAAAAGTAGAATTCAATCCAATAAATAACCGTGTTTAATTTTGGATATATAACCTAAAAATCTGAAGACTTTGACCTGCATATAATTTATATTTGAAGCACTAACTTTGTTATTTTCCATTTTATAATTAAAATGTAACTTTGTTTTAAAATCACTTTAATATATAGTTTATTTAATTATAATAATAAATAATAAAACCCTTACCGCACCCAAATGGTGCATAGGGCACTGCTTCATATAAACGCAGTGTTATCTCGATCGATTACACATGAAGGAAAGGTGATCAGCCCTCCACTTTAGGTACCAGTCCAGTGTAATATTGAATAAATATTGGAGTGAAAAAATCACTTATATTTACTAAACCCCCCTGGGAATTGAACCCGGGACCTCCAGAACGGTAGGCGAGCATGCTGACCATTGCACTACGGAGGCGGACTTATAATCTATTTAATTATAACTTAATTATAATGTCTACCGGTTTCGAAGCTAAACGCTTCTTTATCAAGACTGATTAATACTTAGACTCTTATCTACTAAACAATATTAAAAATATTTTGACGGTTAGGGAAAGAAGCTTAGGTAGATCTCAAGTTGCTTTGATCTTTGATCAGCTTTTATATATTTTAGATAAATACGAGCATCAAGGAAAACTCCTAAAACATTAAGAAGAAAATACAGAGCTTTTGTGGTAACCTTTCTAAGAACAATTTAAGAAAGAAGTTAGAATCTAGGGACGGAAGTAGTATTCATGAGATTTACGATGGTGGTGTGGACCATTGTTCCGCAAAGTGTGTGCCGCGGCACACTGGTGTACCGTGGAGATTAGTTGGTGTGCCGCGGAAAAAAGTCTAGCTTTGTGAAGATAACACAACATGCTTCTAATTTTCATTGCCTGTGCTCAGTTAAGCTACCCCATGTTTCGCATTAAACATCATATTTTAACCCTCCCTTCCCGGTGTTGTGTACCTTGTACAAATTGCTTCTAATAACCATAATATCTCTATAAATATGATAAATACATGGCCAAGATTTTAGGTATTCCCCCATAACATATTAACGCATTGATTTAAAAAAAAATATTTATAAAAATCACAATTTATCGGGTACATCGGAGGTATTTAGTGAATATCGGAAACAAATCCGCATATAAACAGCGCGTGAAGAGTGTACGGGAACCGCGACACTATATTCGCATCTCACTCTTGCATATTTGCACTGTGCAAGCGTGAGGTGCTCAAAACTCAATGTTCTCTGGCATGGATAACGAGAGAAAGACTTAGAAAATATATGTGGCGAATGACGACCGAAAAAGACTCGGCACGATCAGATCACCCCGAACCTAAACTCTGGTGGTGTCAAAAGTCTGCGTAATCGGAGGGCATGTATAACTAGATGTATAGATGTGAAGGAGGCGAGGAGTGTATGTCAGGACAGAAGAGTGTGGCGTTCCATCCTTTCTGCCTACCCCTGCGGCGAAAAGGCGTGATGGTTGTAGTAGTAGTAGTAGTAATAAGAATACTAACATGCAAATAACGATCAAGATAAGATTATGTCGGGTTGTGGTCCCGTGGTTAGTGTCGCGGACTCTTGAGTCAGATTCTCGGTTCGAACTCACTGTAACCACAATTTTATACCTATTTCTAATAATGAGCCGCTCAGGCTCACAGAAATAGTATGAAACTGAACTTTTTTGTAAATAATATAAACATTTTTTTAAATTTAAAAATAACATTGCGTCACTACGATGCAGTGCCCTATGGACCATTGGGAGCGGATAAGGGTTTGAAAAATAAAAGGAAAAAGAAAAAAAAACTTAATTAAGAACTTCGTAATAGATTTATATTATCCACTGACACTTCGTGATGGAATTGCATTTTTAATATATTATTAGATTACAACCAATATTTTTAGCTTTTCCACTTTATTTTTATTTGACCGGCGACCGGGTTTCGTCGTTACCGACATCATCAGATTGGTAAAAAAAATACATTGGTTTTAATCTAATAATATATTAAGAACTTCGAGTTAATAAAGTTTTAAAAAAAAACCTTTTAAAATACTATTACTAGAGTCCAAATACTCTGTTGATCCGGGTTTTAAACCTTTCAGAAGGGCGTCCCGCTCGCACACATGCGAGCATATGTGAGCGAGCGAGATGTCTAATAAAAGGTTTATGACCCGGAACATTAATTTATTTGAACTCTAGTTTTTATGGTGCGACTTGTGAATAAAATTAGTATAGTGAATAAATAGATTATAATTTATTTCTATTCATTGTGCAATAGTTAGATAATATACATTTTTTTTAGTATCGGAAATTGCGTTTTAACATTTTCCTTTAAAATTTAACACTGTCACGAAAACACATAGATGAAAAATATTTTCATATTTTCAGTGTGTTCAAGTATATGTTCACAAATCTGGGTTTCTCCAATAAGGAGTTATTTTATATTTTCGACATCACAACATAGATGAAGAAGAATATGGAAGTCTGGGCATTTACATGGCTCACGATCGTCATAGGCTTGTGATCACTTTTCACATGTGTAACATTCACCGATTCTACGCATGATTGACAACCACACTACTCAATTTTTGGAACTCTAAAATATATTGATCTAACTCGTAACATAGACAGTAAAACCTTGATACAATGTACCTCTAATTATCCAACTGCGGATATAAAGGATAAAAATCCGGTAAATACGAAAAAAATAAAAATAAACCTGAAGAGGGTAACTGGTTGTTGCCAAAACTAGTTGGTTGTTAGTAAAAATATAAGTGGATCAAAAAACAAAGTCTTTTTTCTTCTCAAAATAATATTTCACTATGATTCACAAAGTAAAAGCTTTCAATATTCGAAATATACAAAAAAAAATGAAAACGTCATATTAATATATTTATTTTAATTTTATACATGCTTAAATTCAAGTGTCGCCGTATGTAATTTTTTAGTCATGATAGTCACAAATTATGTCTTGTCTCAAAACGTACAAACAAAACTTAATTTATTTTTTAAAAAATGCTTGTATAAGAGCTTGCTGGAAAGCAAGCTCGTCGATATCAAACAGTAAAGTCACTTCACGAAGAGTGTCTGAAGACAATAAATATAATTGTGTTTGCGTTTTGCATTATTTATTTTTGTCTTAATACAGTAGTTATACGAAAAAAAAAACACTTTGAACAGATTTATTTATTTATTTGTAATCTATTTTTAAATGAAAAAAAGTTTCGACTTTAACGGACACCTACTTTTATAAAATAAAACAACTTTGTTTTTACCACTTTTTATTGGTATACTTTTTCCAACCGGTTTATGTCCAAGAACCTTGTCATCCTCATGGTTTATGTACTTATTCTAAAACATTGAAATACTCATAGTTAGGTCAAAGTTAATTTATTTTATAAAGTTTATAAAATGTGCCACAAAATATCTGCGAAAAACATTCATGAAATGACACCTACTTTCCCCAATTAGTCTGTTATATCGAGGTTTTACTTTACAAGTTAAAAAAATGTTATAAGGTTAGATATACTGAATTTCGTTTTAAAACATTCGAGGGAGATATCTGTTTAGAAATAATACATGTGTGCTATGTGAGTGTTTTTATTATACGGGTCTCAACATTCAATTAGCCCGTTGGAACAGAAATTATGCGGGTTGCGTTTGGCTTTATCTCTGAAATCTTTGCCGGGCTCCCAACCACCGCCACTTATTAATTAAAACGGGGAATCAACCCCGAAGGGCTGCGTAGTCGCTCTCGTGTCTGATGTACCACTGCTCTACCAATTATACGCGAGATTCACTCTCGACGTGGCAACCAGGACCATCGACAAGTGTGGAGGTCCTCACCAAAACGTTGCATTACCATTATTTTATTTTATTTTTATTTTTATTTGTTCGGGAATTGTACAGCTTTACATTTAAAAAAGTAAAGCTGCATGTATATATATATATACATAAGTATATATATATATATATATATATATATATATATATATATATATATATATATATATATATATATATATATATATATATATATATATATTTATATTTATATATATATATATATATATATATATATATATATATATATATATATATATATATATATATATATATATATATATATATATATATATATATATATATATATATATATATATATATATATATATATATATATATATAAATATATATATAAATATGTATATATATATATATATATATATATATATATATATATATATATATATATATATATATATATATATATATATATATATATATATATATATATATATATATATATATATATATATATATATGTGGAATTGTTTAATTGCCTCTATTTTTATATCATTACTCTTTATATTAAAAATGACTAGCTGCATTGATGTTTATTTTCTTGCCAAGCAAAAGTGACTTAAATGGCCCTCCTGAACATTTTACGTTTTGTTAGTTGGACACTTTCTTCTGTACGACTACGATATATTATAAAAGGTTTGTTTCAATTTATAATTATCACATTAACTTACCATCACACCGCTTCTCTGCAGAGGTAGGCAAAGACAATAGAACGCCACACCCATCTGTATTTCAAATGCTTGAAAGATGAAAGTCAGGAGTCTAAAAGAATAAGTTCAAACACTAAAAAGTGGTCAGATCATTAGTCGGAATAATGGTGTGTATGAGGATATGCGTGAATGTGGAAAAGGCGAATGGCTACCATTCTCTCTGCCTACCATTGCAATGAAACGAAGTAATGTTTAGTTAGTTTTTTAGATAAAAAGAAATACATTTTAACATCAAATTACATATGATCTACTTTGTCTCCCTATCTAATTATCGTTATAGCTTTTAATAGGAATGCTTGTAGAGATAGATAAAATGGAGTGACGATAAGTTATGTTTTTTTAGTACCTACCTTTGCCTTGATGGTCACTTAGTTAATCAAAGCAATATGTAAAATGTCCCCAACTCTTTGACTTGACAAATCTTTCTTCATTATATAAATACCTCTTATTATATCCACGTGTTGATGGCAAGAGATGTCGTTGTTCGCCTTCCGGAATTTATGGCCACCAGTTGGTATAGTTTCGACACGTTTTCTTACATCTTCTTGCCTGTTACATTTTAGACAGGAGACCAATGCAATATATATGTAGCTTAATATCACACGCTGGAATTTCAGACATTCAAGCGAGATTAGATAATTTATCATTAGTTCAAGTGGCCAAGATATATTTAGTCTTCAAAAATTTCTTTTTTACAAACTTAACCGCATCCGCGGTGTAATGGTTAGCGTGTTTCGCTACCTTTAATTGATTCGGCAGTCACGTTGTGGTGTTATCTATTCATTTTTAAATTTATCTTTTACTTGGAAAATACCACTTTTTCTTAAAGTATATTCGGCTGTCCAAACTCAATACACAGTAACGGACCATTTTTTGACGTAGGTTTTTTTGCATTTTTTGACTTAGTAGACACTACTTAGTCCAAAAATGCAAAAAAAACGTACTACGAAAAAATATCCCTTACTGTGTTTTATGTTTGGGCAGCCGTATTAAGACAAGTGTTTCGCTGTTTTCCGCATCGATTTCAAACACCGTGAAGCTAAGTCTATATTTGTTCGCTTCCGTGATGTAATGGTTAGCGTGTTTAGCTACCGTACTAGAGGTCCCGGGTTCGATTCCCAGGGGGGGGGGATATGAATATAAATATTAGTGACATATAAATATAAGTGATCAGTTATATTTATTTCCAGCATTAGTTTTGCTGTCGAATTGTCAAATATATTATTCTTCTAACCCTTATCCGCACCCAACGATGCAAAGGGCACTGCATCGTATGGAAACAGTGTTATCTTGATGGTTAAAGGAAAGGTGATCAGCCTTCTGCTTCAGGTACCAGTCCAGAGTCATATTAAATATATATTAGACTGAAAAATCACTAATATTTATTTTGACACTCTTAGTAATCAAACCCGGACCTCCAGCATGGCAGACAAGCGTGCTAACCACTACACTATGGCGGTGGACAAAGTATTATTAGCTAGAAATATCCGATACGCCACCAAATTTTTGTACTAATTTACATATGTAATTAGCTTCAAAGGACCGATTACAAAAACGTTTTAAAAACGATTTATTTAAAAAAAAAATCGATTAAAAATTCGATTGCCCATGTCTTCGAATAGATACTTGGAATATGTGACTGTTTAAAAAAAGTTTTATAGTCATATATTCCGAGAACGACGTAAAAAAAATGAAATTTATCTCGGAACGGAAACATACTCAGCGCAGGTATATTAGGTACACGAACTCAAACTAACATATTCTCACGGTTCCACGTTATCAAGGATGCTTCGTTTTCATTATTTCTGATTTAAAAAAAAAAGAATGGGACTTGAGTTTTGCAAATACAACTTAAAAAAAAATAAACTTAGTTTTATTTAGTAAATACCGTTATTTCTACAATAAAGTATCTGAAATAGTGGTATGTATTAACTAAGTAAAACTTAAATAAAAAATTGATTTATAATATTTTCAATATTATTCATATTTGAAGCATTTACTTTGTGGTTTGTCATTTTTACTTATTTATTTTTTTACAAAAATGTTAATAAAATTAGTATATAACCACTCACCGAGATTTTTACGCCTACCGGTTTCGATCCGGTTTCGGTGTAAATGGTGCTATGGTGGTAAACGGTAGTATTGTTTGCATGCTGTGTTAGTGATTGTCCTGACGAAGAGACGGGTACGTCTCGAAACCGGTAGACGTAAAAATCTCGGTGAGTGGTTATATATTAATTTTATTAACATTTTTGTAAAAAAATATATAAGTAAAGAAAAAAATTATCGATTTTACCACGAAGTGACTGCCGAATCAATTAATGAAAAGAAATATTATTTATTTTGTGTTTTACAATATGTATGTCTCCTTTAGATTCTCATTCGCACCCAATGGTGCATAGGGCGATGCATTATATAAACCTATTGTTATTTTGATCGTTAACACACACATCAGAGCATTGGTCTGTATGTTCCCGATAGTTACTTAAGACAGCGTCGGCATAGATTGTTTCACATTCCTATACACAGGACCAACCTGCCGATGGTTATGCCTGTAGGAAGAGCTACCGCTATTTTGAACAATATCACATTGGATATTGATCTATTCCATGTATCCGAAGGAGTTTTCCGAAGCGGGATTCTTCTACACCTTTAAGTCTTATTGCTTACTTTTATTATAATATATACGCCTTGAATATTGTTTGTAATGTATATATTATTTTTTATTAAATAAATTGAATTTAATTGAATTGAATTGAATCATCCTTCCTTTGCCAGTTCCATGTTTGGCTTCCATACATCAGTGACGGTACCAGCAATCCGTTGTGAACCGCCAGTTTGGCTTTCATGAACATATTTTTATTTGCAACCAATCCTCTTAATGAACAAAATGTACTTTATTTTTTTAAAACTTAAATTATCAATTAAATGTGATCTATTTTCTGAGAGAATTCATAATGATGTATCGTATTTCAGTATCGTTAAATTAATATGCACATTTAATGAGCTTGTCATTTTTACGACCCGCCACTTTGTGGTTTAGCGTAACTTTTACGACTCGGTGTCGCGATGTTTTGGCAGCCCTGCTCCGCCGTTTGACTGTGTGAAATAGGGTGCTAGTGTACGTTACGTATACATATATAAACGTGTGATTATTGATGTGAATAGTTACGGGTATGTGTGTATGTTGGTGAGTGAGGGAACATTGGCCGTGGTAATAGTCCTTGACCTCGGTGTGTCTACCATAAGGTCCGAGATTCGCTTTCGTGTTTGTTTTAGGACCAATTTTATCCAACAATTTTAGGTTTGAATTATTTAACTACTCCAACTTATGATGCAACTCATCTTGCCAAGTTCAAACAACTACATTATTTATTGACATCTCAACATAGATGAAGAAGAATAATAATAATAATAGATAAGTCTGGGCATTTACAGGGCTTACAGCCGTCATAGGCTTGGTTAAGTGATCACACGTGTTACATTTACCAATTCCATTCATAATTGTCAACCACACTACTGTTTTTTTTAAAACTTCTAGGTATATTGATCAAACTCGTAACACAGTATGTGCGAATGTGCACACCAGACATCCATAGTGAGATGAAGAAAAATTTTATCAACCAGAGACTCTTTCCATTTGTATGTGAGATCCGAATCCTGGATTATGTTCACATATCGCTCACTCTTTTCAAGAACGTCATAAATAAAAAATCGTAATTTTTTAGTTGTGCATGTTTTCGGAATGCCCAGAAAATTTACTATATCCCAGCAAAAGAGGCATATTTTTAACTTAATATCTACCTGCTACTGGGCAGAAAGTGTTGTTTTTGCATTTTGAAGAAAAGGTATTGTTTAATTTTTTTTTAAATACTTAATATTTTTGAAATGAAGAAAAAACCTTCAGGTTTTACCTAAAAAGATCGGTTGCACAGTAAAAAGTTTATAAGTGGCTTGATATTTATTTTTAATACACTGTGTTATATTTTTGAACTTTAAAAATTAAATTAAAAACGTTCTCCTGAAAAATCAAGTTTTATGATTTATGACGTTCTTGAAAGGAGTGAGCGATATGTATGTGTATAACTATTTCAAAATTAGAAAAAGTGGTATTTACCAAGTAAAACTTTAATTAAAAATAAATAGATATTACCACAAAATGACTGGCGAATCGATTAATGATATCAATTCATTTAGATCATCTTTCAGACTAAATTCAACAATTTCTCCTAGATATATCAGTGTAAAAGAAAACGCTGGGTTAAATGCCATTATGCATTAACTGTGACCTTAAGAAAGTAGTAATTGTCAAAATGTGGTGCGCGACATTTTTTTAGATACCTTGAATAAAGTAAATAAGAACATGGAATCACTTGATCACAAGAACGAATGATGAACTCAATTTCGATTGACAAAAAAATACCGTTTAGTCAAAATAACATTAAATGAATTGTCACAAATATTTTTTATGCGTTTTCAACATTAAAATACAATGTAGTAGACTCGAAAAATAAGTTTTGGATTTAAACATTTAATATATAAATTAAAATGGAGTTCTACAAATTAAACACCACATCTATAAATACATTAAAAGATTATTATTAATATTTGAAGCACTAACGATGTTTTTTTCCATTATATATATATTAAAATGTTACTTTATTTTTAAATCATTATAAATGTTTTTTTATTACCAAATTATAAAAAATATTTTAAGTGATTTTAAAACAAAGTTATATTTCAATTATATACTATAAAGAGATATTTTATTTTATTATTTCGGCATTAACTTTGTGGTAAGACATGTTACAATAATTAAAGAAAACACATGTTTTATACCACTTGAATTTTATTAAAGACTACATGTTTCAGAAGTTAAACTTCCATTATTCAGGTCTGTATAATTCTGAAACATGTAGTCTTTAATAAAACTCAAGTGGTATAAAACAAGTGTTTTCTTTAATTATTATAAAAGATGTTGTTATAGACGATTCAAATCAAATTTAAATCAATATTTGATCGAAGTTTTAATCAGAAATGTCATAATATTGAATGTGATGACTTCTGCAATCGGCGACAGGGTTCAGACTTCATCAATATCAACCCCAAGTTTCACTTTGCAGTTCGCAGTAATATTAATATCAACCCCTAACTTTAGGAATAACGAAATCAATTTCTCATTACGATTTCAAAACATCCTTCCAAATCGAGATAGTCCTTCGATTCTCGACATAGACACACCGAATTGAATAATGACTTATTGAAAATAATGAATCGCTAATCTTGCCAATCAATGTGTCAATTTAGCGCTTTACCTACAACGACGGGTTGATGGTCCCAAGAGTAGAAAATAAATAAGGGAGCAGAACACTTCAAAATATATGTAGTTCCGAGCATTTTTCATTTGTTGCCGACGGAGGTAAGAGGTCAAAATAACATATGGAACATGGCAAAATAAAGGAATGGGTAAATGATCAAGAGTAAATGCTATGAAAATTGTAAAATACAGTGTAAAATTATACAGTGTGTAAAGTTATCACTTAAACCAGCCTATGACGGTCGTCAGCCCCGTAAATGCCCAGACTTGTATGTGAGGTCCGAATCCTGGATTATAATCACACACATGAGAAACGCCAGAAAATACCATTTTCATTTTTATTATTTAGCTTATAATTTGACCAGATATTCTTCCATATTATTCTTCATCTTTGATGAGATGTCAAAAAATATTATGAAAAATAACTCCTTTAATTGGAGATAATCCAGATTAGTGAACAAATATTTGGACACACTCAAAATGTTGTATAACAAATGTCTTAATACAGTTTTCTGTTGAAAAGGGTTAAATCTGTCATAAATTAAAACGTTTTTTTAGTTTAATTTTTAACACTCCTTAACAATTTACAAGTAATTTTATTTGAGTAAACGTTAAAAAAATTGAGTTTTCTTTCATTGGAACGCATTACGTATTTTCCATTGATTTCTATGGGAAAAAATATTTCGCTTAACGAGTGTTTCGTATAACGAGTAATATGCTGGAACGAAATTAACTCGTAATGAGAGGTTCCACTATAGTTTTTAAAAATATATATATTGTGTAAATATTATGTTAAAATAGATTAATATAATATACACACAATTAAATATATTAGGCACACAAGTTTATCAATTCTAAAGTGAAAATTTAAATGTATTTTAATATAGTTAACAAATAAATTTTTCAATACAAATATTTGGTTGCGAATTTCATCTCATATTTTTGACAATTTGACGTCAAGAAATTAAACTGAAAAAAATAAAAACCTATTTATTATTACTGTTTTTTTTCATCATACACATAATTACAATTTAAAATTAACAGCAATGTGCCCTAATGTTTTTTCCAGTGCCAAGGGCACATTTTAAACTACTCGTAAAATTATATGAAAATAAAATTGTTTATGACATGCGATCAAATACGACATGGCCGAATGATGTGATCCATATCAGATTAACCCAACTCCACTATCCAAATTTTAATAGTTTTTTTTTTAATATTATGATTCATTGTTTAGTGACATTATGGATAATGGATGTAGGTTGTACGACTTTATTGCATGATAATCAAGGTTCTTTTGACCAAAAGTAGTATGTATTAGTTTTTAATATTGTGATTTTATGTACGTTTCCATAAAGGGTGTTAATTGTGATTTGTATGCTTTGCTGTTGACCGCCTCCGTAGTGTAATGGTCAGCACGCTCGGCCACCGTTCCGGAAGTCCCGGGTTCGATTCCCTAGGGGGGTAAAATAAATATAAGTGATTTTTTCACTGTCATATTTATTCAATATTACCCTGGACTGGTACCTGAAGCGGAGGGCTGATTACCTTTCCTTCATGTGTAAACGATCAAGATAACACTGCGTTTATATGACGCAGTATCCTATGCACCATTGGGGTGCGGACAAGGGTTTTTAATGCTTTGCTGGCAGGTGCTTTCTTGTGTTATATGAGAGTGAGAGAATTCTTTGATGTACATGTACGAGTATGTTTATTGTTTCAGCGTATAGTTGTCTGACTGTCATAAATTGTGATATATTGAATATTATGTATAAAAATGCTTTACATCTCACTGAAATCCGACATACTGTTGACATTTAAATGTTGAATGGGCCATTAATTTATATATTTATTTCTTTAAAAAAAAAACATAAATTAACTTTTTTCAACGAAATCTTAGAATAACAAGTATTGACTCACAGTGATTAAAATAATTTGCATCGACTTTTATTATCTGTATGCATTTACAGTTTTTTTTATATTATAGTTTTATTTTTTATTTTGTAGCATTGAAAACTTAGTGGAATGGTAATAAAAGAATATTGTGAAAAGTATTACACAAAATAAACAATGGATGATAAGGGGTGTTTTATTTTTTATTTGTTAATTTAATTTATTTTTCACATTCCCAATTGTAATTATGATTGACAAGCACACTTTTCAAATATTGGAAAACATACATACTCATATATGATTAATCTCATGACGTTCTATGATTGAGTTCACAACAGCCATCTATGATTGGATTTAGAAAGCTTTTATTTAGCAGAGACCCATTTATTAGTATGTAAGATCTAAACCCGGATTATTTTACATTCTAAGAAACGCCTGAAAAACAGATTTTAAATTTTTACCCAGCTTTACTTCGGCGAGTTATTTTATTCACAATGTTAATATATTTTCTTCTATGTAATTCTTTGTATATTTTATAATCTGCGAGCCAAAAATAAAGCTTACGATTTCTTGGACTCAGCAGACCGAACCATAATTTATGATCTCTTTGTTTTCAAAGTCGACAGCTTCTGAAAATAATGTGGACGCGTTAAAATCAAACCATGGAACCCTTTTTTTATAAAGATAAAACAACAAACGGACGAAATCATTTTATTTTTACATTTCAATCACTCACTTTGTGTAAGAGGGTCTATTCATATATTTTTTTATTTTTTGGAAAAAGAAATTCTGAAAAAAATTTGGAGACCATGTTACATATAGATATATGATATTTTTACGATGTTAAACGAATTTCGTAATGGGGCTTAAAAAATATTAATTTTATATTATTTCCAAAAGACACTTTTTATCTCGATAAAATTTTATGTCAAAATTGAAATTATCTGGGCGTAGGTAGTTCGGAAAAGAGCAGTCCACAAATTATCTATTTAAAAAAAAAAAATTAGTTTGTTCAAAATCTTAACCCTAGACCACGGGACTTGTTTCCATGTACAGTGGGAAAGTTTTTATGTGTATAATACCTGTTTTCCAAACATTTTTACCATAATGGCAGTGCCATCTATTAACCGTAATAGCAACACACGTAATGCTAAACATAACTCATGGTGGACAGAATGCTGTCATAAAGCATTACCAATGTTTTCAAGTGCACTTTTATTTCAAAGAATTTTAATATTTTCATCGCCTCACAATAATAGTTAAATTCTACGTATTAGATGTGTGCTTACATTTTTTTTACCAGTCTGAGCCACGGCAATACTTGGTCTGGTTCAGCTATTATTCAATATAGGATTATTTAAGCGAAAGCTAAACTGGCAGTACACAACGGAGTCCTGGTTCCGACCTTAATGTATGGAAGTGAAACATGGAGTTGGCAAAAGAAGGATTAAAGTAGACTGAATGCAGTCGAAATGCGATCTTTAAGAAGAATGTGCGACAAAACGATGTATGATAGATGTTCGAATAGTGAAATAAGAAAGGAATGCAAAGCTGAGACAAGCATTATCGATAAAATTAAGAAAGGTGTGTTGAGATTTTGACATGTAGAACGATTGAGTGAGGAAAGAACGGTAAAAAAAATTTATGAGGCTAATGTAATTGGAAACTAGAGCAGAGGAAGACCGAGAAAAACTTGGCACGATCAAATATGCCAAATACTTGAAAATGGTCAGGTTAGCAGTCGAAACAATCGGCGGGTATGTATGAGGAGATGCATGAACGTGGAAGAGGCGAAGAATGTTTGCAAGGACAGAGTGGTGTGGCGTTCTTTTCTCTCTGCCTTCCCCTGCGGTGAAGTGGCGTGATGGTTAGTTTGTTAGTTATTTATTATTTAAAATATTATCCACAATTTTTAGAAATGAAGACCGTATTACAAGAGCAAAAATATATTCTCTATTATTTAAGTAATATGCCTTGTGATGCAACAATAACTGAGTTGGAATTGGTCCTCTATCTACTCTTCTTGGCAGTTCATCTAAGTTCTAGACAGACTGTCATCTGCAATGATCGTATACAGCTTCCGGCTATCTTATAACGATTCCACTTTCTTAGGAATTAATTGAATCTCTGAAAAGATTAATTTTTTGTGATTCGTTTTGAAATTATAAAGCAATATTTTATGTATTTACGATTCGATTTTCTTAAAATTATATCGAATCTCTAAAAAATACTTATTTTTAGACAGTGATTTTTTTTGAAATTGAAATAAAATATTATATGAATTAACGATTCCATATTGTCTCGAATTAATTTGAATCTCTGAATTGACTCATTCATTTAGTGTGATTCGTTTTGAAATAGAGAATTAATATATGTAATAACGATTTTACATTCTTACGAATGAATTTGAATCTCTGAAAAGACTCATTCTTTTAGTGTGATTCGTTTTGAAATAGAGAATCAATATATGTAATAACGATTTCACATTCTTACGAATGAGTTTGAATCTCAGGAAATACTCAAATTTGAGTGTGCTTTGTTTTAAAATTGTAAAATAAAATTGTTTGTAATAACGATTCCACTTTATCACGAATTAATTTGAATCTCTGTAAAGACACCTTTTTTGGGTGTGATTCGTTTTGAAATCGTAAAATTAATTAATTAATTGTCGTTTTGTGGTCCCGTGTTAGAGTCGCGGACTCTTGAGTGAGAGTTTCTCGGTTCGAACCACTCGAATAATGAGCCACTCAGGCTCACAGAAATAATACATATGATAACGAAGTATTTTTTTTAAATAATAAAAACAAAAGTATTTTTCACTCATTTTTTGAGTGTGAATCGTTTTGAAATTGAAAAAAAAATATTAACATTTTAAAACAAGACGAAAAATTGATTGAAAAAAAATCGCTTCCATTTCTTAATATCTGTGTTAAAAGGCAATCAGTGCGATTAACACCATTTAATATTTATTAGAATATTTTAAATGGATGTGACAATAATACATTAACATAAATGCTTAATTTTTTCACTAAAATCCGACATAACTTACTTTTACTAACTGTTGACATTTTAATGGTGAATGCCTCATCAATTCATTTATTTATTTGTACGCAAAAAAAACTTTTAAACGAAGTCTCAATCTTACTCACGCATTGACTCACATTCTAAATTTTTTTATTATCTACATATCGCTCACTCCTTTCAAGAACGTCATAAATAAAAAAAATGTAAATTTTCAGTTGTGCATATTTTCGGAATGCCCATAAAATGTACTATATCCCAGCAAAAGAGGCATATTTTTAACTTAATATTTACCTGCTACAGGGCAGAAAATTTTGTTTTTCATTTTGAAGAAAAGGTATTGTTTCATTGTTTTTTTAAATATGCTAAATATTTTTCAAATGGAGAAAGAACCTTCAGGTTTCATCTAAAAAGATCTGTTGCACAGTAAAAAGTTCAATAAGTGGCTTGATATTTTTTTTTAATACATTGTGTTATATTTTTAAACTTTAAAAACTTTCTCCTGAAAATTCAAGTTTTTTTTATTCATGACGTTCTTGAAAGGAGTGAGCGATATATGCGATTACTCATTTTATGAAAGGGTTATTTTTTACAAATGTATAAAAACCAAAACATTAGTTTTGTGACGATATTATCACTTACCGAGATTTAATTCTACCAGTTTCGAGACATACCTGTCTCTTCGTCAGGACAATTGCTACTCTAGCATATAAAAATACTTTGTTTTAACCCTTTTTATTGGTGCACTTTTTTTCCAACCGGTTTCAACAAGAACCTTGTCATCATCAGGATATATGTACTAATTCTAAAACATTGAAATACTCATAGTTACAACATTTTGAGTGTGTCCAAATACTTGTTCACAAAATCTGGATTATCTCCAATTACAGGAGTTATTTTCATATTATTTTTTGAAATCTCATCAAAGATGAAGAAGAATATGGAAGTCTGGGCATTTACGGGGCTGACGACCGTCATAGGCTGGTTTAAGTGATCACTTTACACACGTGTAACATTCACCAATTCTACCCATTATTGACAACCACACTACTCAAATTCTTGGAAGTTCTATATATATGAACCAATTTAGAAACCTTGTTCATGAATCACTAGAACTTCACTAGAGACATCTATTGGTGAGATGTAAAGAAGCTTTTTATTAAGCAGAAACTCTTATATTAGTATGTGAGATCCGAATCCTGGATTATAATCACACACATGAGAAACGCCAGAAAATATCATTTTCATTTTTATTATTAAGCTAATAATTTGACCAGATAATTTATTTACAACATTTTGAGTGTGTCCAAATACTTGTTCACAAAATCTGGATTATCTCCAATTACAGGAGTTATTTTATATTATTTTTTGAAATCTCATCAAAGATGAAGAAGAATATGGAAGTCTGGGCATTTACGGGGCTGACGACCGTCATAGGCTGGTTTAAGTGATCACTTTACACACGTGTAACATTCACCAATTCTACCCATTATTGACAACCACACTACTCAAATTCTTGGAAGTTCTATATATATGAACCAATTTAGAAACCTTGTTCATGAATCACTAGAACTTCACTAGAGACATCTATTGGTGAGATGTAAAGAAGCTTTTTATTAAGCAGAAACTCTTATATTAGTATGTGAGATCCGAATCCTGGATTATAATCACACACATGAGAAACGCCAGAAAATATCATTTTCATTTTTATTATTAAGCTAATAATTTGACCAGATAATTTATTTACAACATTTTGAGTGTGTCCAAATACTTGTTCACAAAATCTGGATTATCTCCAATTACAGGAGTTATTTTATATTATTTTTTGAAATCTCATCAAAGATGAAGAAGATTATGGAAGTCTGGGCATTTACGGGGCTGACGACCGTCATAGGCTGGTTTAAGTGATCACTTTACACACGTGTAACATTCACCAATTCTACCCATTATTGACAACCACACTACTCAAATTCTTGGAAGTTCTATATATATGAACCAATTTAGAAACCTTGTTCATGAATCACTAGAACTTCACTAGATCTCACCAATAGATGTCTCTAGTGAAGTTCTAGTGATTCATGTACAAGGTTTCTAAATTGGTTCATATATATAGAACTTCCAAGAATTTGAGTAGTGTGGTTGTCAATAATGGGTAGAATTGGTGAATGTTACACGTGTGTAAAGTGATCACTTAAACCAGCCTATGACGGTCGTCAGCCCCGTAAATGCCCAGACTTCCATATTCTTCTTCATCTTTGATGAGATTTCAAAAAATAATACTCATAGTTATGTTATGGATTATTATTACCTTTCCCTTTAAAGAATCTGCGAAAAACATAAAAAAATATTTAAAAAAAACTATTCACTACAATTGAAACAATATTTACACACTTACATAGAATATTCATCACATGCAATGTTAGTAATACTGAAATTTAACACGTTCTGAGGGTGTTATAGTGCCATTTTTGTTTCAGAAAACTATTTGAAAACACATTGTATTTATTTGCCAATTTTTTGTTCATTAATGTCACATTTTTGTAGCTTTTCAAAATTAAAGACATTTTACTTATATTTCATGTATAAAACGTTTATATATTTTTCGCCTAACTTCTCCAAACATATCAGACACCCGAATATTCATTTTACAGATGATATATTGAAGGTATTTTAACTGACAAACAAAACTCTCAACTTATGGCAGTACCATCAGCCAAAATTTGACATACTTAAAAATAATAATTACTTTTTTAAACCAAAACTTTTAATAGTGTGGTTGTCAATCATGTCATGGGTAAAATGATGAATGTTGCACGTATGTAAAGTGATCACTTAACCAACATATAACAGGTCATGAACCCTATAAATACTTAGATTTTCATATTCATCTTCATCTATGTTGAGAAACCCAGATTTGTGAAAAAATATTTAGACGTACTAAAAATGTCTCCTCTTCAATTCAACGCCTTGATGTTTTATTTTAAAGATTTCTACAAAATATTTTCTTTAACTTATTTCACCATTCATATTTTATTGATTTTACATGTAAAGACACATTTTCCTTAGTATAGGGTGTTTTTTTAGAGGTAGGTATACAAATTAAAATTTCCCGCAATAAATGGATGGTAGCACCCGCCGTGTGGCATGTTGCACCATCTTGTTGAAACCACAGCTCTGTCACATCAGTGCCATTCAACTAAGGTACGAAGAAGTCAGTAATCATGGTTCTGTAGCACTCTCCATTTACCGTAACATTCTGGCCGGCATCGTCCTTAGAGAATTATGAGCCAATGATTCCACCTGCCCATAAAGCACACCAAACAGTGACTTTTAATGGTTTTAAGGGCGTCTCGAAAAAGGCTTCTGGGTTTTCTAACTCCAAATTCGGCAACTCTGCTTATTGACATAGCCATTTAACCAAAAATGTGCCTCATCGGTGAGAAAAGTTTTGCGTTGAAAAAGAAGATCAAGCTGAATCTTGTTTTTGGCTTATTCACCGAACCTACGACGCGCAAAATGGTGATTCAGTCTATTCATGGTGAAATGGTTACAACATTTTGAGTGTGTTCAAGTACTTATCCACAAATCTAGATTATCTCCAATTAAAACTGTTATTTTTTAAATTATTTTTTGACATCTTAAAATGATCACTTAAACCAGCCTTTGTCGGTCGTAGGCACCGTTAATGCCCAAACTTCTATATTCTTTTTCATCTATGTTGAGATGTGAAACAATATTGTTAAATGGTAAAACGTACTGACTACAAATCGACTGTCAACTGCCAAATTGACAGTCTGTAGAAACAATCTATATAAGAACCGTTAGTCCATTTGATCTTCACATTCGTTTGAAAATGCCATAACTGGGCGAAACAATTGTCACAATATTTATTTTTTATGTGTATTTGTTTATAAAATACAACTTAGTAGACTCAAAAAATCTGTGTTTGAATTAAAAATCAATACACAAATGTAGAAACAATGTTGACTGTTTAAAAACAAAACTAAAAAAAAACACCCCATACTTGGCTAGCATCTCTTTGCTCTAGAATGTTCCCTCAAGCAGTCGAGCATACTCAAGTATTTCCGTTCCTTTCCCTATACTCCCCATCACGTCTTCACTACCCTTACATTATCAATACTAGTAGCTACGTATGGTATGTCAAGATACATATCGGTGCATTTACTACACGTACTTATTAAGCTCGCAAAAGCGATCCCCTTTTTCACATCTTTCCTCGATTCTAGGTTACAATATGGATTTCTCATGATGTTGTTTTATTAGCTTATGAATAAGTATGAAAAATCACAAGACTATCGGTAGGATTTCTTATTGAAATCTGAAGAAAAATAAGTAATATTTGAAGGTTAAAATTTTGGTTGTTTCAATAAAACGGAGGCGGACAACACAAAATGTGGTCAGCACGCGCGGCTACCGTTCTGGAGGTCTCGGGTTCGATTTCCAGGGGGGTCAAATAAATATTAGTGATTTTTCACTGTAATATATATTCAATATTACCCTGTACTGGTGCCTTTCCTTCATGTGTAAACGATCAAGATAACACTGCGTTTATATGACGCAGTGCCCTATGCACCATTGGGGTGCGGATAAGGGTTTTATTATTTTATTATTTGTTAATGAAACGAATTTTACGTCTTTGGGTGTGTTATGGGGCGTTTCCCCTTTATGTATCTGCCTTATAGGGCTATAATAGTAGTAGTTTGGGTTTGTTTCTGTGACGTCATTCGTTACCAACTTACGAAAACAACGGTTTGATGAAGGCGAATTTCGCAAAAGAAAATACTGGTTAATTCGGCTGTTATAAATACAAAACAAGTCTTACGCAATCCTTTACAGGGTGAGTATCTTAAATTAGATATTTCTATTGTATACTTCGAGTTTAGGTAACAACTACATTTCTCGATTTAAGGTAACGATTTTATTTCTAAATTTTATTTGGTTAGATCTCCTTATTTTTGAGAAGAAAGATTTATCACAACTAAACATGGTACAAGCTAAACGTGTTAACCATTACACCACGTAGGCGGAAAAATAATTTCCTCAATTTGAAATATGTCTGCTTTAATGGTGTTTGATGTTGGGTTACGTTTTTTTTCTTCATGATTCTATTTTTTATATTTTACTTGCCAGTTGTTTACCAACAAAGAAATTATTGAAAATGTTTTCTGTTTCTTGGGGCTTTTTTGTATTATTCATATTTGTATTTTTAATGTGAAATTAAATTATTTTTTTCTTTTATATAGATATATATTTAATTTTGTCCGCCTCCGTGGTGTAATGGTCAGCACGCTTGGCTACCGTTCTGGAGGTCCCAGGTTCGATTCCCAGGGGGGGTCAAATAAATATTAGTGATTTTTTCAATGTAATATTTATTCAATATTACCCTGAACTGGTACCTGAAGCGGAAGGCTGATCATCTTTCCTTCAAATGTAAACAATCAAGATAACACTGCGTTTATGTGAAGCAGTGCCCTATGCACCATTGGGGTGCGGATAAGGGGTTTATTAATTATTTTTATATATTTAATGAATTACTTCATTGATTAGTTCCATATTTTTCACTGTAATTTTCTGCGGAGTTAATGAATTTTTTATTGTATATTTTTTTGGTATTTTTTAAATGGGAATCTCGTTTTTGGTAGATTTTTTATATGTCTAAAAAGCCGTTTTAACTTTTTTTAAATCAGGTTTTCTTTATGTCTTACTGACACGATTAGACCTTGAGTAATCTAGGGTTATATAGGTTTGTATTTTGAGGATTTTTGTTTGAAAATGGTATATTTAGATGTGTGGTAGAAAAATGATAATGTCTTCATAAATATATTGCAACATTCGTTAACATAATTGAATGTATACCTAATATAGTGAATATGTAATTATCATTATGTTTAAAACAGTAAAATTTAATTTTATGGTTATATGTGGCATTCATTTGGCATTACAGTTATTACCGCACTGCGACGGGAAGCCCTCCCTGAATTAGAAATATTAATTAATATTCCCTTTGATGTCACCATTATAGTCTCCGAACCAAATTGTCATAGGGCTTCTCTCGGCAAATGATATATTCCGACTGCAAAATACCCATGGCTTCACCTCAAAAAACCACTCGAAAGAGATTAAAATTAATATTATTGTTCGCTTTTGGTCCTTTTATTACGTAATAAAATCAAAAATATTGATTACTGGCTAAACATAAAGAAAAAAATACCAAATATAAAACACATATTTCTTCTTATTCCCGGCTCTACTTTCTGCCCTGTAGCGGGTAAAAGTTAAAAATATGCCGTTTTTGCGGGGATATAGTACATTTTCAGGGCATTTCGAAAACATGCATAACTGAGAATTGACGATTTTTGATATATGACGTTGTTGAAAGGAGTGAGCGATATTTCGACGTCCAGACATCAGTCTGCCCTTTAACTATAGATGATTTAATATTAATTACGGGACATTAATTGCTTTACTCGAACACAGACGACAGAACAAATGTATCGTCACAGTAATGTACCCAAATTCACGTTCGCTTTGAATGAATATTCTGATACAGGTGGGGCAAAATTAGTCACCCTATTGCAACATATTACAATTTTTGCAAATGGCGTCTTACGTCAATCATACTTCGAATTTGTAAACAAAACGTCTGCTGTATACAAACGAATTGATAAAACGGGCACAAATTGCTCACTCCTTTAAAAGAACGTCATAAATAAAAAAAACTTGATTTTTCAGGAGATCGTTTTAAAAGTTTGAAAATAGAATGAAATGTATTAAAAATAAATATCAAGCCACTGATTGAATTTTTTACTGTGCAACAGATCTTTTTAGGCAAAACCTGAAGGTTTTTTCTCCATTTGAAAAATATTGAGTATATTTCAACGAATAATTAAACAATACCTTTTCTTCAAAATGCAAAAACAACACTTTCTGCCCTGTAGCGGGTAAATATTAAGTTGAAAATATGCCACTTTTGCTGGGATATAGTACATTTTCTAAGCATTCCGAAAACATGCACAACTGAAAATTGACGATTTTTGATTTATGACGTTCTTGAAAGGAGTGAGCGAAATGTCAAATGCAATTGACAATTTGCTAAAAATATAACATCTTCCGATGGGTGATTAATTTTGCGCCACCCTGTGTAAGTGTAGCGATCGTGAAGCCGGAATCGAGTGCTGTCAGATGCACACTAATTGGCCGGTATTATGCCGAATAATAAGACCGAGTATTTATCCGACGATGCACTCTGAACTGGTCTGTTCGCTTCTGATAAGATTAAATCCCCCCTCGAGTGAGCCAACAAACAGAATTAACCTGTATTGTTTAAGCCTTATTATCGTTATTGTAATAGAATTCACGCGAATACGAGTAATTCCGCGCTATTATCAGCAGTTCACGATCGCGCACGTTCGCTCATTGGGTAATGAAAACAAAATGCTTTTCAATGTTTCAAACTAGAATGCATATTGTATGATTTTACATGTTTTTTGTATACCTAAACATTTATTTATATTGAAGTGATTCTTTCCTATTCCTATATTCCTTATTATCGTTATTGTAATAGAATTCACGCGAATACGAGTAATTCCGCATTATAATCAACAGTTCACGATCGCGCACGTTTGCTCATAGGGTAATGAAAGCAAAATGCTTTTCAATATTTCAAACTAGAATGCATATTGTATGATTTCACATGTTTTTTGTACACCTTAACATTTATTTATATCGAAGTGATTCTTTCCTATTCCTATATTCCTTATTATCGTTATTGTAATAGAATTCACGCGAATACGAGTAATTCCGCATTATAATCAACAGTTCACGATCGCGCACGTTTGCTCATAGGGTAATGAAAGCAAAATGCTTTTCAATATTTCAAACTAGAATGCATATTGTATGATTTTACATGTTTTTTGTACACCTAAACATTTATTTATATTGAAGTGATTCTTTCGTATTCCTATATTCCTTATTATCGTTATTGTAATAGAATTCACGCGAATACGAGTAGTTCCGCGTTATAATCAGCAGTTCACGATCGCGCACGTTCGCTCATAGGGTAATGAAAACAAAATGCTTTTCAATATTTCAAACTAGAATGCATATTGTATGATTTTACATGTTTTTTGTATACCTAAACATTTATTTATATTGAAGTGATTCTTTCCTATTCCTATATTCCTTATTATCGCTATTGTAATAGAATTCACGCGAATACGACTAATTCCGCGTTATAATCAGCAGTTCACGATCGCGTACGTTGGCTCATAGGGTAATGAAAACAAAATGCTTTTCAATATTTCACAAGAGAAAGCATATTCAAAATATTCGAACCCTAAATTAGGTTAGCCCATTCATTAAAACAAGTTTTGCACAAAAAAAATCACATTAAAAGTAAAAAAATTGAAAGTAGATTAGTCATATATTTTATTTCCTCTTTAATGAAATTAGAATTCAACATGAAACTGTAAATCCCATCCCACTGACTTGATCAATTATTCAGAATAAACATTCCTGATTTTATGTTCAAATTCCTCACAGCACTGTAAAAACTATAAAATTAAAAATATCTTCATTCTAAAATCAGACCGACAGGCGACCGCTGTCGGTGAAGAGGGAATCTTTAGTTTCAGTAGATTTCAATGGGTCTAGAAATAATACAATATCCCCCTGAAACAAGTCTTGTTTTTTAAATTTATATATATTTTTTCCGTACCTATTTTTGATATATCGACAGTTTGGAGCAACACAGTTCCAACTAACATTTTGAGGTATCGATATGAAAAGATCCAACTTCAATATTACATTGCAACTTTTACAAATTTAAATTGATGGATATTTTTGTGTATTATGAAAATATTTTTTAACTTTTGCTTATTTATTTATTGTATTAATATGTGATTTAATTTAACAAATATAAAACTGTCGATGTCAGTCGTATACATCTCGCTCACTCCATTCACTAGTCATATTATATCAAAAAACTTTATTTTTTATGAGATCGTTTTTAAAATTTAAGAATATAATAAAATATATTAAAAAAAATATCGAACCATTTATTGAACTTTTTACTGTGCAACAGATCTTTTTATATATAACCTGATGGTTTTTCCTCCATTTGAAAAATATTTACTGTATTTAAAAAAATAATTTAACAATACCTTTTCTTCAAAATGCGAAAACAACACTTTCTGCCCTGTAGCGGATAAATATTAAGTTAAAATATGCCACTTTTGCTGGGATATAGTACATTTTCTGGACATTCCGAAAATATGCAACTGAAAATTGACGATATTTGATGTATAGAAACGAGTGAGCGATATGAGACTTTGTTGTAAGAAATCGTTAAAAAATAATGTTGATATTTTCAGTTTTAACTATTTAAATCAAAATTTATATCGAAAATTAATGATAAAATCTCCTAAATCAATGTCACCAGTGATGTATGCTTTCAGAGAACAAGATTCTCCAACCACAAATACTTGATATTTACATTTTTCTAGGAGCCATTTGTACGTCTTGTGTGTCGACTTTTAGTTGAGAAAAATTGGTAGAACAATGTCAAAACACTTGCACCTGTTACAAGTTATTCGTGACAGGTGCAAGTATTGTAATTAACCACATTGTACTGATAATTACTGGATTTTTAAAACAAAAATCTTAAATACAATGATTAAGAGATTTAGCCTTACTCTATGATTCAACAGAGTGCGATTTTTATTAATTAGTTAACTATGTACATTTGATAAACCGGTAGTGTAAAGGCAAAGGGGTATATCGTTCACTCCTTTCAAGAACGTCATAAATCGAAATTCGTCAATTTTCAGTTGTGCATGTTTTCGGAATGCCTAGAAAATGTACTATATCCCAGCAAAAGAGGCATATTTTTAACTTAATATTTACCCGCTACAGGGCATAAAATGTTGTTTTTGCATTTTGAAGAAAAGGTATTGTTTAATTATTTTTTTGAATAAACTAAATATTTTTCAAATGGAAAAAAACTTCAAGTTTTACCTAAAAAGATCTGTTGTACAGTAAAAAGTTTAAAAAGTGACTTGATATTTATTTTTAATACATTTTAGTATATTCTTAAACTTTAAAAACGTTCTCCTGAAAAATCAAGTATTTTGATTTATGACGTTCTTGAAAGGAGTGAGCGATATCTGTCTCAGACCAAATTTTGCAGGAGAGCAAAAACAAACTTGTGAAATTAAATATTTTTTCGGATGGCATATGTACATATCTTTATAAAACTAAATAAGTATTGCAACAACAGCTATATCCTTTTTTAGATTATGGAATACACTATTTTAGACATTTTGTGGAACAAACTTAGAAAATGAAAAATTTGACAGATATACCACTTTGCCATGATATTACACTATCGATATACGGTTACATTATACTACAATAGTGGAGATCCTCACGAAAAGGTTACATTTCCAATATTGCAAAAAAAATCCTTTAAATGCAAATCTATTCTGTTTAATGTATTCTATCGAAATTTTAATTAAAATTGCAACAAAACGTGACCAACCTGTGTTTAACCAAAATGACATCATCAAATCGCACCAAAACATAATAATTTTACAAGCTAGAATTCCTGATTACTTAAAATCATTTATAATGAAATGTAATGTTTTAGTGAGGACTTCCACAATTACTGACCCTTCTTTTCGACCAGTTTTCGATGCTAGTCGTGTGAAAAGAAATAAAACTCGATAAGTAAGTGGTTTTAATACAAGTGATTAATTTTTAAGGCCCAGATTTATTATATCCAGTTATTTATTATATTCTCACATACAAATAAGAGTTTTTGCTCAATAAAAAAAGCTTGTTTGTCTCACCAATAGATGTCACTAGCGAAAATTCTTGTACAATGTTTTAAAATTGGATTATATATATATATATATATATATATATATATATATATATATATATATATATATATATATATATATATATATATATATATATATATATATATATATATTTATATATTCCAAGAATTTGAATAGTGTAGTCGTCAATCATGGGTAAAATTTGTGAATGTTACACGTGTGTAAGGTGATCTCTTTTACCAGCCTATGATTGTCGTAAGAACCGTAAATGCCCAGAATTCCATATTCTTATATTCATATTTTGAGGTGTTAAAAAATAATATATTAAAATGAAATAACTATTTTTTTCAAAACTCAACCATGATTTTTAGGTTTTGTGGTGTATCAAAAATAAAATACGGATAAACTCACTCGAAATAAAAATTTTGAAAAAACATAAATGACGTAATTTTCCGGCTTAATAAATTACTCGAATTATTTATGACGCTTATTTACGTACCAGTATTTGATGCTTGGCACCTCGCATAATGTCGCCTGAAAGTACCAGAATTCATCAAATAAGTAGTCATTGCTCTACGTGAATTGTTTAAAGTAATGTACTCAAATGATCGGATTTATGGTACACCTGTTCTGCTGCATATTAATGATTTTTTAAAGTACCGAGCAATCGCATTTAAATATTACGACGGACATTAATCCCAATTTACGTCGGATACTTCGGGCGCTAGAAGTACATCTAATTTTATAACGACTGAAAAACATTTACTTTAATTCAATTCAACTAAAATTTAATGTGAAAATATGAGCATATTAAAAAACAGAAAAACAGTTAAATCATTAAAAATGTTTGGTATTTATAAAAAAGGAAACACTTATATTTTCGAATTGTTGGGTAATATATCCAAAATAAACAAGGTTTTTGTTGGATTGAATTCTAATACACACATAGAGTGTTTGAAAATGTCCTAAGAAGACGAAACTAGAATAAATGTAGAATTCAATCCAACAAAAACCTTGTTTTATTTTGGATATATTACCCAACAATTCAAAATGGAATTCTACCAACTGTCTGCAGTTACAATAAATAACTTATATTTTCTTTTATTTTAACGACTAGTTTTGGAGGCTATAGATGCTACAGTCACACTTTATATTAAGACCCGAAGATGGAAGCATCGGTAGCTTCCGAAACTAGTTAATTACCCTTCTCTTACCGAAAACGCACTCCGTACACCATATGAAAATACAATTTAAAAAATATGATTTAAAAATATGATTAAAAAACTGTGAGTGTTTGTTCGTGAGCGTAATCTCATTGTACCTTCGATTTTTTTTACCTTGACCAGTTATTTTATTTACAACGTTTTTAATGTGTCCAAATACTTGTTCACAAATTTAGGTTTCTCCGCTAAGGAGTTATTCACTGTATAAAAAATAGTCTTAAGTGGAGAAACCCAGATTTGTGAGAAAGTATTTGGATACACTCAAAATGTTTTTTAATTCAAGTTTATTTAAAATAGAAATATTTGTATTATTTTTTAACATCTCATCAAAGATGAAGAAGAATATGGAAGTCTGGGCATTTACGGGGCTGACGACCGTCATAGGCTGGTTTAAGTGATCACTTTACACACGTGTAACATTCACCTATTCTACACATTATTGACAACCACACTACTCAAATTCTTGGAAGTTCTATATATATGAACCAATTTAGAAACCTGGTTCTTGAATCACTAGAACTTCACTAGAGACATCTATTGGTGAGATGTAAAGAAGCTTTTTATCAAGCAGAAACTCTTATATTAGTATGTGAGGTCCGAATCCTGGATTATAATCACACACATGAGAAACGCCAGAAAACACCATTTTTCCAGACTTCCATATTCCTCTTCATCTTTGATGAGATGTTAAAAAATAATATGAAAATAACTCCTATAATTGGAGATAATCCAGATTTTGTGAACAAGTATTTGGACACACTCAAAATGTTGTAAAGAAATATTTGTGTTTCTATTGTTTACAAAAATACTTCAAATACTAAGCGGCTCATTATTACGGACTCTTAAGAGTCCGCGACTCTAACCACGGGACCACAACCCGACACAATATATAATTTAACATTTTCATTGCTTCAAACGTTTTGATATGTGTGTTATCTATTTTCCAACTTTTACATTTAACCAGACTGAGCCACAGCAACGCGTGCCTAGTAAGTAATAAACATAATACGTTGATGTACGAAGTTTTTATTACATAGCCACCTGCCCGATCGATTTGCCAAGGGATGATATCTGGGAATTACGTCACTAAGGGTGGCAACATCACTGTAAAAACAGTTCTCGCCATCCAGGGGTGGCTAAACTGTGGCGCGTGCACTAAAAGTCGTCCACAAGATGATTGCATTCTTTCCCATACTTTTTTTAATAGGCTTCGTAACTGAATCTATCTTTATATGTTCAATACTAGTGTGATCTCAGTTCAATCAGTATACAGCTTTCGAAATTTTCAACTTCTAGAATAGAAAAAAATGGCAGGCAGGTTTATAAATGTAAAAAATATACTTATCAGTCCGCGTCAGCGATCACCCACTAGCTGTTGTGGATACTATGGATTTGTGAACAAGTACTTGAACACAATAAAAAAATTACTTAAATTTTACGCTGCATGAAAAATTGAAAATCATGTTTTCAAGTGGTTTTCCCCATTATGTAAATTAATCCGGTTGGGATCTTGTATTCATCCAAATAAAAGGGTCTTTGCCATATAAAGCTCTCTTAATCCAACCATAGATGGCTCTAGTGAAGACACATGTACAGTATCACAAGATTAATTATATGTAGGTGTTCCAAAATTTTCAGGAATATAGATGCCAATCATGGGGAGAATAGTGGATGTTGCACATGTGTAAAATTATACTAAATCAGCCTATGCTAGTTCACAAGCTCTATAAATGCCCTGACTTCTACTTTTTAAAATCTTTATTAAGATGTCAAAAATTAAATAAGTATTATTATAATAATTTGTAAATGAAGAAACCCAGATTTATAAACAAGTTGATAAACACATTCAAAACGATGTTTGTACATTCGATAAGCCTGTGAATCTGTCAACCAGACAATAACCTATTGCCATGGATCTTCTTCGAAAGACCTCTTGAAGAATACCAAAAAAATAACATGGACGCTTCACAAAGATAACGTGATTCGAAGGTATGACCTAGGTGGCGTTGCCCATTATAGAAGGACATACAAGTTGAAGACGAGGAGAGCTGACTCCAAAAGTTTACAAAGACGATAAGTTGGGATGGAGCCAGGAAGAAGAAGACTTTCGATTAACCTGTATTTGATCGGAAAATCAACATGGATCTTTCTGGAAAGACATCTAGAGGAAGACAAAAAAAACATGGATGCTTCACAAAGATAACGTGATTTGAAAGCATGGCCTAGGTGACGTTGTCCATGATAGAAGGACATACAACCTGAGGAAAAAGAGAGCTGACCTACAAAGATGAAATCCTGGAAGAAGAAGACATTCGGTGAACCTATGTTTGTTCTTGAAATAGTTCAACAATTTAACGGTAAAGGTTGACCACCAATGTCAACAGCCTACAAAGACGATAGCCTGGAAGAACATTCGCTGAACCTTTTATTGTTTTTGAAATTGTTCAGCATTTAAACGGTAAAGGTTGACCACCACTGCCGTAGTCTCTTAACTATAATAGAAGATGTGGTTACTAGGTACAAAGGCTCACCACCAATCGCACTGTTTCTTTACGCGCACGTGACCGAGTGGCGAAATGCCGAATAAGCATTCACCGGTTTCGGAATTATATCCTATCTGTCGAGCCAATCCCGGCGGATAACTGGCGATAAATAAATAAATATTTCACGACATTCTGAGTGTGTCGAAATACTTGTTCACAAATCTGGGTTCCTTCGCTTAAGAATTCGTATTGTTTTTTACATTTTTAAGTAATCACTTTACACATGTCGCTCACTCCTTTCAAGAACGTCATAAATCGAAAATCTTCAATTTTCAGTTGTGCATGTTTTCAGAATGCCCAGAAAATATACTATATCTTAGCAAAAGTGGTATATTTTTAACTTAATATTTACCCGCTACAGGAGAGAAAGTGTTGTTTTTGTATTTTGAAGAAAAGGTATTGTTTCATTATTTTTTTAAAAATACTAAATATTTTTCAAATGGAGAAAAAACTTCAAGTTGAACCTTAAAAGATCTGTTGCACAGTAAAAAGTTCAATAAGTGGCTTGATATTTATTTTTAATACATTGTATTATATTTTTAAACTTTAAAAACGTTTTCCTGAAAATTCAAGTTTTTTTTATTTGACGTTCTTGAAAGGAGTGAGCGATGTGTAACATTCACCAATTCTACCCATGATTGACAACCACACTATTCAAATTCATGGAACTTTTATATATTGTATGTTGATTTAACTCGATTCAGTTCTTGAACTTGATAGACTTCAGGAAAGACATCTATGGTAGTATTAGGCACGCTTTTTATTAAGCAGAAACTCTTTCATTTTTATGTGAAGTCCGTATCCCGGATTATATTCAAATACTTGAGAAACGGTAGAAAATATAATTTTATTTTTTTATTTAACCTCATAATTTGACCAGTTAATTTATTTACAACATTTTAAATGTGTCAAAATACTTGTCCACAAATCTGGATTATCTCCAATTAGGAGTTATTTTTTACATGTAAAAAATAACTCCAAGTATTTGCATATTAAAATATTATTATGCATTGTACAATATTTTAAGGTTTCGTGTTTCGAACCCTTTAACAGTATTTTTTTTTAGTTACAACCATTTTCTATCCCGTGAATTTTGGAGCACGTATTAAGTAGTCCTCGTGGAACACTTTGCAGGGAAACTCATTTTTATATCGCGCCGAAATCCCATTCAGGACACGTAGCCATATCGGCTCGCCTGCAAGCACTTATCCTAGTTCTCATCGGGTATTCAATTCATTCCCGATTGTTCAACTGAGCCGTAGTTGATTTGAATATTTTGTCTCGGCTAGTAGCTCTATGAAACTAAATATTGAAAATACAACCCTCACTAGTACTGCCAATTGAATTTCAAACTTTTTGTTGTTATTTGTTAAACACTGGAGTGAACTATATCTCTCACTTCTTTCAACAACGTCATATATAATAAAAAAAGATTTTCAGTAGATCGTTTTTAAAGTTTAGGAACATAATAAAATGTATTAAAAATAAATGTCAAGCCACTTATTGAACTTTTTACTACGCAACAGATCTTATTATTTTTGACATCTCATCAAAGATGAAGAAGAATATGGAAGTCTGTAATTTGAGTAGTGTGGTTGTCAATAATGCAACACACGTGTAACATTCACCAATTCTACCCATTATTGACAACCACACTACTCAAATTCCAGACATCCATATTCTTCTTCATCTTTGGTGAGATGTCAAAAATAATATGGAAATAACTCCTGTAATTGGAGATAATCCAGATTTTGTGAACAAGTATTTGGACACACTCAAAATGTTGCAACAGATCTTTTTAGGTAAAATCTAAAGGTTTTTTCTCCATTTGAAAAATATTTGGAATATTAAAAAAAAATTATTAAACAGTACCTTTTCTTCAAAATGCAAAAACAACACTTTTTGCCCTGTAGCGGGTAAATATTAAGTTGAAAATATGCCGCTTTTGCTGGTATATAGTATATTTTCTGGGCATTCCGAAAACATCCACAACTGAATATTGACGATTTTTGATTTATGACGTTATTGAAAGGAGTGAGCGATTTGTGAAAAAATATTTAGGCACTCTAAAAATATATTTAGTCCCAAACTATGGATATTTATCTTTTTTTTTTTTTGACATCTCATCAAAGATGAAGAAGAATATGGAAGTCTGGGCATTTACGGGGCTTACAACCGTCATAGGCTGGTTTAAGTGATCACTTTACACACGTGTAACATTCACCAATTCTACCCATTATTGACAACCACACTACTCAAATTCTTGGAAGTTCTATATATATGAACCAATTTAGAAACCTTGTTCATAAATCACTAGAATTTCACTAGAGACATCTATTGGTGAGATGTAAAGAAGCTTTTTATTAAGCAGAAACTCTTATATTAGTATGTGAGATCTGAATCCTGGATTATAATCACACACATGAGAAACGCCAGAAAATACCATTTTCATTTTTATTATTAAGCTTATAATTTGACCAGATAATTTATTTACAAAATTTTGAGTGTGTCCAAATACTTGTTCACAAAATCTGGATTATCTCCAATTACAGGAGTTATTTTCATATTATTTTTTGACATCTCATCAAAGATGAAGAAGAATATGGAAGTCTGGGCATCAAAATGTTGGATATTTATCAGTTGGTGCTTGCTTTATTGAAATATTTTATTTTATTAATAGGTTGCAGAATATTTTTCTGCTTTAATCGAGGTAAATATCAAAGATATTTTATTTTTAAATTTCAGATATTTGAAGCCGGTAGTTGATTTTTTAAATTGAATTCTGGCACAAAAAATTACACAAACACATAAATATTGAAACTAAAAATATTTTTAATCCTCTTCTCACTTTAGTTAGGTGTCCTTGTAAATAAATAAGTACTCTACATCGAGAATTGCCGGGAATATCGAGATGTGCCGGGATTATCTATGCAATATGCCCGCAATGTTGCAATACTATTTTAGGAAACTTTGACTGCGCGAATTTATTTTAAATGTCAAATAATTTTAATTAATTTTATAAACCAATAATTTTTGGTTTTTCTACATAGGAGTTATATTTAAATTTTAACATCTCAACATATTTATGAAAGAATATGGAAGTCTGAATATTTTACGTGGCTTATGACGTGTCGTTGGCTGGTAAAATGATGAATTTACACACGTGTAACATTCACCATTCCACTCTCGGTCATAAGCTCTGTAAAAACCCAGACTTCCATATTCTTACGCATCTATGGTGAGATGTCAAAATGTATAAATACAAAACATGTTTTTATTTTCGACGTACAATGATTTTTTGGTTATGTTGAAAACTTGTTAATATACAGTATTTTTTGTTTTTATCCAAGTTTTTGGTATGTGATATTTGTGTAGGTACATTACAATGTTTGCTTTATTTACCACAAATTCGTGTCTTAATACAAAACCAGTCTGATGATATCGGATACGACGAAACTCGGTTGCTGTTAAAATAAAATTCACGTGGAAAAAATTGCATATGTGGTTGTTATTTTTTTTATATAAACGTATTTAGATATGTGCATTACGTTTCTACCCTAATTATCCATATTTTCAATAAAAATAAAACTAACTAACTAACCATCATATAGCTTTCCCGCAGGGGTAAGCAGAGAGAACACCACATCAATCTGTCTTCGCAAATAATCTTTATCTCATTCATACATAAAAAAATTGAGAATTAAATTTGCTAATTTTTCGAAGATTTCCAATAAATTTGACTAAAAATTCAAGTATCTATGGGCGAGCTCAGTATGTTTGTTTTTTTATTAATACAAAAAAGTTGATGCGTGCGAGCAGTGCTCGGGTTAGCGCGATATGACACACCTGAATATTTTAGGTTTAAAATTCGTTATATTATTTCGAGAAATAAAAATACTTTGTGTTCTGATCCACTCACATTTTTATTAACCAACTAGTTTCGGCAACAACCTGTTGCCCTCTTCAGGGTTTCATTTGTTACTACCCTGAAGAAACCCTGAAGAGGGCAACAGGTTTTTGCCGAAACTAGTTGGTTAGTAAAAATGTGAGTGGATCAGAACACAAAGTATTTTTATTTCTCGAAATAATATATCAATATGATCCACAAAGTTAATGGTTTCAATATTCAAAACATTAAAATTCGTTTATTGAAAGTCCAGAAAACAATCTTCTTCTTCTTCGAGCGTCTTCAATACCCTTTACGTAGTCTATAAATTCATGAAATGCTCATGTGTCATTACAACGTTTGACCTCAACGGGCAATGTAGTCGAGTCATTAGATTTATTAGACCGAATAAAATCCGGTACGAAAAATTATGAACCCATTTCCATTGCAGTCGCGGGAGAAGTAGGAACTCCCTTTTTCCAATCATTTACCGACCGGAAATTGTTTTTCCTTCAATGTCCGGCAGTAATGAAACATTAACAGAAATTTTCAGTTGTAATTTCAAAAGAATACTTAGTGTACTTACTTATACCATACATTGTTATACTATCCGGGAAACGTATTTCAGACGAGTTCTTCTCCTTTTAAGGCTGAGATCTCAAACGTATAAATTCAGAACGTGACCGGCCGCGCAAGGGGCTAGCAAACAGTTTTTTTTTTACAATATGATTTTTTTTTTCTTTATTGTTTTAACTCCTAGTCTTTCAATGTCTATTCTTTCCAAAACCATATATTTAATTCGAAGAAAAACTAATTTTTTCAATACAAAAACTGTGTTTTAAGGCGATATTCGCAAATACAGAACTCATTCGCCGGCCGACCGCCGAAGAAGTGACACGTCTTTCCACGCCCGATTTTTTAAAATAATGTTTATTATATATTTTTTTGTTCTTCAGAATAAATGTAATAATATGATAATAATACCCTTATTCGCACCTCAATGGTGCATAGGGCACTGCTTCATATTTATATACAGTTTTGTCTTGATCGTTTATACATGAAGGAAAGGTGATCAGCCCTCCGCTTCAGGTACCAGTCCAGGGTAATATTGAATAAATATTGCAGTGAAAAAATCACTTGTATTTATTTAACCCCCCCTGGGAATCGAACCCGGGACCTCCAGAACGGTAGCCGAGCGTGCTGACCATTACAATACAGAGGCAGACTAAAATAAATATAGATTTTTTTAAATCCACACCTATAAATGACTCTTTTCTTCTCAAAACCATATGCTAAATTCGAAGAAAATTTTATTTTTGCAATTCAAAAACGATATTTAAAAAAAAAGCAATTGAAAAATACTATCCGGGCTTAGAGAAAGTTTAGTTGCGATTTATCATACATTTCTCATACATTTAAAAAAATATTATTTTGTGAAAACATTAATTTGTTTTATTTTCTTTTCGCAGGTAAAACACTTCACCATCTGTTCATCTATCATTGGTTTGAAAAACAACGTAAGTGAAATTAAAAAAAATAACGTTTTTTTCAGATCAGTTGTTTTATTAATCAATTGAATTCGCTCTTCTTGATAGTTTTTTTCTTTACATATATATTTTAAATTTAATTTCACAATATACATATTATAATTCCAAGTACAAAAAATTTATTATATTAATACAAAAAAAAATTATCCCACTAAATCATGGCCTGTGTGTAGGTACAAATTTTATTTTAAGTTATAATGAAGGGAACTGCAAAGAATATAATAAATATCAGAAATAAAAATAGATTTTCCAATAAATGCCAATTTAAACTACAAATATTAAATATTTTTATTTTTTATTATTAATAATTTTTAATGTTAAATGAAATGAATATTCAGTCAACATTAATAATATTCAAATTACGGAAACATGAATTTTTGTACATATAAAATTCTAATTGTCTTGATGTACTTATCATTCACTTTCAAAATTTTGTGGTAAAGAAATGTGTCAGACGAGTTCAGAAATTGATCGCTAGAATGCGCTAAGCTTCGGTTTTTGCGACATATAAATTCGTGGGGGAAATATTTTCAATGATGAGAATGCTTAATATTTTTTAAATTAATTTTATAATACCATGATTAGTATATAAATTCTACATGCCAGTATATAATATGAAATAGTGACCCATTCATTATCATTGACAGCTAAATACCTTATATCAAATATACAAAAAATCATACCTGAATTTTTTTAATGACATAGCGACTCAATTATTATCATTATTTTTTAAAGAAATTAAATCAGAATGGATTATTTAAACATATTTAATACGTACATACCTGTATGTTAGTTTACTGACGTAGTGACCCAATTATTATCATTATTTAAGATAGTTTATTCAGATCAAAATGGATTATTTAAATATACAGAGCATTTCCATACCTGTTTATTAGTTTACTGACGTAGTGAACCATTTAATATCATTATTTAAGTAAATTAATTCTTATCTAAATGGGTTATTTAAATGTACACAAAATGTAGGTAAATACCTGTATGTTAGTTTACTGACGTAGTGACCCATTCATTATCATTGAGAGCTAAATACCTTATATCAAATATACAAAAAATCATACCTGTTTTCATTTCAGTTTAATGACATAGTGACTCAATAATTATCATCATAATTAACGGAATTAAATCAGACGTAAAGGGATTATTTAAACATATTTAATATGTACATAACTGTATATTAGTTTACTGACGTAGTGACCCAATTATTATCATTATTTAAGATAGTTTATTCCGATCAAAATGGATTATTTAAATATACAGAACATTTCCATACCTATTTATTAGTTTACTGACGTAGTGACCCATTTAATATCATTATTTAAATAAATTAATTCTGATCTAAATGGGTTATTTCAATGTACACAAAATGTAGGTAAATACCCGTATGTTAGTTTACTGACGCAGTGACTCATTTGTTATCATTATTTAAGATAATTAATTAATAAATAAATCTACATCGTTTATTTGAATATACAGAATATGTTCATACCTGTATGTTAGTTTACTGACGTAGTGATTCATTTATTATGATGATTGAAGGGAATTAATCCAGATCTAAATTGATTATTTAAATATACATAATATGTAGATACATACCTGTTTATTAGTTTACTTACGAAGTGATACTATATACACACATTCCTGTATGGTAGTCTACTGATGTAGTGGCCTAATTAATATCATTAATTTTTAAGGGAATGAGTTCTGACCAAAATGGATTATTTAAATACACATACTTGTATGTTAGTTTACTATCGTAATGACCCATTTATTATCATTATTTAAGAGAATTAATTAATTAATATATCTAAGTGGATTATTTGAATAAACATAATATGTTCATACCTGTATATTAGTTTACTGACGAAATAACCCATTTATTATCATTATTTAAGAGAATTAATTAATCAATATATCTAAGTGGATTATATGAATAAACATAATATGTTCATACCTGTATTTTAGTTTACTGACGAAGTAACCCATTTATTATCATTATTTAAGAGAATTAATTAATCAATATATCTAAGTGGATTATATGAATAAACATAATATGCTCATTTTTATGTATTAATTTTAAATCAAACACAGATTTTTTGAGTCTACTAAGTTGTATTTTATTAATTAAAAATTACATTGTGACAATTGTTTCGCCTTGTTAGGGCATTATCAAACGAATGTCGAACTTAGTAGACTCAAAAAATCTGTGTTTGATTTAAAATTAATACATAAATTAAAATGGAGTTCTACAAATTAAACGCCAAGTTAATAAATAAATAATATGCTCATACCTGTATATTAGTTTACTGACGAAGTAACCCATTTATTATCATTATTAATGATAATTAATTCAAATATAAATAGATTATTTAAAAATACAGAATATGTTTATACCTGTATGTTAGTTTACTGGCGTAGTGATCCATTTAGTATGATGTTTTAAGGGAATTATTTAAAATATAAATTGCTTAATCAAATAAACATATTATTGACATGTTTTTTTATAGTTTAGCCGAATTTAATATATGATGATGATTAAAATGTGCATTTTATGTTCATACTAACCTGTATGTTAGTTTACTGACGTAGTGACTCGTTTATTAATATTTAGTTAATTAATTGTTTAATTAATGTAATTGTTTAATTGACGTAGTGACCCATTTATCATTATCAATTAATTATCCCTGATCTCGAGGGAATTTATTTAGATGTAAATGGATTATTTAAATTAACACACCTGTATGTTAGTTTACTGACGTAGTGACCCATTTATTATCATTATTATTTAAGAGAATAAGTTCAAATCCAAATTTTTCATATATTTAAAATATGAAAGTACATACCTGCATGTTAGTTTACTGACGCAGTGCTAAGTGTGAGTCGCATGTCTCACCTGCCCTGGTCAGAAGACAAGCTGATAGAATGGAGTGTGTTGGAAGATTGCCAGCGAGAGTGTTGGTTTGACGACCCATTGGTAATGATGCACACGTCACACTCCATTTATCTATGCGTTACCAGTTAAATTAATAAAGAGGTATTCCTCGGTGCTTTGCGGGTTAAAATAACTTTTAATTATAAGGTATTTGCCATTTAGAATCTCACTCGCTGACATTCGGAATGATGTGTCCGAATTGAGAATATGATCAACCTTGACGGATCTAACGGGGGGATCGAAATCCCCCATATCGCTCACTCCTTTCAAGAACTTCATAAATCAAAAACTTGATTTTTCAGAAAAGGGTTTTTAAAGTTTAAAAATATAATTCAATTTATTAAAAATAAATATCAAGCTACATACTTACTTAACTTTTTACTATGCAACGGGTCTTTTTAGGTAAAACCTGAAGGTTTTTTCTCCATTTGAAAATATTAAGTTTATTTAAAAAAATTAATAAACAATACATTTTCTTCAAAATGCAAAAACAACACTTTCTGCCCTGTAGCGGGTACATATTAAGTTAAAAATATGCTGCTTTTGCTGGGATTTAGTACATTTTCTGGGCATTCCGTAAACGTAAACATGCACAACTGAAAATCGATGATTTTTGTTTTATGACGTCCTTGAAAGGAGTGAGCGATATGTGATTTTTTTTATTTTCCTTTATTAAGGCTGTAGTCAATTTGTACATAGTAAATACTCGTATATGACATATAAGAACATGCATGCTCGGCTACCGTTCTGGAGGTCCCGGGTTCGATTCCCAAGGGGGGTAAAATAAATATTAGTGATTTTTTCACTGTCATATTTATTCAATATTACCCTGGACTGGTGCCTGAAGCGGAGGGCTGATCACCTTTCCTTCATGTGTAAACGATCAAGATAACACTGCGTTTATATGACGCAGTGCCCTATGCACCATTGGGGTGCGGATAAGGGATTTATTATTGTTACAAGAACATGCATAAAATAATATAATAAAATATTTTTTTGTTTATTTTTATTAAGTTTTAAATTAAAACGAGGATTAAATTATAAATAAAACACTTATTACTACGACTAGTTTCGAAAACTATAATAGCTTCTATATATACAAAATAAGTAAACATACAATTTTTTTAAATTTTAGTATTTTCATAACAATATTTTTGTTATGAAAATAGTGTCCATTTTTCTCTTATATTCTGTAATGTACTTCCCACATTCTACTACTACTACTACTACTACTACCATCACGCCGTTTCCCCGCAGGGGTAGGCAGAGAGGATGGAACGCCACACTCTTCTGTCCTGAGATACACTCCTCGCATCCTTCACATGCATGCATCTAGTCATACATGCCCTCCGATTACGCAGACTTTTGACACCACCAGAGTTTAGGTTCTGATTGATCTGATCCTGCCAAGTCGGTCGTCCACGTTCTGTTTTCTCTCTCACATTCGCCACATATATTTTCTTAGTCACATTCTCATCTCAAAATACACTTCATCATCTCTGTTGAGGTATCAATAAAATTTATGCAATTAAAAATTAAATAACCTACGTATTACTACTGTCGGTTGAAGTTAATATCCAATTTTCTTTTCAAAACATCTCTCATTTTCCTTATCTTATTAAGGTTATTAAAATTTCTCAAAGTTATTACGTTTTATTCTTGCACGCTTTGTGTCTCCGGATTCATTGTTTCCATTTACTTGTTCGCTTTTCAATTTACGAAAAAAATAAGGGAGGGTTTTTCATATTACCAACCCCTATACCAGAAATAGCCAACCTTTTTGAGTCGGAGTGCCAATTTGATTTTTTCAATAATGCATGTGCCACATGACATGGACATAAAAATGCATCATATGTTGGTGTAACATCAGATTTTTAATCTACACAAAGCATTTATACATTGAAACGGAAAAATAAAGTAAATAAAATTAATATAGACCTAAAAATATAGAACAAAAGTGTATCCAAATATTTCTTTTCATCTCACCAATAGATGTCTCTAGTAACATTGTAGTGATCAAGCACAATGTTACGAAATTGAGTTATATATATATTTATATATATATATATATATATATATATATATATATATATATATATATATATATATATATATTATATATATATATATATATATATATATATATATATATATATATATATATATATATATATATATATATATATATATATATATATATATATATATATATATATATATATATATATATATATATATATATATATATATATATACATATATATATATATATATACATATATATACATATATATATATATATATATATATATATATATATATATATATATATATATATATATATATATATATATATATATATATATATATATATATATATATATACATATATATATATATATATATATATATATATATATATATATATATATATATATATATATATATATATATATATATATATATATATATATATATATATATATATATATATATATATATATATATATATATATATATATATATATATATATATATAGAACTTGCAAGAATTTGAGTAGTGTTGTCAATTGTGAGTAGAATTGTTGAATGTTACACGTTTAAGTGTAAAGTAATCACTTAAACCAGCCTATGACGGTCGTAAGCCCCGTAAATGCCCAGAAACTCCATATCCTTCTTCATCTTCGTTGAGATGTCAAAAGTAACATTAAATGCAGAACCCTTAAAACTTCATAATATGTGAGATTTTTGCTGTTGGTGCTAGATGTCATTTTTTTAAGTTCATGGCTGGTAGTTTTTAATAGAATACAAACAGTAGTACTTTGTCTGTAAGTCAACGAAAAAATTATTAAAATGGCCATTGGTATTTTTTTTTAGCATTAAACAATGCAATCTATTTATACATGAATGTCATCATATCCTACGTTCCCATCGTTTTGCGAAACTATTGATGAACGAAAAAAATACGCATGGCTAATTGAATATGTTTTGGAAAAAATATGTAAAATTTCCAAAGATTTTTTTTTATTTTTTGTCACTTTTATGTTTTTCTTGATACACATGCCATTTAAAATCGTCTCGCTTGCCTCATATACAATGCGTGCCGTAGGTGCGCCATCCCTGCCCTACACAAAGCCGGGTCTTCACTCCTAATATGACATGTTGTCGCCCAAAACTTACAACCGAACATTTTAAAAGTAGAAAAAATTCAGTTACCTACGTAAATTCGTTTTGCCGTAGCGAGGGCGTACTGGGGTAGAAATCAAGATGAACAATCGCAGTTTTTCTTAGAAAATTGGGTTTTATATATTGCGAAAACTAAACAGAAAGTACTTAAATGTACCTCCTAGAGGATGGGGGTTGTTAGAACTTCACTTTAGCTATCCATAACAAGGAAAGGGTCCAGGAAAAAAGTCATTAAAAGTTTGAACTACTTTGCTATTATGTATATCCTAGCATTTTCACAGGTGTAATCCCCGCTTAAACCTTTGTTATGGGATACAATAAACATTTTTTGCTATTTTCAAATATATTTTTTCTAAGTTCTTATCTAGAAAATCCATAATTATTTGTTTAAAAACTATTGTTTAAAACATTTTATTATAATATTTTAAACATATCATTTTTTTTCATCATTCCATTATACAAGCATTTATATATTTCACTCACTGCTTTCAACAACGTCATAAATTAAAAATCGTCAATTTTCAGTTTGGCATGTTTTCGGAATGCCCAGAAAATGTACTATATCCCAGCAAAAATGGCATATTTTTAGCTTAATATTTACCTGCAACAGGGCAGAAAGTATTGTTTTTGCATTTTGAAGAAAAGGTATTGTTTAATTGTTTTTTTGAATTTCCAAAATATGTTTGAAATGGAGAAAAAACCTTCAGGTTTTATCTAAAAAAATCTGTTGCACAGTAAAAAGTTCAATAAGTAGCTTATTATTTATTTGTTATACATTTTATTTTATTCTTAAACTCTTAAAATTAATAAGAGTTTAAGAATATAATAAATTATACATGAAGTTAATATATTTTGTCTCTAAGCGATACTCCACCTGACCATATAAGGACATATGAAGTACGTTAAAGAAATCAAAGTAAAGAATATTACTGCTTTATGGCAAAAGATAAGTTAATAGGGAAGGGAGAATATCAACAATAGCTAGGGCGCTCGTGATTCCATACCCGTACTCATACTAACTTGTGTAACACGCAACAGAGATAAGTCGAATTAATGGGTAATATAAAAAAATAAAACATAATTTATTATTTGTGTCGGGTTGTGGTCCCGTGGTTTGTGTCGCGGGCTCTTAAGTCAGAGTTTCTCGGTTCGATTCCACTCTACCTCAATTTGATACTTATTTCTAATAATGAGCCGCTTAGGCTCACAGAAATAGTATGAAATTGAAATATTTGTGTAAACAATAAAAACAAATATTTTTCTTTAAAAAAAAGAAATACAATAATACATTAATTACTATTAAAGCATAATAAAGTAAATTATTTTGTTCAAAATAATTAATTTTACAAAATCAATAGTTTATTTAAATGAATATTTTAACATAAAAGCAATTTAATTCATACCTAATGCAAAACACTTATGTTTTCTTTACAATTCTCTTAACTAAATCCTTTAATTCGTCTACAATATTAATTAATTGATATTTTCTAATTCCTTTGCGTATTACCCTAACAATTAGCAATAATATCAATTAATATCCAAATAATTATGTCTTTCACCACCTTTGTATTAATTTAATCCAGTAAAGCTCGTGAAAGCGTCATAAGCTTTTGAGGAATCACGAATCTCGATCTGAATTTTGCGGGGATATTATAATTTCGATGGTTAAATAAATTTTTAGTACCCCCGACCAAAGCGTATTTAATTAAAATCTACATCCCTCGAGTTATCGCAAGATCAAAGGTTGTACGTCTAAGGTAACGGGGAAGCTACCTTTTCAGAAGGCAACCCCTAACCGTCAATAGTAGGTACATGGAGCCTTTAGAATTAGCGGTACAGCACGATGTCTACAGTATCCTTCGATAGGAGATAATCAAAGCTTCCATTTGTAATAGTTGGAGCTTTATAAATACTCGTACGTACACCGGTGGACATGTTAATTTTAAAAGTTTATCCATACAGTTGATGCGAACATAAAGTTTATCTATATATTTATACATTTGGCGTTTAATTTGTAGGACTGCGTTTTAGTTTATATATTAAATTTTAAAATCAAGCATTACTGCACATGTTAAAACTATTACTTAAGTACCTAGAATTGTATGACTATGTATAGGACCGTCAGTTTATTTAATCTTCACATTCGTTTGAAAATGCTATAACTAGGCAAAACAATTGTCACAATATTAATTTTTATGTTTTTTTTACAATAAAATCAACTTAGTCGACTTAAAAAATCTGTTTGATTTAATAATTAATATTTAAATTAAAATCAAACAACGATTTTTTATACACAGTCTATTGAATTGTATTTTATTGTAATACATTTGTTATGGCATTTCGAAACTAATGTTTGAATAATCTTTTAGTTTGAAAATGCCATAATAAGACTAAACAACTGTGTTTTATTTTTGTGTTTTTTTTACAGCACAAATTATTAGACTATAAAAATCAGTGTTTGATTTTAACATTTAATGTGTAAAGTAAAATAAAGTTTCACAAATTAAATGCCAAATCTATCAATAAACAAATTATTTATCTACATTTATACTTGAGAAACGCTTGAAGACATAATTTTAAATATATTTCAGCTCACAATTTGACCAGCTAATTTATTTACATCGTCAGCACGCTCGGCTACCGTTCTGGAGGTTCCGGGTTCGATTGTCAAGGGGGGTAAAATAAATATTAGTGATTTTTTCACTGTAATATTTATGAAAAAATTACCATGGACTGGTACCTGAAGCGAAAGGCTAATCACCTTTCCTTCATGTATAAACGATCAAGATAGCACTGCGTTTATATGACAGTGCCCTATGCACCATTTGGGTGCGGATAAGGGTTTTATATTATATAATTTATTTACAACGTTTTGAGTGTGTCTAAAATACTTGTACTTATCTGGATTATCTCCAATTAGGAGTTATTTTTTTACATTATTTTTTGACGTCTCAACAAACATAAAAATAACATGGAACTTTAGTCATTTACAGGGCTTACGACCGTCATAAGCTTGGTCAAGTGATCACTTTACACACGTGTAACATTCCCTAATTCTACCCGTGATTGTCAACTACACTTCTCAAATTTTGGAAGTCATCCATAAATGATTAATGTTTCTATTCACCATTCTACCATTCTGCCAATTTTAGAAGAGATACAGAATGGCGAATGTTACAATCTACCATTCCTAGCATTCTACCGATTTCGAAAGTGATACAGAATGGTAAATGTTACAATTAACCATTCTAGCATTTGATTTTGGAAGTGAAACAGAATGGTGAATCTTACAATTCACCACACCAATTTTGGAAGTAATACAGAATGTTGAATGTTACATAACACCATTCTAGCATTCTACCAATTTTGAAAGTGATACTGAATGGTGAATTTTACAATTCACCATTCTACCCATGATTGACAACCACATCACTATGTGTACATATGTATTATTTATTATATACGTACATATGTATTATTTCTTTGTATGTATGCAATTCCTTTATCTCCATCCTTGCGTTCTTACGATACAGTCACTCTTTGTAGAGAAAATAAATCCTCCTTATTTTCCTCAGCACAAGTTTCTCGTCCGTTAGTTTAGTATACATTTTTAATGGAAGGGAAAAAATCAAAGAAATGTTTTGATTTAAAATGCGAACCTCAGCTGGTCGTGCGGTAATAAATACATATCAGTGTCCTTATACCCACCCCTGTCTTCCACCCCTATCTTCCAGCCCCCTCCCTCTGCAACCGACCGCTGCCAGGAACAGTGAGGACATCGTCTTGAGTAAGGTCTCTTCCGTATTCACAGAGAGGGGAATTAGTACCGCGGTAGATATTGAATACTTATGGGCAGGGATAACTATAATGCGAATCTGACTGAACTGTAGGCCACGAAGATCGCTTAGCGTAATAATAATTAATACTGGCGTGGCGGGTTCGATTCCCGCGATGTGCAAAATAAATTCATGAAAGATTTATTTTTAATTTGTCTGGGTATTTGTGATGTATTTTTCATATTCATCTTCCCTATCCTTACTATCTTACCTATAGACAAATCTCTAATGGAGGCTGTGCGGGTTATTCCTTTAGAAACAAAAATCATTTCACTAATTGATTCGGCAGTCACATTGTAGTAAAATCTATCCATTTTTAATTAATGTTTTACTTAGTAAATACCACTATTTCTTAAAATCTACTGTGACACATGCATTCCGCATCATACGGTATTAATAAAATAAACATATAAAATGAGTTACATTAATAAAAATAAAGCCAATGTTTAAAGAAAACGCTTGTTTTATACCACTTGAGTTTTATTAAAGACTACATGTTTCGGAAGTTAAACTTCCATCATTCAGGTCTGTATAATAACTAAAATATAATATATTATACAGACCTGAATGATGGAAGTTTAACTTCCGAAACATGTAGTCTTTAATAAAACTCAAGCGGTATAAAACAAGCGTTTTCTTTAATCATTGGCTTTATTTTTATTAATGTAACTATTTTTCATTATATACTTTTACTAAATGTAAAGCTGTACAATCCCGAAGAATTAAAAATAAGAAAAAGAGATTAGACACATCAAGTCTTTATTAGATAGTTTTGAAAAGGGATGAAATATTCGCGTTTTCTTTTAAAATAAAATTCAGGTTTTCTTTAATCATTGTAATATGTCTTACCACAAAGCTAATGCCGAAACAATAAATAAAAATAAAGCCAATTACACAATTCCACATTTCGCCAGTATGTTCGTTATTTTCCAACACATACATCATTCAATCCATTTTATAAGTGAAAATAGGGTAGGTACGGGCAGTTTGTAACCCCTCGTGATCGAACCATGAGGAGTTAGCAGTGGTCGGATGACAAATGGCCCGAGGAAGTATCTCGCAGCCTCCCAAGGCGGACCGTCTCCGCTACAAATGTGGATTGAATGAATGATTTATTAGCGACCCTCTGTTGCTTCTACTCCCCTTGTAACTTGACATCTGAAAAACTCTATAATATACTGCGTACTACAAACTGTGTTCATTTTCTTTCTGCTTAAGAAGGCAGAGAACAAATACAAATTTTTTATTTACAACATTTTGAGTGTGTCCAAATACTTGTTCACAAAATCTGGATTTTTTTAAAATTAAACACTTGAATATACCATTTTATCGAGTTTCATTTTTATTTACAACTATTTTCAAAAACGACAGTAGTTATCTTCTGGTACAAATAAGAACTCAAGTGTTTAATTTTAATGAAATAATCTTGTCATTCCACAAAGTTAATGCCGAATCAATAAATAAAATAAAATCTGGATTATCTCCAATTACAGGAGTTATTTTCATGTTATTTTTGAAGATGAAGAAGAATATGGAAGTCTGGGTATTTATGGGGCTGACGACCGTCATAGGCTGGTTTAAGTGATCACTTCACACACGTAACATTCACCAATTCTACCCATTATTGACAACCACACAACTCAAATTCTTGGAAGTTCTATATATGTATATATATATATATATATATATATATATATATATATATATATATATATATATATATATATATATTATATATAAGTATATATATATATATATATATATTTATATATAAGTATATATATAAGTATATATATATATATATATATTTATATATAAGTATATATATAAGTATATATATATATATATATATATATATATATATATATATATATATATATATATATATATATATATATATATATATATATATATATATATATATATATATATATATATATATATATATATATATATATAATATATGTGAACTTATTTAGAAACCTTGTTCTTGAATCACTAGAACTTCACTACATTTTTTGATGAGTTGGAAAGAAGCTTTTTACTAAGCAGAAACTCTTATATTAGTATGTGAGGTCCGAATCCTGGATTGCAAACACACATGAGAAACGGCATAAAACATCCCCCACCCAAATTTATTAATCAAATTGGATGTATGTAAGACATCCAATTTGATTTATAAAATATTCAATTTGGTTTTTTAAATGTCCAATTTGACGTGAAAAAAACTATAACTGATTGTATGATATTCCCTTACGACAGCCTTGCAGCAAAATTGTAACATTCATTCGATGGGTAGGACATGTTTTATGCTGGTGTTGTACATAAGACATCCAATTTGATTAATAAAATGTTCAATTTTTTTTTTTAATGCCAATTTGACCTGAAAAAAACTATAGCTGGTTGTAAAATATTCCCTCACGACAGCCTTGCAGCAAAATTGTAACATTCGTTCTATGTGTAGGGGATGTTATGTGCTGTGTTGTATGTAGTGACGCTAGTTACAGGTGCTATCACCAACCCCATCCCTGCGCACTAATAATATATCGCGCGGCCGCAGCGGGGTGTGGGGATGTGCCATTATTAAAAGTTCCTGTCACCATACGTCATAAAAGTTTCCGCACCATTTTACATCGCATCCAACCAACTCCGCTGCCATTTTGCGGAACATAACGCGAGCTTTTATTTAGTCAAAGCGACAGCCTTATTTTGCCTTTTTCAGTCGCTGAAAAGAAATACTGTAGTTGCGTGCGCGCGTAATATGTGCGAGAATGCCAGCTGTGAAAAATATATGGAGATTTCAGACAACAAAATGAGTGTGTCCTGAAACATACTAAATTAATACCTAACAGAACATATTATAAAAATAATGTGAAAAATTACTCCTATAATTGGAGATACATAATCAGGATTTATGAACCAGTATTTGGACACACTTAAAATGCTGTAAATAAATTAACAGGTCAAATTATAAGCTGAAACAATAAAAATTAAAAATATATTTTCTGACGTTTCTCATGTATGTGATAATAATCTAGGATTCGGACCTCACATACTTATATAAGAGTTTCTGCTAAATAAAAAAAGAAACTTCTTTTCATTTCACCAATGGATGTCTATAGTGCAGTTCTTGTGATTCAAGAACAATGTTTCGAAATTGGTTCATATATATAGAACTTCTAAGAATTTTAGTAGTGTGGTTATCAATAACGGGTAGAATTGGTGAATGTTACACGTGTGTAAAGTGATCAATTAAACCAGCCTATGACGGTCATCAGCCCCGTAAATGCCCAGGCCTCCATATTCTTCTTCATCTTTGATGAGATATCAAAAAATAATATAATTTTTTTTTTGAAAATGTTTTTAGGCGTTTTACGGTATAAAAAATATTTATGATTTTATAATTTATATATAAAGCACCAACATTGTGATTTTCCATTTGTATAATTAAAATGTAACTTTGTTTTAGAATCACTATAACTATTGTATTATAGCTTAATTATAATGTCTACCGGTTTCGAAGCTAACCGCTTCTCTATCAAGACTGATAAATACTTTTTACTTGAATATTTATTTTTACTTTAAAATTTCAAATGTTACTTATAGTTCATAAGAGGTTAAGACACCATATTTTTTTACTATTTCACCGAAAAAAATTGATGTTAAAATTAGGTCGATATCATCAAATAAGAAAAATCTATAAAACCTTTTAAATAATGACTTGAATAAATAACATTTTGAGTGTGTCCAAATACTTGTTCACAAATCTGGATTATCTCCAATTAAAGGAGTATTTTTTTATATTATTTTTTGATATCTCATCAAATCATCATTCACAATTCGGACCTCACATACTAATAAAAGAGTTTCTGCTCAATAAAAAGCTTCTTTTCATCTCACCAATAGATATCTCTAGTGAAGTTCTAGTGATTCAAGAATAATGTTTCAAAATTGGTTAATATATATAGAACTTCCAAGAATTTGAGTAGGGTGGTTGTCAATAATGGATAGAATTGGTGAATGTTACGCGTGTGTAAACTGATCACTTAAACCAGCCTATGATGGTCGTCAGTCCCGTATATGCCCAGACCTCCATATTCTTCTTCATTTTTGATGAGATGTTATAAAATAACAGGCTGATATTTATGTTTGCAGACCACTGGTTGAGAGAAATTTGAAACTTTATTCAAAGCCTACGACTAGTATGACGCCCTTAAATATTCATTTCTACAATCTTGTCGTGTTATGAGGATTCGCATGGTATATAGCGATGTACAAATAAATATCAGGTAGGGAAAATTCGTTATCTTTACTTTCCTCAGAATACTGAGATGAGATTTTAAAAAATAACATAAATAAATATTTTCAACAAGAAGAACGGCGGATTGTACATCCTGGCTTCCTGGGTGTTTCGCACTTTAGTCCCCGATAAATAATTTTGCCAGGACTTTCCTCCTTGTCCCGCCGGCAATCATTAACCTCCTGCCCCGATCTCCCCTTTAATATAACGCTTTTCTTATTATATTGTTTGAAAATACAAAACGGCTGTATGACTTGCGTGAATAATGAAGACAGAGTCGTGACGTTGACATCTCGGACGGAATTATAATAAAATGATTAAAGGCGATCGCCTACACCGTTTATTAATGCAAATCTTTCTTAGCAATATTTAGGTGTAATCTTGACAGGTATTTTTTTATCAATTTACTTGGTTAATACCACTATTTAAAAAAATCTATTGTGGCGCATATTTTATAATTTTCAAACACCACATTTTAAGTGTGTCCAAACATAATACTTGCTTCTTGAATGTTTTTCGCAGATACTTTGTGGCACATTTTATAAACTTTATAAAATTAAACAACTTTGTTTTAACCACTTTTTTATTATTAGTACACTTTGACCTACCGGTTTCGTTAAGAGCCTTGTCATCATTAGGGTTTATAAAATTCTTAAACATCAAAAACATTAAAATATTAATATTTAATACGGTGTTTGAAAATGATGCGGAATGCATCGAAACACGTGTCACAGTAGATTTTAAGAAATAGTGGTATTTACTAAGTATAACATTAATTATAAATGGATAGATTTTACCACAAAGTGACTGCCGAATCAATTAATGAAAATAATTATATTCCCTTAGAAAAAACTTCCACACACTCCGTAAAAAATCCTAAATCCTAAATAATACTTTTTCACAAATCTGGATTATCTCAATTGTAGGAGTTATTTTTCATATTATTATTTTTATTTAAATTAAACCAGCTTATGACGGTCGTCAGCCCCGTAAATACCCAGACTTCCTATTCTTCTTCATCTTTGATGAGATGTCAAAAATAGTAGATAATCTTTATTAATTTATGCACTTTTTACATATTTGATTGCGTAAAAAGCAATGAAAAATAATATTTGTATTTATACCTTAACGACAATGAAAAAGAATAAGCAAGTGCTTAAAGTTCTTTCTTAAACCAGCCTATGACATGTCGTTAGCCTTGTTAATAGCAAAATTTCTATTTTTATCATAAATGCGTTTTTCAAGTGTTGTATTTTTAAAATGTTGTCTATCATGGGTAGAATGGTAAGTGTTACGCGTGTAACACGTGTCGATAGAGCGATCACTTACACCAGCCTATGAAAGGTTGAAAGTCTTGTTGATACCCAGATGCATGTTGAAATATCTATGATACTTACACCCTTACTGGACAAACACGATTTGTGGACAAAGATTTATCACACTTAAAGTATTGTAGCTGTGTTTATTAAATAAATTGAATTTTATAAACAAACAGCTGTTTCATTGAAAAATATCATATTCTATGTTAGCAAAATAGATCATAGTGTTTATTTTCCTCTTGTAGGTGAGTCCACTTTACTCGATTTATTATAAAGGAGCTTCTGTCGCCTTGTCGTCTCGACACTTCCGGTGTAACTGCGACCGGAACAAGCGCCCTGCTGCTTGAATATATACTTGACACCTTCCCTTCCGTTTGCCTCCCGACAGCTATATCACCTCGTGTACTGTATTATATGTATAAACATACATATATATATATATATATATATATATATATATATATATATATATATATATATATATATATATATATATATATATATATATATATATATATATATATATATATATATATATATATATATATATATATATATATATATATATATATATATATATATATATATATATATATATATATATATATATATATATATATATATATCTATATTTCTTTTTCTTTTAAAAACACCTATCCGCATCCGATGGTGCATGGTTGTTTTCACTCTCAACACATGAAGGAAATGAGATCAGCCCTTTGCTTCAGGTGTCCAGGGTAATATAGAATAAATATTAGAATGAATAAATCGGTTTTATTTATTTGACCCCCCCCCCCCACCGGGAATCGATCTCGGTATCAAGATCACAGCAGCCGAGCTTGTTGACCATTACACTGCGGAGACGGAAAATATTCAAAATGTTCACTATTTTTTAAAAATAAATGCTGTTTACGGACGACAATAAAAGTTTGAAAATAATGAAATATGAAGGTTTAATTAGGATAATTACTCAGTCAGTTATTTCTCTGTACTGTACGCTTGGGGCATTGTAATGCCCAGGTTGAATATTTCAGAAATATTTTTTAAGATTACCTTACGTATGAGTGACTATGAAATCTAGCTACGGCTTGTGCAACACCGCTTATCATGAACTTACTTAGGCTTCATCTTTTTAGGTTTTATATCCTATGTCTACTCTTGTGTGGATTTTCTCTTTATGTTTAAAGTTACTATAATAAAATCTAATTCATGAGTGAAAATTCTAGGCAAAAACACTCGCTGTCTCGCTAGAGGCATGAAGCTTAGTCATATCGCTCACTCCTTTCAACAACGTCAAATATAAAAAATCGTCAATTTAAAGTTTTGCATGTTTTCGGAATGCCTAAAAAATGTTCTATATCCCAGCAAAAGCGGCAGGATTTTAGATTAATATTTACCCGCTACAAGGCAGAAAGTGTTTTTTTTTGCATTTTGATGAAAAGGTATTGTTTAAATTTTTTTTTAAATACACTAAATATTTTTCAAATGTAAAAAAAACATTCAGGTTTTACTTTAAAATATCTGTTGCACGATAAAAAGTTCAATAAGTGGCTTGATACTTATTTTTAATACATTTTATTATATTCTTAAACTTTAAAAACGATCTCCTGAAAAATCAAGTTTTTTGATATATGACGTTGTTGAAAGGAGCGAGCGAAATACTTAGTCTACAATATGAGTGATGAGCCATAACGTTCTTGAATCGTATTGTCACCTGCTTTACGATATTTCAATTCCGTATTACGTACGCGACTCGTGACGTTTCCGCCTATCACCACTATCCTGCAATTTGACTGCGAATTCCCTCCCATCCCTGTGATTTGACGACTGCTTCCGGTCTCCGCTGTGACGTCACCCATATTGTCCAGCGGCATAGTCCGACACATACTCGTACTCGTAATGGGCTATGCGAATGCAATCAGTAGTTCGAAACTATTTTTACTTTTTTTAATAAAATTTTACTTGGAAAATACCACTGTTTCTAAATAATGGTATTTTTCAAGTAAAACTTGAATTAAAAATGGATGGATATTACCAAAAAGCGACTGCCAAATCAATTCATGAAACTATTTTGTTTAGTATTGTTAATATTTAACTTTATGGGCGTATGGACGTAAATGAACGTCAGTGGGAATTATCCTTTTTTATTTTTTTTCAAAGAAGTGTCGAACGTCGAAGTCCGTGCCTATGTTTATTCGTGAGTGGATTTACTCTGGATGTTTAAAGTAACCAAAATTTCTCGCAATTTATTCGTGAAAATTCTATATTATAAAGTTCTTCCCTTACGATACCAACAACTTCTACGCCCTTCATACACCATACGTGTAAGGGAAGGGTAATTAACTATAACTTAACTATTAAGTATTTCAATGTTTTAGAATTTAGTACATAAACCCTGATGATGACAAGGTTCTTGTCGAAACCGGTTGGATAAAGTGTACCAATAAAAAGTAATTAAAACAAAGTTGTTTTATTTTATAAAGTTTATAAAATTTTGAACAAAGTATCCGCGAAAAGCATTCTAGAAAACATTTTATTACTTTATATACTGAATGTGAACAAGCATTTGAAGACTACCAAAATATTATGATTTTTTTTAATACGTAAAGAGTAATAATAAAACCCTTATCCGCACCCCTATGGTGCATAGGGCACTGCTTCATATAAACGCAGTGTTATCTTGATCGTTTGCACATGAAGGAAAGGTGATCAGCCCTCCGTTTCAGGTACTAGTCCAGGGTAATATTGAATAAATACTAGTGAAAAAATCACTTATATTTATTTAAACCCCCCTGGGAATCGAACCCGGGACCTACAGAACGGTAGCCGAGTGAGAGCTGGCCATTACACTACGGAGGCGGACACTCACTTATACAACAAACATATTATATATACATTGCTCTTGTCGTTATTACATCAAGCTATTTATTTAAATTCCTGTTTTTTTAATTACTTCGTTTGTGTTTTTAGGTTCAAGTATACAATGTTATCTTGTCAATGTTACTATATTAATTATTTCATCCCTTTGTAATCTATCCCTGAACACACTCCTGTCTGCTTTACCTACCTTGTCCTGCGCACTCCCATCCAATGCCCCGAGGCATCGTTGCGAACATTACATAGTATTATTATATTATTAAGAAATACTATGGTTAATTATTATTTCACTGGTTAAATTTGCAAATGGATTCTGGAAGCTAAAGGATTATCCGGTACCACCGCCTTCACACCAAAATAATTAACATGATTTTTAAAAAATAATTTGATACTATTTCTTGAATGTTTTCCGCAGATACATTGTGGCACATTTTAAAAACTTTATTTAATTAAATAAGTTAGTTTTAACCACTTTTTACTAAAACTATTTGACCTGATGATGACAAGGTTCTTGTCGAAACCGGTAGGTTAAATTGTATTTATAAAAAGTGGTTAAAACTACATAAGTTATTTAATTTTATAAAATTTAATACTAGCTTCACCCGACTTCAAATATAAATTCAATCAATCTACTAGTATACCTTTCAGGAGTTTTTCTTTTATGTATTTTTTTCAGTTTCATACACTTTACGTTAGCTGGTTTTATTATTTTTTCCACCATTTTTGTAAAATTTCCTTTTTTTTCTTCATTTTAGTTATAATTATCTCTACGCATTCTTATTTTTTTTTTCGTGTATTATGTCAGTTCTCCCCTAGTCGACTATCACTTCAGAATATGTATCTCTTTCTTGGGCAACTCTGTGTAAAAATAATTACGGTTTTAATAATGACTAAATCATTTATCGTTAATTTAGTGAAAAATCATAATAGGACGATACAATTAAAGACAATTTTAACATCTAAAACGATAAAAGTACATGATTATTTTTCACAATAATATTTACATAAAAATGGTATCGTAGAAGGGAATGCCTGATCTTTGATATCTTACTTGAGACCAGTATCAAAAAAATCTGTATTTGGTCTACAATAATGAACGTTTAAGTGTCAATTTTCAGGGAAACAATGAACCATGTCGATAACGTTCATTATTGTTGACCAAATACAGATCTAAATATTTTTTTTTGTACTGGGCGCATGTAACACATCAAAGTTCAAGTATCCCTGTTCTACGGTACATGATTATTTTTCATATTAATATTTATAAAAAAATGGTAAACAAAACTTGTCAATGAACTCAATTGATTCGGCAGGCACTCTGTGGCAATACCTATATATTTTAAATTTTAATTTCACTTGTTGTATACCACTTTTTACAAAAAAAATGTGACACGTGTTTCGATGCATTTCGTATCATTTTAAAATACTGAGAATAATTCAGAATGCATCGAAACACGTGCCAAAATGAATTTTCAGAAAATCTGGTGTTTACTAATAAACCTTCGCATGTCGACCCCTGCTTCTCCAGCCACCTGTGCGATTCCCTGAAAATGTCCGACTCGATATTCAATTATTCGAATTTGAATAGGTAATTTTCTTTTTCTGCCATTGAATACGAATCGTTGAATACGCAAGGGGGGCCGAGATTTGTAGCTGATTCCATTATTGAGATGTCAATACGCTTTCGAGCTGAAGGCCTAATTCATTTCACGTCTGCATTATAAGCAAAACGCTCTCGTGTTCTACAATGCCCGTACAACTTTTGAATCCTGCCATGAATTGTTGTTCTTCTACAAGGATTTTCCCCATTGTGAATCTTTCGAGCATTGAAGATAACGTATCTTATACAAAATATGACAAATACATTTTTTTCCGCCTGAAAGAACGATGAGTTTTCTTATATTATATTATATTCATATTCTGAAAAGCGAAAATGTCCATTCTTGATATTCATCCATATCCTTTCTTTAATAATAATAAAACATTTTTTATACAATATGTAAAGAGAAGCGATTGGAAAATTGTCGCTATTTGAAAACATCGAACTGGAAATAGAAATAAAATGCAATATTGAGGCCAATCATTCAGTTTTCAATAAAATGAGATATACTTTCTGTAATGATAACCTCAACCTGAAACTTCGGTAAAGATTGGTTAGCTCTTGTATTTAAAACATTTTGAGTGTGTCTAAATACTTGTTCACAAATCTGGATTTTTTCCCATTAAATGAGTATTTTTTATATTATTTTTTGACATCTCATCAAAGATGAAGAAGAATATGGAAGTCTTTCTGACGTTTCTTGTATGTGTGATTATAATCCAAGATTCGGACCTCACATACTAATAAAAGAGTTTCTGCTTAGTAAAAAGCTTCTTTTTATCTCACCAATAGATGTCTCTAGTGAAGTTCTTGTGATCCAAGAACAAGGTTTTCTAAATTGGTATAAATATAGAGCTGCCAAGAATTTGAGGAGTGGGTTGTCAATAATGGGTACAATTGGTGAATGTTACACGTATGTAAAGTGATCACTTAAACCGGCCTATGACGGTCGTCAGCCCCGTAAATGCCCGGACTTCCGTATTCTTCTTCATCTTTAATGAGATGTCAAAAAAAATATATATATATATATATGATAAATATAGGAACTTGTAAAAAAACAATGTACTAATATGTCAAAAAATAATATGAAAAATAACTCCTGTAATTGGAGATAATCGAGATTTGTGAACAAGTATTAGGATCAAAATTGGTAAACGATGAATATGGGGAATTAGATATGTTTAACCATACATTGTCACCGCTTAGATCATTTAACATTGTCAGTCGACATTGATATCATGGTGTGTCCCTTGTTTCGTACAATTTGTCTTTGATTTGAGCTTTGATCTTTCCCTTTTCCCCTTTTCCTCCCTTCCTTCCCCCTTCCAGGTAATTTCACAATTGTGAAATTGTGTAATTATAACAGTACAAGTACTTGTCTTGTAATACTCGTTTGTGTGCATAACTTGATGTAACTGTTTTGTATATTTCCCAATATATTTCAAATATATCGTGGGTATACTGGCAAAAAACGTTAATTCTAACATCCTGTTATTTAAAGCTTTTAGCTTGAACAAAATACGCGCTATTAAACTTTGCGTTGAATTTACTCTTAAAACGACAAATTTGACATTTTAAACCACTTAGTGTAATTTGCCAGTTTATAGTACGTTGAAAACTTTATTATACTGCATCATTAAGTCCAAATTGCAAATATTCGAAATAAAGTTTTTTGCCAGTACACTTACGACATGATGTACGATGTATGGTATTTGAAACATGTAACGTTTTTGAGAAATATTTATTTTTTAAACGTCATCAAAAATGTCTGTACGACACGTCAGTTAATCAATTTTTAAAAATCAGCGAAATGCTATAGTTTGTGACGTTGAAATAATGAAATGAAAATTGATGACATTTTACATTCAAGGGAGGATGGACAGATTGACATGTATTCGCGTGTAAATGAAAAAGCTTGTAAATACATATTTTTTTAAATTAAAGCCAGGTAGCTATTACTATTTTGTATTCAATACTAGTATGTGACGTGAAAATAAAATATACCATGACCTGTAATTATAACGAAAACCTCAATCTGAATCTTCGACAAAGAATGGTTATGTGTTATGCTGAGTACTTCTATGCGGAATCGAATCGTGGACCCTCAAGATCAGCACTATGAACCGATGAGATGCATTCCAAATGTGGCTAAATCGTATAATGCTACGCATTCCATGGACTGATATGGTCAGCAACGCAAAAGTGCTCCAAAGAACAAGAGCAGGGAGACAGGTGCTGACTGATATGGTCCAGGTGTCCTATTTAAAGCATGTGCTAAGAAGAGAGTAGTACGAGCTATTGCACCTAATAGAGTGTCAACTAGGTGTGGGTAGAAGACAGATCTCCTGGCTCCGGAATATATAAGATTGGACGGAGAGCAGGATTGTCGAATCGCTCTTTAGAGCTGCCCAAGACAATGATGATTGCTCTCAAGTGATAGTCGACGTCAGGGGGACATGATATGACATACATAGAAAAAGACGTGAAGCTTTCATTTTTTAAATTACGTTTAGTAAAAATGAAATAATTTAATATATGAATAAAACACTTGTATAAGACATATTTTATATTTATTAACGTAAACACGACTATTTTTGAGAATTACTCAGTACTATCTTCTCACAAATCTGTTTAAAAAAAATGTAATCGTTCCTTTGTTCAAAATCTTAAATTTCCTAAAGTTATACACTGATTACTTTGAAATTTAATATTTCAAGTAAAACACGTTTTTTCGTTTGCAATGGCAGCGCCGCCAGTTGAACGAAACAGTAAACACAAGCAATAGCTTAACATTGCTCATGTTGGACAGCGCGCTTCTTGACAGCTGTTAAAATATCGTTTGCACAGAAGATTTGTTAAATGAAACATTTTTCAAGTGTTTAATTTCTATTTTTTCTTTACCATTTCATTAGACTGAGCCACAACAACGCGTGGCTGAGATCTTGACAACAATAATACAGATATTCTATACATGAAGTTAAATTTTTAAAAGGATTTTTAAAAATTTTTAAATCGTTCAATTTACATTCGCTTTTTTGGCTGTTCTAGTCAAATCGTACTAGACTCTCTATCTACATTCCTTTCTAGTTCACAATAGTATAATAAGCTTGCATAATTTAGAAGATGCTGCGGGGTGGAAGAAAACCACCCTTTCAATATCAGTTGCTGCTGCGAATGACTTCAGAAATAATACTGCTCCAAATCCACCCTGTATTATTCAAACTGCTTTCTAAATTACTTTCTAGCCTATATTAAATAAAAGCAATGTAAGGAATGTCACTAGAGGAAAAATACAACTTTCTACAAAGACAGATGTCACTTTTTGAAACGCTCTCGTATATACTCACAATGACACAGTGACGTGCATGGAAATTTAAATCAGGGTAGAAATTATGAAAAAGAATATTGTAATTAATATACCGCTGACGACCTTCATTTAAGTACTCATCATATTAAACACTCTTAGGGGGGTCAAAATAAATATTTGTGAATTTTCACTCTCATATTCGATTAATGTTACCCCCGGACTGATTGATACCTGAAGCGCAGGATTCATCACCTTACCTTGATATAATTAACGATCAAGATAACTCTGCTTTGATAAGACGAAGATACTTTGTAAAATTGGCGCCTTGAGGTTATTTTCACGGAAATGGTGCTTCATATTCTTATTTATTTTATTTTATTATTATAACAATCTTTATTAGTACACGAAAAAGCTCAGCCAGTCAATCGGTCCATATGGGTATCTGTTATTATAGGTTTTTCATTTTAAATTGGACGTTTTACAAACCAAATTGATGCTACAGATAGGATTTTAAAAAATGTATTCAAATTAGTACCCATGATTTAAAGTAATATTAATAATCTTGTCTGAAAACTTAAGTACACATCATGTGCACTTGGTATATTTAGTAGGTACTAATATGATTTTATTTTTAGAAATTTTTAATTTTTTTATAAAATACGATATAACGTCTCATTTAACTTATAAAACGCCCAATTTTATAAGTTTAATGTCGAATTTGAAGTAAAAAACTGTATCAATGTGAACCAATACACGATTAATGATTTTTTGACATTTTTGGATTCGAGCAATTCAAGCTGTCATGTCAATCAGTGCAAAAATTCGGTTGCATATTGCGTACATACCATATTTCTAGTTTCCAGTATAATTTGACAATTTCACATAAAAAACTTTAGGTGGACAGAAATCTAATCTAATAAAAAGTAACGAATAATATAGAGTCGAAAAATTACACTCCTTCCTTCATTTATTATTTCTGCATTCACTTTGTGGTAAAGTATAATGAAATTGTAAATGAAAACATTTGTTTTTTACCCCTTGAGAATTTTTTTAAATCATTTCCCAGGTGGAAAAAACAAATTTATTTTTATTTACAATCGCAGTATTTTATACATTTTTTTTCGATTTTACGCACGCTACTAGGTACCTTTAAGTGCAGGTATACAAATGTACTTACATATATAGGAGCTCAGTGACGCTACTCGTACACCCACTGCACAGCCGGCGATTGACTCCTGTGAGTGCACATCTCTTCATTGCACTTCCTTCCGGCTAGCCATCGGACGTGGTCCGACAGACACGACTCCACAGCTTCTAAATGTTGGGAGCTGACCAATCGATATCAATAATATATTAAGAAAAATAATATATTAAAAATATTTTCTCGTAGTGTTTTTGTAAACAAGAAAACTTAAGTTTATATAAATAATAAATAATAAAACCCTTATCCGCACCCCAATGGTACATAGGGCACTGCGTCATATAAACGCAGTGTTATCTTGATCGTTTACACATGAAGGAAAGGTGATCAGCCCTCCGCTTCAAGTACCAGTCCAGGGTAATATTGAATAAAATTACAGTGAAAAAATCACTCATATTTATTCTTACCCCCCCTGGGAATCGAACCCGGGTCCTCCAGAACGGTAGCCGAGCGTGCTGACCATTACACTACGGAGGCGGAAATTTCATTTTCTATTTTTATAACAAATTTTACTACATATTATTGGTTCCAAACCCCTGAAATATTGTTTAAATTTAGATAGTTCAACATATTCATACAATTGTTCATAGGAACTACTGACATTACAACAATAACCAATGAATATGAAATGCTGAGTTTAATTTACAACATTTTGAGTGTGTCCAAATACTTGTTCACAAAATCTGGATTATCTCCAATTACAGTAGTTATTTTCATATTATTTTTTGACATCTCATCAAAGATGAAGAAGAATATGGAAGTCTGGGCATTTACGGGGCTTACGACCGTCATAGGCTGGTTTAAGTGATTTTTTTACACACGTGTAACATTCACCAATTCTACCCATTATTGACAACCACACTACTCAAATTCTTGGAAGTTCTATATATATATATATATATATATATATATATATATATATATATATATATATATATATATATATATATATATATATATATATATATATATATATATATATATATATATATATATATATATATATATATATATATATATATATGAACCAATTAAGAAACCTTGTTCATGAATCACTAGAACTTCACTAGAGACATCTATTTGTGAGATGTAAATTATTAAATTAATTATTTAAATAATTCGTTAAGTTTTCATTTCAAGTATTTCAAAATAATTTAAACTATTTTATTTTAATATTTTATCATACAGTTTACTATATATATATATATATATATATATATATATATATATATATATATATATATATATATATATATATATATATATATATATATATATATATATATATATATATATATATATATATATATATGAACCAATTAAGAAACCTTGTTCATGAATCACTAGAACTTCACTAGAGACATCTATTTGTGAGATGTAAATTATTAAATTAATTATTTAAATAATTCGTTAAGTTTTCATTTCAAGTATTTCAAAATAATTTAAACTATTTTATTTTAATATTTTATCATACAGTTTACAATTCTTAATACATTTTGTACAAATTAGCCGTTAATAAAAAAAGAAAAAATCAAATCAAAATTTGAATTTTTTTTTTTTTTAAACAAGCTCTGTCCGGTATACGTTGTAATGCAAATCGTTAATTGCCACCCAATTATCGATTTGTGTATGCAAAATTTTCACACAAATAAGGTTGAAATTTTGTATAAAAAACCACATCAATTCCGTTAAATTCATCTCGTGAGACTGTCTTTTCTAAAAGTATGACTACATGAATATTAATTAAAATTCTATGAAAATAATTGAAAATTAATTTAAAAATTATGATTCAAATGATTTAAAAAAAAGTAATAGCTGTTTTGTTTTGTGAAACTGAAAAATACACATAAATATTTATAAACACAAATCGCTCACTCCTTTAAACAACGTCATATATCAAAAATCGTTAATTTTCAGTTGTGCATGTCGGAATGCCCAGAAAATGTACTATATCCCAGCAAAAGCAGAATATTTTTAACTTAATATTTACCCGCTACAGGGCAGAAAGTGTTGTTTTTGCATTTTGAGGAAAGGGTATTGTTTGATTATTTTTTTAAATATACTAAATATTTTTCAAATGGAAAAAAAACATTCAGATTTTACCTAAAAAGATCTGTTGCACAGTAAAAAGTTCAACAAGTGGCTTGATATTTATTTTTAATACATTTTATTATATTTTCAAACTTCAAGTTTTTTTGATACATGACGTTGTTGAAAGGAATGAGCGAAATGTAATACGAGTACAATTTTGTTATAATGTACAATAAACAATCACTTTGTGGTAATAATCATGCATATCCGTTTTTAATTTATATTTGATATGGTTAATACCTACCTCTATTACTTAAAATCTATTGCGACACGTGTTTCGATGTATTCCGCATAATTTTCAAAAACGGTATGTGAGACTTAGTCTTAAACTTTCGTCTTAGGTATGTTTCAACGTTTACACGCGAAATGTTTTACCTGACCACTTTCCCTATATTGCTTTTCCATTAATTCTGCTTACACTCGATGCCGATTATTTAATGGAAACGTTGTGGACGCTCTTATCATTACACGCAGGAGGAATATTAAAAATTCAGTAGCATTTTCATGTGTGAGCCGGTCTATGGGCCATTCCCCGCCAATTACCTTCACGGGAATACTGCGCGGGCCTACTCGACTTTCCGAAGTAAAAAAACACAGCAACGGACATTTAAAAAAAAAAAAAGTTGTATTTTTGACTATGTAAACGTACCCCCATAATATGCTGAAGAAAAATTCTTTAAAATACATTTATATTATCCACTGACACTTTGTGATGGAATTGCATTTTTAATATGTTATTAGATTAAAACCAACATTTTTAGCTTTTCCACTTTTTTTTTTTTTTTTTTTGTGAAAAAAAAAGTGGAAAAGCTAAAAATATTGGTTTTAATCAAATAATAAATCTTTAAAATACAGCTAAATCCTATGATAGCGATCCTAAAAAACGCAGTAAGTACATATAATAATAATAACAACTATGTAATTTATTCCACATTTATTTGACCAGCAACCGGTTTTCGTTGTAACCGACATCATCAGACTGATATATTTATATATATATATATATATATATATATATATATATATATATATATATATATATATATATATATATATATATATATATATATATATATATATATATATATATATATATATATATATATATATATATATATATATATATATATATATATATATATATATATATATATATATATATATATATATATATATATATAGATATATTTATATATATATATATATATATATATATATATATATATATATATATATATATATATATATATATATATATATATATATATATATATATATGTAATAAAATAACTAGGTACCTACCTATACATTTTATTAAGTACTTATAAATAGTACCTACATAAAACAGTTCTACCAGATGTCGCATGCGTCGCTCAGAATTAAACAAAAGACTTCCGATAAGATTATTAACTGTCAGAATCAGATAGATAGATAGATAGATAGATATAAAAATTATTATAAAGATAAATTAAGAATAAACTTTAATTACAAAGCAGCACATTGTTTATTTTATTATTATACACCCACTTTACATATTATTTACACTTAAATTTCAAAAGGAAAATATTACCACGTTATAAAACGACAATAAAAGTTTATTCTTAATTAATCTTTATAATAATTTTTATATCTATCTATCTATCTATCTGATTCTGACAGTTAACAATATTATCGGAAGTCTTTTGTTTTATTCTGAGCGACGCATGCGGCATCTGGTGGTAGAACTGTTTTATGTAGGTACTTTTTGTAAGTACTTAATAAAATGTATAGGTAGGTACCTAGTTATTTTATTACATCTCCCCCCTTGGGGATGAAAATTCATAGTAAAGTAAAATTAGAAGATGATCAAAGAAAACGATTAGAAGATAATCAAAGAAGGCGTGGAAATTTAAGAACTAGTGATAAAATTAAAAATAAAAATCATGTGAAAAAAATATCTACAAAATATAAAATAAAATATACTCCAGAAAAGAAGAATTTACAAGCAGATTGTGTGAGCAGGAATCCAGTATTAGAATCGAAGGAAAATGCAAATGAACAATTAAAAGTTGTAAATTTGGTTAAATTAGAAGATATTTTAAAAGATCAGAATAAAAATGAAGACATACAAATAACACAGAAACAGTGCTTGAAAAATGAAAATAGAAATAAAGTAGAAAAAACTTCTACGAAAGATAAAATAAAATATACTCCAGGAAAGAAGAATTTAGAAGTAGATTGTCTAAGCCGGAATCCAGTTTTAGAATCGAATAAAAATGCAGATGAACAATTAAAAGTTGTAAATTTGGTTAAATTAGAAGATATTTCAAAAGATCAGAATAAAAATGAAGACATACAAATAACACAGAAACAGTGCTTGAAAAATGAAAATAAAAATAAAGTAGAAAAAACTTCTACGAAAGATGAAATAAAATATACTCCAGGAAAGAAGAATTTAGAAGTAGATTGTCTAAGCCGGAATCCAGTTTTAGAATCGAATAAAAATGCAGATGAACAATTAAAAGTTGTACATTTGGTTATATTAGAAGATACTTTAAGAGATCTGAATAAAAATGAAGGAATTCAAAAGAAAAAAACAAATGGATTGAGAAAAACTGTGTCTACTTTAAAAGGGTCAAGAAGAAAAAAAAAATACAAAAAAAAAAAAGAAAAAAAAAAGAAAAAAAAAAAAGAAAAAAAAAGGAAGAAAGAAAAAAAACAAGAAAGAAAAAAAAGAAGGAAAAAAGAAAGAAAGAAAAAAAAAAAAAAAAAAAAAAAACTTTATCATATCACTAAACTTATACCAGTCCCTTCACTACAAGAAGATGATCCGGAGGACGAGTGAAAATTTTACTATGAATTTTCATCCCCAAGGGGGGAGATGTAATAAAATAACTAGGTACCTACCTATACATTTTATTAAGTACTTATAAATAGTACCTACATAAAACAGTTCTACCAAATGTCGCATGCGTCGCTCAGAATTAAACAAAAGACTTCCGATAAGATTATTAACTGTCAGAATCAGATAGATAGATAGATAGATAGATAGATATAAAAATTATTATAAAGATAAATTAAGAATAAACTTTAATTACAAAGCAACACATTGTTTATTTTATTATTATACACCCACTTTACATATTATTTACACTTAAATTTCAAAAGGAAAATATTACCACGTTATATATATATATATATATATATATATATATATATATATATATATATATATATATATATATATATATGTATAGAACTTCCAAGAATTTGTGTAGTGTCAATAATGGGTGAATTGGTGAATGTGACACGTGTGTAAATTGATCATTTGAACCATTCTATGACGGTCGTCAGCCTCGTAAATGCCTAGGCTTCCATATTTTTCTTCATCTTTGATGAGATGTCATTTTTTATCATGGAATGTTATTTTAAATACTAAAAATAAAAATGGTATTTTCAGGCGTTTCGCATGTGTGTGATTATAATCCAGGATTCGGACCTCACATACTAATATAAGAGTTTCTGCTTAGTAAAAAGCTTCTTAACATCTCACCAATAGATGGTCTCTAGTGATGTTCTAGTGATTCAAGAACAAGGTTTCTAAATTGGTACATATATATAGAACTTCCAAGAACTTGAGTAGTGTGGTTGTCAATAATGGGTAGAATTGGTGAATGTTGCACGTGCGTAAACACTTAAACCAGCCTATGACGGTCGTCAGCCCCGTAAATGCCCAGACTTCCATATTCTTCTTCATCTTTGATGAGATGTCACAAAATAATATGAAAATAACTCCTGTAATTGCAGATAATCCAGATTTTGTGAACAAGTATTTGGACACATTCGAAATGTTGTAAATTAAGGAATATGTTCATATTAAATATTAAATCTGATGTTATACCGCATCTTTTGAGCTTATTATCGTTTAGTTCAATCTAATATTTTTCTTAGGACACGCGCTTAATGTGATGAACGCGTTTTTTGGCTCTCCTGTACAATTTGTCACGAGTTGCGTACCGTGTTTTGATTTTGGAGAGCCGTACTATCGGCGTGTTTCGCTCCCTTTGTTTTTATAGGACCACTGCATACATTATGGAGTGGCTATCCAAATACCTTAAGAAAATCCTTGAATAAGAAATACACTAAGGCGAGTAAAAATAAATTTACTTAAACCCTAAATAATTCTAGAACCTTCGAGGCTCGCAAGCGTTATTTCGCTCACTCATCACCTCTCGATGTGCTGTTCCTCTATCTTATTTTATTTATTTAATTATTTATTAAACAATTTATGTATAAAACTAGGGAGAAATCATCTCAAAGGCGTTTCACAGCTTACAGTAATTAAACATGACTTACCCACTAAATACTCATTTTTGTGCACAACATTTGTGTGTCTAAATACTTATTCACAAATCTGGATTATCTCTAATTATAGTAGGTTTTTTTTTGTTGTAAATATAAAAAAAAAAATTGTTTTAATTCTTTACACAAATATTTCAATTTCATACTTTCTGTGAGTCTAGGCAGCTCATTATTAGAAATACGTATCAAATTGTGGTAGAGTGGATTCGAACCGAGAAACTCTGACTTAAGAGTCCGTGACACTCACCACGGGACCACAGCCCGACACTCAACATAGATTAAGAAGAATATTGTAATAATTTTATCACTATTTAAATTTTCATTTTAACATAGGAAATATAATAATATTGATGATACGAATGTAATAATAATAATAATTTGGATAATTTGTATATCGCCATTTTCGTAAAACACTACCTCCATTTATCTTATTCACAAACTCTTGTCCGTACCCAATGATGCATAGGACACTGCATTGTATTGACATAGCGTTATCTAAATTGTTTCTTACATGAAGGCAAGGTGATCAGCCCTGCGCTTCTGGGACCAGTCCAGGGTAATATGAAATAAATATTACAGTGGTAAATCACCAAAACTTATTTTCATCTCCTATGAATCGAACCCGCGACCTCCAGCACGGTAGTTTAACACGCTAACCAATACAATACGGAGGCGGTTAAAGATTTCACCATTTGTGGAAGCCTGGGTTATCAGATATCAATAGTAAGGAAGAGAAAAGGCAATTGAGATGGTATGGGCACATAGGACGCAGAAACCCTGATCATGTTGTGAACCAGGCAATCGCCATGGATCTCCCTCGAAAAACATCTAGAGTAAGACCAAAATATTCAAGAAAGATATCATGAATCGAAGACATGACCTAAGTGACGTTGTATATGATAGAAGGACCTACAACCTGAGGACGAGGAGAGCTGATCCCAATAGTCTACGAAGACGCTAAATTGGGATGAAGACAGGAAAAAGAAGACATTCAGTGAACTTGTGTGTTGACTGAACAATCGTCATAGATCTTCCTTGAATGACACCTCGACGAAGAACAAAATAATTCATGGATGCTGTTTGTATTGTTCTCATATTTTGAAGAATTGGTACTATGAAATATTTCATTCAGCAAAGAAATACTATTTATAAGTTACCAATCTATTTTAACGCTAGTTTTAAACTATTCTATGCAACGTTGTGTTAAAATTTCAAAGCAGTCGGTGAATTGCTTGAAGAGATTTGAAACTTAACAAAACAACGTTCTTTATGGCTAAGCTTCATATAAAAGCAGTTTAAATAACAAAATTTCCATATTCCCTTATACTATACCATAAAATAGGTGTATCTACTCGTATTTTGAATAATAAATACTACGAAGTATTTCATTCCGCAAATACACCCTAAGTTACGAATCTATTTTAATAAAGTTAGGGCTTTGCAGACGTTCTTAAATCGCATATGTTTTGAGATATACGTTTTCCTAAGAAAAAGAGTACGAAACGTCTTCCGTTCCTACGATATATGAGAATATTTACATTTTTGATAGTCTTCTCAAACTACATAATGTACGAATATAACAACACTTTACTGTTGTGAAGATATGAAAAAGTTTTAGGATCGAGAAGTCGGCCCCACGCGTTTACACGCCGCACCCCTCAATTTATGTATTTTTGTTACTTTTTCGTTTGTAAATCTTGCTATTTTTTCGAAGGCATATTTTCATCTAAATATAATGATGGTATATGCTTTCGAATAAATTTAATCACTAAACAATTTGAATTGATTTAATTGATCTAATTTAATTTCTTGAATGTTTTTTCACAGATACTTTGTGGCACATCTTATGAACTTGATAAAAGAAAACAACTTTGTTTTTAACCACTTTTTATTGGTATACTTTTTCCAACCGGTTTCGACAAGAACATTGTCATCATCAGGGTTTGTGGTTATGTGCTAATTCTAAAACATTGAAATACTCATTTTTTACGATATATTTTTAAAATGTTTTTTTGAAATAACACTTTTTTAAATGGCTTTTCACCCGTCTAGAGTGTTCTTGCCCATTGATGTACCGTGGTGATTTGTTGGTGTGCCGCGGAAAAAAATTAGTTAAGTAAGCTCACATTTCGCACTAAACATAAAATGTTAAATATGTATAAATATTAATTTGGTAGGTGTGCTTTGAAAAGAAAGTTTACGGAAAACTGATTCTTGCCAGTGTCGAGTTATCAATACAAAACTTAAAAACCGACAAAAAATGACCTGTAATATTGTAAACTTTAAAAAATCAAAGAATTTTTTCAAACCATTTTTTGATTATTAGTGCACTTTAACCAACTGGTTTTGAGAAGAACCTTCTCATCACCAGGGCTTATTAAATTCTAAAATATTAAAAACATTAAAATACTCATAATTAATAACATTCCCTTACCAAAAACTTCCACACACTCCGTAAAAAATCCTAAATGTTGTTTATTTTTATAAAGTTATAAAATATGCCACAAAGTATCTGCGAAAAACATTTAAGAAATATAATATTCTTATATAATTGTAAAAAATGATAAAGCATTTGTTTGCTAAATCATTTCCACAGTCTCCTTTCCCCCAATTAAATTACATTGAAGCACCCTTGAGGTAGTATTTTACGAAAATGGCGTCGTATAAATTATCCACAATTATTATTTGCGAGAACTAACGTTTGTACGAATATATGTTATATGGTCGGTTACCGCTACCGACGATCAAACAAGTACTCCCTAAGTGCTCGGAGCAAATGATTCATGTAGCGGATTACTTCTCACTTGGTCCTTGAGGTTTGTGAAGTTTGCAGTACAGACTAATTTAAGGGAAACCATTTACCTGCGCGAGGAACATCTGCTATCTCCCTAACTGCTTAACTTTCCTCTGCGGCCTAGAACACGCCTACAATCTGATGCATAACTTCGTTTATATTATTATCTTACACCGTTTTTGTTGTTCTTACATGTACCTATTTCTATTTGAACATGCATAGCTTACGTACCTACTTCTAACAATAATTCTCCACTGCAGTCTACAACACGCCTACAATCTGATGCATAACTTCATTTATACTATTATCTTACACCGTTTTTGTTGTTCTTACATGTACCTTTTTCTATTAGAACATGCATAACTTACGTACCTATTTCTAACAATAATTCTCCACTGCGGTTTAGAACACGCCTACAATCTGAAGCATAACTTCATTTATACTATTATCTTAAACCGTTTTTGTTGTTCTTACATGTACCTTTTTCTATTAGAACATGCATAACTTACGTACCTATTTCTAACAATAATTCTCCACTGCGGTTTAGAATACGCCTACAATCTGATGCATAACTTCGTTTTTTTTTTTTATTACCTTACACCGTTTTTGTTGTTCTTACATGTACCTATTTCTATTTGAACACACATAACTTCATGTATATTTTATCTAACACCATTTTGTTCATCTTCTTTTCATCTTTATTATTATCTACACCATTTTGTTGTTCTTACATGTGTCTTTGTGTAACATTAACTAACACGTCTACAATTTGATGCATAACTTCGTTTATATCTTACACCGTTTTTGTTGTTCTTACATGTACCTATTTCTGTTAGAACATGGATAACTATGTACCTATTTCTAACAATAATTCTCCACTGCGGCCTAGAACACGCCTAAAATCTGATGCATAACCTCAAATATATTATTATCTTACACCGTTTTTATTGTTTTTTCATGTACCTATTTCTTACATATACTGCGTAGCTTTAATAACACGTCTACAATTCGGAGCATAACTTTATTTATATTATTATCTTACACCTTTTTGTTGTTCTTACATGTACCTATTTCTCACTATCATATTCCAAATAGAAATACAACTAAGTATGATAATTTTCTACGATTTTTTTTAATTTTGCTTCATCCGTTCACCCTTATCTACACTTAATGGTGTATAATGCACTACACCGTATTGACGCAGTGTTATCTTCATTGGTACTTACGTGATGGCAAGGCGACCAATCCTGCGCTTCAGAATCTAGTCCAGGGTGTTATTAAATACATATTAAAGTGTAAAATCACAGATATTTATTTTCCCCTCCCCACCTGAGAATCGAACACGGGAATCAATCCCTGGAACTGCCAGCACGGTATGTAATTAAGCTAACCATTACACCACAGAGGCGGACAAAATTATAATTTGATTATATACATAATTTTTATTGATATAATAAATATTAGAGTAAAAAAATCACTTTTAAATAATAAAAATATTAATAAAAAACCCGGGACCTCCAGTGCGGTAGCCGAGCGTGCTAACTATTGCACTATGGAGGCGGACAAATAATTCCCATAACCACATTATGATGAAATTTCTAAGGCTTCTTTCTGTAAGTAAATATAATACAAGGTAATAAATTTATCATACCTACTTTTGAAGTCTGAGCTTTGTGTCCGGAGAAATTATTAATAATTTTAAAGGACGGAGAGTACATAGAGAAATGAAGATAGAAGACGTTTTGTTGGCGGACAAAGGGACTATTTAATCCTCATACAAGGCTACAATGGAGAACGGAAAATAGGCACAAAAGTTTACTCGGGAATCCTTGATTAAATTCGTTAAGAAGCATCGCAGACTCCTCTCCGCGAAGCAGAGCTGAATATCCACTTACAACTCCTTCAATATATGAAATCTCATATAAATATATTCACTATGTACAGTATTTATGAAAGCTCAATAAGAGTACTCTCTGGCTGATTGGCTCAAACATTTAACGAGCTGGAACGAGTATGAAGGATTAAGTACATAAATAAATTTCGTAAAATGCTAGCACGAAGGAGCTACGTTGTAATTTTCTATTAAATATTGTTAAGGGGGTATTCGCGAAAATTCAATTCATTTTTAATTTAAGTATTACTCAGTAAAACCCACTGTTATTTATTGATTTGGCGTTTAATTTGTAGAACTCCATTTTAATTTATGCATGAATTGGTGAATCAATTACAGATTTTTTGAGTCTCCTAAGTTGTATTTTACTGTTAAAAAAACACATGAAAATTAATGATGCGATAATTGATTTTTAACAATAAAATACAACTTAGTACACTCGAAAAATCTGTGATTGAAATAACAATCAAAACATAAAACAAAACTTTTTCTTAATGTTTTCGTAATGTGATACGTGTTTCGATGCATTACGCGTCATTTTCAAACACCGTATGACACGTGTCACACTAGATTTTAAGAAAAAAGTGGTATTTACTAGGTAAAACTTAAATTGAAAATGGATACGTTTTACCACAAAGTGACTGCCGAATCAATTAAAAAACATTTAATTCATATTATTTTTTGACATCTCATCAAAGATGAAGAAGAATATAGAAGTCTGGGCATTTACGGGGCTGACGACCGTCATAGGCTGGTTTAAGTGATCACTTTACACACGTGTAACATTCACCAATTCTACCCATTATTGACAACCGCACTACTCAAATTCTTGGAAGTTCTATAAATATGAACCAATTTAGAAACCTTGTTCTTGAATCACTATGTAGAACTTCACTAGAGACATCTATTGGTGAGATGTAAAGAAGCTTTTTACTAAGCAAAAACTCTTATATTAGTATGTGAGGTCCGAATCCTGGATTATAATCCCGTAAATGCCCAGACTTCCATATTCTTCTTCATCTTTGATGAGATGTCAAAAAATAACGCCTTGAAAATAACTCCTGTAATTGGAGATAATCCAGATTTTGTGAACAAGTATTTGGACACACTCAAAATGTTGTAACATTTAATTCATTAATTGATCGACTGGCTAGAGGCTAGATGTATCCTCGCGCACATTTTTTTAGGTATTAGATTGAATTTTTTAGTGGGTTTGAATCATCTTGCGTACTACACGGTATTTTACCGTCCGGCAGTCCGGTTTTGAAAAATTAAAGCAACTACGACAGTTCAGCGTGATCGAATTTACACGCAACGAGTTCACGCACCGATCCGAAAAAAGATGGACAAAATCACAAGCCAATCCAAGCCAATCGACGTTTTAAAATGCTAACTGACGTGCCGGACGGTAAAATTCCATGTAGTGGACAAACGCCCCTTGGCTTCATTACGATATGAAGTAATTGGTACAACGAGCAAACACTGCTAACAATATCTAGCGTACTTACAGAATTACTGCATTGTTATGCGGCAAAGACGGCTGTAGCTATTAACTACAAACGTATGTGGGTTTCAGAGGTCGATTAGTGTAAGTCACATTCATGTTTTTTTTGACATCTCAACATAGATAAAGAAAAATATGGAAGTCTTAGAATTCTTGGATAACCGCAACATGTTTGTTACTTGCCCTTGCTAAAAACTGTGTTTTTTTTAAGCTAGGTCTTAATTTAAGAGGTGTGTCCTTGGGACGTTGAAGGATTGAGAGGGAGTAGGAGATATTTTTTAACTAGTATAACTATCATATTACTTTTTGACATCTCAATATACATTAAGAAAAATATGGAAGCCTGGGCATTTACGGGGCTTACCACCGCCAGGCTGTAGGCTGATTTAAGTAATCACTTACACACGTGTAACATTCACCAATTCTACTCATGATTGACAACCACACTACTCAAATTCTTGGAAGTTCTATGTAAGTTCGAAACATTGTACAAAAATCACAAGAATTTTCACTAGAGACATAAATATAATGCTATAATATGAGAAAAAGATAATGCTAAACAGTTGCATTACGAACCTTTTTCGTTTTTATGATTGGAGATAATCCAGATTTATGAACAAGTATTTGGACACTCTCAAAAGCTCACTTCCTGTAAAATTGATCTATTTTTCATTTAGTTTTACTTAAATACGGCGTTTGAAAACGATGCGGAATGCATCGAAGCATTGCATTTTAAGCAATAATGGTATTTACCAAGTAAAACTTCAATTAAAAATCAATGAAAATATATGCGATTATTTTAAAATACATTTATTGATTTGACGTTCAGTTTGTAAAACACTATAATTTAAATTTGAAACATTCAAATCAAAATCACAGGTGTTCAGAGTAAAATAAGTTGTATATTTTTAATTAACTTACACTAATTGACCACAGAAGTCCCAGTCTGTTTGTACATTACTGTACATACAGACAAACGAGTATATTTTGTGTTTCTACGCCGTGTTTTGTGCAGAGCTTCCGTACAGTTCTAAATGCAACTGGTTGGCATTATCTTCCGCTACCAGCATTACACGAGCAGCCCAGAGAATATTGTGTAGTGTACTTACAAGTTCTCCATCCCCTTCACAATAGGTTGATATAATATTAGCTTAATGCTTATATGGGTATACGTGCAGCACGACGCTCTTTGGTTATAAACGTTCAATGTATTGGCAGAATATATATACCGTAGAACGGGGCTACTTGAACTTTGATTAAAGGCGATCGCCTTTCATCAAAGTTCAAGTATTTGTTTATTTATGCAAATCTTTCTTAGCAATATTTAGGTGTAATCTTGACAGGTTTTTTATCATTATTAAGACTTAGCTTCACACACAGTATTTACCGTATGTGAAGCTGAGTCTTAATTTTTGAGATGTATCATTAGGGCGTTGAAGGAAGAAGAAAGGATAGGAAGTAATTTTTAAAAAATAGCTATGATATGAAAATGTAATAATAAGTACCGTAGAACGGGGTTACTTGAACATTAATGTGTTATTTGAGCCCAGTACAAAAAATATTTAGATCGTGGTATCGATCGAAATATCGTGACAATAAGTGTCACCTGTCAGGGAAACAATCATGTCGATACGTTTATTATTGTACACCAAATCGTAGTCATACAGGAGAAATTGACCGAGTGCATTTTTTACAGAAACGTGATCATTGACTATTTGATATCTTACTAGCTTAGATTGCCCTGAAAAAAATCCCAAAAGATTTTAAACTTGGAAGTACAATATATAGACTTGATTAAAATGACTTACTGCATTGATGTTTATTTTCTTGAATAGCAAAAGTGACTTAAATGGCCCTCCTGAACATTTTACGTTTTGTTAGTTGGTCACTTTCTCCTGTACGACTTCGAAATACAGATTATTTTTTTTTGTACTGGGCTCAAGTAATACATCAAAGTTCAAGTAGCCCCGTTCTACGGTACTCATACTTAAGACCCTACATACGTTTAATAGCAGCTTAACTTTAACTAAACCCAGTTAACATTTGACGTAATTGATTTTTTCTTAAAAACATCGTTTTTAAAAAAAATGTTTTTTTTTCGTAAAAAAAATAAATGGCTTCGAAAATGATGACGAGGGTTGATCACCTTTCCTTCGTGTGTAAACGATCAAGATAACACTGCGTTTATATAACGCAGTGCCATATGCACCATTGGGTTGCGGATAAGGGTTTTATTATTTATTTTATTATTATTATTATATGGGTTGTCTATGTGAATTTTGCTGTATACTAGTCTGACTAAAATGTAGAGAAGATTGGCACAGCTGAATAATGTAGCTAGCTACCTTGTCCAGCGGCTGTGAAGTGTGGTGAAAGGGTGATGCCACGTGCGGTTTCAGTGTCCCGCGACACGTGTCCATGGCAGGGCCCCACGTGTGTACGTAGTGCGGTTGGCCTCGTAAAACCAGCGTGACGCCCGTTGAAAGTATGGTCAGCTAGTCTGAATGGTCGCCGAAATTTCACTAGGATACTATTATTACAATAAATTACATTATAATTTAAGTTTCACTTGGTAATAACCACTATTATTTTTTGACGTCTCATCAAAGACGAAGAAGAATATGGAAGTCTGGGCATTTACGGCGCTGACGACCGTCATAGGCTGGTTAAGGTGATCACTTTACACACGTGTAACATTCACCAATTCTAGCTATTATTGACAACCACACTACTCAAATTCTTGGAAACTCTTTATATATGAACAAATTCAGAAACCTTGTTCTTGAATCACTAGAACTTCACTAGAGACATCTATTGGTGAGATGTAAAGAAGCTTTTTACTAAGCAGAAACTTTTATATTAGTATGTGAGGTCCGAATCCTGGATAACAATCACACACATGAGAAACGCCAGAAAATACCATTTTAATTTTTATTATTTCAGCTTATAATTTGAAACACTCAAAATATTGTAAATTACCACTTTTTCTTAAAATCTATTGAGACATGTCCACCTCCGTAGCGTAATGGTTAGCTACCGTGCTGGAGGTCCTGGTTCGATTCCCAAGAGGGTAACAATAATTATGAGTGATTTTTCATTTGTTTTTAATACATTTCATTATAACTTTAAAAATGAAGTCCTGAAAAATCTTTTTTTTTTTATTTATGACGTTGTTGAAAGGAGTGAGCGATATGTCATGCAGCTGGTTAATTTTGGTTAAGGTAATTTATATATTGTAAGGACCTTACTCCAAATTTAGTTGTGTTTAGCGGCTCCACGTCTATTTTTTATGTCCTCGTGTACTACAATGATAAATTTCTTCTAAAATCTAAAATCTAAAATAAAAATCTATTGTGACACACATTTTAATAGATCCCGCTTAATTTTGGAAGACATATTTATTTTAAAAACAGATTATGCGGAATGGATTAATACACGTGTTGACATAGATTTCAAGAAATGGTGGTATTTACCAAGTAAAACTTAAATTAAAAATGGAAAGATATTACCGCAAAATTATTGCCGAATAAATTTATAAAATTACTAATTACAAAAAAAGCTTCCTGGACTTTCAAAGAAGAAACAAAATATTCAGTGAAAAGGTCGTTTTTGTAATATTTTAAAGAGAAAGCATCTTATACCTACTTTGGAAGTTAGAGTATGATTATACCTGACAAAAGCAAGTTGAAATGTATAAGAAATCAGAAGAGGACGACACAACAGCGGGCTGTCAAGATATGATCATCTTAAGAAGGTTCTGTCGGCTAACCTCCAAAGGGAAATGTCAAAATATGCCATCGAGACGAGGGTCTAAGGGCTAATACTAAATAATAATAAATGACCCCCATAAATATTAGCTTTTATCACTAATTTTCTTTCTTGTTTCGACAAAGAACTTCAAAGTATTTCCAAAAGTGCTTTCCAACGCTGACGTCAAATGTTACTTGGGGGTTTTAAATATGCATATCTCGAGATAAGGTTGAAATCAAAAGCTGAAAATATTTATAATAACAATAATTTGAGTGTTTACAAATCTCCGGACTGTACCTCACTTAGAAAAATTAAAATAATGGTTATTTTAAATAATTTATATAGCGCCATTTCAGTAAAATATTACCTCAAGAGCGCTTCTCTGTGATATTACATACAAAATACATTGTTTAATATCGGACAAAACAAATTTTACTCAAATCACTTAACCAGCCTATGACAGATCATTATTCATGTAAATACCCAGACTTCCATATTATTCTTCACCTATGTTGTGTTGTCGCAATATTCAATGGTTGTTTAAGAATAGCAGTATTGATTAAAACTAAATTACTACTTTTAATTTAAATTTTACTTGGTAATTACCACTTTATTTTAAAATGTATTGCGACACGCTCTACCACTATTTTCAAACACCGTATGACTCACGGTTTCAAACAATGTTTGAAAATGATGCAGAATGCATCGAAACACGTGTCACAATGGATTTTAAGAAATAGTGATATTTACCAGGTAAAACTTAAATTAAAAATGGATATATATGCGATTATTGTAAAATACATTTATTGATTTTGCATTTGAAGAATTTCTAAAACTCCATAATTTCCATTGTAAATATAAAAATCTGTTTTTTTGACGCTACCTAGTTGTAGATTTTTATTTTTTAAAACACATAAAATTAAAATTCGTGACAATTGTTTCGCCTTGTTAAGGCATTATCAAACTACTGCAAGACAGTAGACTAAAACTATTTAACCGTATAAATCAGTGTTTGATTTTATTTAAAAAAAAAATGCTGTTTAAGTCGGAGAAGAATCGATGGGGGATATTCTCATAAAATTTACTGCGTCTTATCCTTTGAAGCTTCTTAAAATTCTCCCTACCTTTAAATTCAAACTCAAATAAAACGAAAGTTGAAAATGAAACAACCTGAGTTCCTACATTGTTTATAAAATAAACCGATTGTTTTAATGCGTTTAACTTGTTTCCAAAATAAGAATTTTAAAGCAAATAAAAAAATATTTTGAACAAAAAGTTTTCGAAATGGAAAAAAAAACATTGTTCTAAAATAAACAAAAAACTCGTCGGTTTGTTGGTTTATTTTTTCATCCCTTATTATCAGGGTGGAAAAACCCAATCCGAATTTTTTATGCCAGGAATTGTGTGTTTTATTTCATGGAATAAACTAATAAATAATTACGATTCTACAAAACGCGTTTTATTTTTAAATTAACGAATTGACGTTGATATGGAAGCCCAGTGTCGAAAATAAATTATGAAACATAAAACCGCACTTACTCGTTTAGTGATCAAAAAAATATATTGTCAGACGTCAATCACGATGTTTCAAATATATCAAAACTTATTAATTAATTAACTTATTAATTAGGTAGATGATTTCATATATTTGGGTAGTATGTTTTCTAGGGATGGAAAGATTGATAAAGACATAGAAAGGAGAGTGAATGCTGGGAACAGAGTGAATGGTGCACTAAAATCAGTTTTAGCAAATAAAAATCTATCAGCGGAAGCTAGACTGGCAGTACACAATGGAGTTCTGGTTCCAACCCTTATGTATGGAAGCGAAGCATGGAGTTGGCAAAAGAAGGATGAAAGCAGACTGAATGCAGTCGAAATGCGATCCCTCAGACGAATGTGTGGCAAAACGATGTTTGATAGATGTTCGAATGATGAAATAAGGAAAGAATGTAAGGCTGAGATAAGCATTATCGATAAAAATAAGAAAGGTGTGTTGAGATGGTTTGGACATGTGGAGCGTATGAGTGAAGAAAGAACGGTTAAACAAATTTATGGGGCGAATGTAGTTGGAAAAATAAGCAGAGGACGACCGAGGAAAACTTGGCACAATCAGGTATGTCAAATACTTGAAAGCGGCCGGGTCAGGAGTCGTAATAATCGTCGGGTATGTATGAGGAGATGCATGAATGTACAATAGAAGAGGCAAAGAATGTAAAGACAGAGTGGTATGGCGTTCGATTCTCTCTGCCTACCCCTGCGGGGAAGCGGCGTGATGGTTAGTTAGTTAGTTAGTTAAATTAATATTTATTATTAACCATATCCACTCCCTAGGTGGAGCATATGGAGTCCACAAACTGTCTCCAGGCTTTTCTGTCGGCTGCCAGCTCCCTTGCATCCTCCCAAGTCAGATCCGTATCCCGAAGTTTTGACGAGAACTGCCGACGAATTGTCAGCAGTGGTCGTCCTGGGCGGCGCGAACCTGATGCCTTGTAAAAGAGGCAAGCTTGATTAAGGCTCTCAGGAGGCATGCGGAGTACATGGCCAAGCCAACTGAATCGCCTTTTCTTGACGACAGTTGTGACCAAGATTTGCTGCGTCCTACGCCTTATCTCTTCATTCCTCAAAAAGGCAAACCACCGCATGCCTAAGATTCTCCGCAAACACCTATTCTCAAAGCTTAGTACACGGCTGCTCTGGGCCCTTGTAAGGTGTCATGTAAATTAATATTAAAAAAAACTTAAATTCAAAGCAATGTTATTCACAACATTTTAAATGTGTCCAAATACTTGTTCACAAATCTGGAAACTATCCAATTGGGAGTAATTTAAAAAAAATTATTGTTGACATCTCATCGTAGATTAATGAATTTTGAATTTGATCAATATATCTGGAGGATTAAAAAAATTGAGTACTGTGGTTGTCAATCATTGGTAGAATTGGTGAATATTACACGTGTGTAAAAGTGATCACTTAACCAAACATATGACGGTAAATGCCCTTTGAATGCCCAGACTTTCATATTCTTCTTCGTCCATGTTGAGATGTCAAAAAATAACATGATTAAATCTATTATATGAATTCGGATTCTATAAATACTTACATTTTTTCGAATAAATTAATCAAAAAAATATATCCAAACCCCACTACACTCATGAAAAAAGCAAGTTTTAATACAAGTAACAAATGGTTTCAACCTCCATAATCTTCTTCATCTATGTTGAGATGTCAAAAAAAATGTCGATTTAAAAAAAAAAGTTTGTAAGAGCTTAAATCACTCGCAAACGAATGGAAGCTTATGTAATAAAACGTGAATCACCATCTTAAGAAAATACTCCCTGTATCATTAATTGTTCACTTTGTGAAATACCAAAATATAAAAATAATAGATAATGACAATTTTTTTGTGTTCTTTCTTTATTTCAATAATTTAATTTTTATACAAATATCAAAACGTAATAATTTTGTTTTAATGTCCTGACGATGGAATGATTTTTCCGAAACCGGTAGTCATGAATAAATAAAATTTACATTTGAAGCACTAACTCTGTGATTTTCCATTTTATAATTAAAATATAACTTTGTTTTAAAATCACTAGAAACAAAATTTTATAGTGATTTTAAAACAAAGTTACATTCATGAAAGCGTGTTTATAAAAGTGGTATTTCAAAAAGTGAACAATGAATGATCAGGAGAGTGTTTTATTACTAACTAACTAACCATCACACCGCTTCCCCGCAGGGGTAGGCAGAGAGAATAGAGCGCCATACCACTCTGTCCTTGCAAACATTCTTCGCCTCTTCCACGTTCATGCATCTCCTCATACATACCCGCCGATTGTTACGACTCCTAACCTGACCACTTTCAAGTATTTGGCATACCTGATCGTGCCATGTTTTTCTCGGTCTTCTTCTGCTTCTTTTCCCGCTAACATTCGCCTTATAAATTTGTTTTACCGTTCTTTCCTCACTCATTCGTTCTACATGTCCAAACCATCTCAACACACCTTTCTTAATTTTATCTATAATGCTTATCTCAGCTTTGCATTTCTTCCTTATTTCACTATTCGTACATCTATCATACATCGATTTGTCGCACATTCTTCTGAGAGATCGCATTTCGACTGCATTCAGTCTGCTTTCATCCTTCTTTTGCCAACTCCATGTTTCACATCCATACATTAGAGTTGGAACCAGGACTCCGTTGTGCACTGCCAGTTTAGCTTCCGCTGATAGGTTTTTATTTGCTATAACTGATTTCAGTGCACCATTAACTTTGTTCCCAGCATTCACTCTCCTTTCTAAGTCTTTATCAATCTTTCCATCCCTAGAAAACATACTACCAAATACACGAAATCATCTACCTGTTCCAAAATCTCTCCGTTTACCAATATTTCACATTCAGATCTGCATTCTTCTCTTTCAAAAACCATAATCTTGGATTTGCTGTTTTATTACCATACCGTTTTATTAGTAATTAATGCTTTTATATACAAAATGTATCTTAAGAATTCACAATTTGAGAAATTCTTGTTAGTATTCCCAGATTTGAATTTCAGAGTTGAGTAATTTTTAATTTAATAGACATTTAACATGAGATTATAATATTTTCTTTGACTGACTCTCTTCCGGTCGGCTTAGTCCTCGCTTTACTGCTGCCGGTTGATACTCTTCCACTGAAAACCCTTTGGCTCTTAAGTTTAATCTTAAACCCTGCATTAAAGCACATAATTTGTATGATGTTTCCTACCCCTAGTTGCGCCGGAGGCGATGTTTACCTACGGGGTGGATATTTTTAAGGCGAACTTTTTCCATTATTTCATCCGGCGCGACTCAGATGAAGTCTTGTAAACTGTCATTTTTCTACCAAAGTTACACGAGCCTGATTCTATAGACATTACATCTTAATTTAATTTTTCTCTGGATATTAAATTACTTTTGGTTTGCTATTTACTTATTTCCCACTCTACGTGATACGTCGAATATAAGTTAAACTTTCGACAGACTTACGGGGCTATTCTATTCGTAACACATATCGCTCACTCCTTTCAACAACGTCAAATATCAAAAATCATCAATTTTTCGTTGTACGTGTTTTAAGAATGCCCAGAAAATGTACTATATCCCAGCAAAAGCGGCATAATTTAAACTTAATATATACCCGTTACAGGGCAGAAAGGGTTGCTTTTGCATTTTGAAGAAAATGTATTGTTTAATTTTTTTTTTAATATACCTACTAAATATTTTTCAAATGGAAAAAAAAACATTCAAGTTTTACCTAAACAGATCTGTTGCATAGTAAAAAGTTCAATAAGTGGCTGGATATTTATTTTTAAAATATTTGATTACATTTTATAAACTTTAAAAACGATCTCCTGAAAAATCAAGTTTTTTTGATATATGACGCTGTTGAAAGGAGTGAGCGAAGTGTGAAATATGATTGATATAAGACCCATTTGCATAAGTTATGACATTTTCCTATAGGTTGATTAATTTTGTGCCACCCTGTATTATATAATATATAAAGTTCTACCAATAAAAGTCACTACAAAACTTGAACCTGATAATTGGTTTTTGATAATATACAAGAGGACAAAGTAATCCGTTATATTTTCTGTAAAATTTTCTTTTGACTTTTCTCAATCTTTGTAGTTTTGAGAATAGCACCAAGTTGACGACTAGCTAACAAGTGTGATTGTATTATGAAATAAATTTTTCTCATTTCCACCGATTTTCGTTTGTGTTTCAGAAAGTTGAGGTTGTGTAATATATGAACGTACCAGTTATTAATTACTTTCTCTTGTTCAAATATTTATTTTTCATGTTTCCACGACGTAATTTATTTCATTGCTATGCTTTGTTAAAAGTAACTTAATAAAAATTTCTTAAATTTAATAAATGATTAACAATGTAATTTATTAACAACATTTTGAGTGTGCTCAAATACTTGTTCACAAATAATTATTTGTGAACAAGTATTTGGGCACACTCAAAATGTTGTACTTCAAAAAAATTGCTCAAATTATAAGCTAAAATGATGAGATAAAAAGGATACTATCTGACTTTTCCCATGTATGTGATTATATATAATCCAGGATTCGGATGAAAGAGATGAATGCAGATCTGAATGTGAAATATTGGTAAACGGAGAGATTTTGGAACAGGTAGATGATTTCGTGTATTTGGGTAGTATGTTTTCTAGGGATGGAAAGATTGATAAAGACTTAGAAAGGAGAGTGAATGCTGGGAACAAAGTTAATGGTGCACTGAAATCAGTTATAGCAAATAAAAACCTATCAGCGGAAGCTAAACTGGCAGTGCACAACGGAGTAATGGTTCCAACTCTAATGTATGGATGTGAAACATGGAGTTGGCAAAAGAAGGATGAAAGCAGACTGAATGCAGTCGAAATGCGATCGTTCAGACGAATGTGTGGCAAAACGATGTTTGATAGATGTTCGAATGATGAAATAAGGAAAGAATGTAAGGCTGAGATAAGCATTATCGATAAAATTAAGAAAGGTGTGTTGAGATGGTTTGGACATGTGGAGCGTATGAGTGAGGAAAGAACTGTTAAACAAATTTATGAGGCGAATGTAGTTGGAAAAAGAAGCAGAGGACGACCGAGGAAAACTTGGCACAATCAGGTTTGTCAAATACTTGAAAGCGGCCGGGTCGGGAGTCGTAATAATCGTCGGGTATGTATGAGGAGATGCATGAATGTAGAAGAGGCAAAGAATGTTTGCAAAGACCGAGTGGTTTGGCGTTCGATTCTCTGTGCCTATCCCTGCGGGGAAGCGGCGTGATGGTTAGTTAGTTAGTTAGTTAGGATTCGGACCTCACATGCAAATGAAAGAGTTTCTGCTCAGTAAAAAACTTCTTACATCTCACTCATAGATATCTCTAGTGAAATTCTAGTGATTCAAGTACTATGTTTCAAAAATTGAATCATGTGTATAGAAGTTCCAAGAATTTGAGTAGTGTGGTTGTCAATCATGGGTAGATTTGGTGAATGTTACACGTGTGTAAAGTGATCACTTTAACCAGCCTATGACGGTCGCAAGCACCGTAAATGCCCAGACTTCCATATTCCTCCTCATGTTTGTTGAGATATCAAAAAATAATATGAAAAACAACTCTTATAATTGGAGATAACCCAGATTATTGATCAGGTATTTGGACACTCAAAATATTGTATATTTATTTTGACTCCCTCATGGGAATCAAATCCAGGAGCTTCTGTTAAGTAGCCAAACGCACTAACCACTACACTACGCTATAAAAATTATTATAACAATATTCATTTTTGAAGTAACTAAAGTATTCAAAGCATCTGAGGAAAGATATTACTCGAATACGTTTTCGCTGAAACTTCTTTTGCTAACCGCTTTCAGCTAAATGCATTTAAACCTTTTGTAGCTTTTCATGCCTAACGAGCTGGGTCCTTTTGGTCCCGGTAGCACAATACTCCAAGGACACAATGGAGTCCAATAAGTAAAATTGCTCCTGAATAAAACTTATTTGCTTCCCGGTATACATTATTTATCCCTGCTGTAGTGAGTGAACTTAGCCGTACAATTGAGATCGAGATCGAGATGTATACGTCTACTATACGTTAGATCTTTTTCTTCTGTGTCTTGTCAGGTCACTTGAGAGTAATTGTCCGTGTCCTGGGCAGCTTGAGATACCGCCTCGACGGTCCTGATCCCCGTCCAACCTCGTATATTCCAGGAGATCTGTCTTCTGCCGACGACTCGTCGACCTTCTATTTATTATTATTATTATTATTTTTTATTAAATACAAGTTACATTTTTTAATACAATTTAATACAATCTCCATACATTTATACATACCGCTCACTCTTTTCAACAACGTCATATATCAAAAAACTTGATTTCTCAGAAGATCGTTTTTAAAGTTTAAAAATGTAATAAATTGTATTAAAAATAAACATCAAGCCACTTATTGAACTTTTTACTTTGCAATACATCTCTTTAGGTAAAACCTGATGGTTTTTACTCCATTTGAAAAATATTTAGTATATTTAAAAAAATAATTAAACAATACCTTTTCTTCAAAATGCAAAAACAACATTTGCTGCCCTGTAGCGGGTAAATATTAGGTTAAAAGTATGACTCTTTTGCTGGGATATAGTGCATTTTATGGGCATTCCGAAAACATACACAACTGAAAATTTACGATTTTTGATATATGACGTTGTTTAAAGGAGTGAGCCATATGGCAAAGTTACAATATTAGTTTCGATGTGCCTCTCCAAAAAAGAGACTGCGCTCTTGTGCTTGGAGAGGGACTAAACTCAAGGTTTGTTGTTTTATTTGATTGATGGTATAATAGTCTTATTCTTTTATACTTGTTTATTTATTGAGTCTTTTTCAAACGTACAGTCAAATATTATAGCAACATCGGGTCGGTAAAAAAGTCGAAAAAAATAATAAGAATTTGTTTTCGTCTCTTTTTACCATTCCACCCATGATTGACTATCAAACTACTCCAATTTTCGGATCTGGAACGACAAGTTATGATGTAGCAAGGATGAGGAAGAATCAACTAATTCCTAAGTGGAGCAAACGAAGAATTTTAGCATTCTCAAAATTTTATCTATAAATTATTTTATGATCAGGTCCAAAAGTTCGAAAGACGTTGAAAACATTACAATTTAAGCAGTTTTTCTTAAATTTCTCCATAAACTTGGTAATTCGAGAGTGCTTATTTTAGAACTACAGAAACCTTAATAAAGCTACTGAAGGGCTTATAATGTCTGTAATTTGGTGAAATTGGAGGCGTAGTTTTCTCCCATCCAAATCTCTAGGTATATTGTTACATTAATTATGTCTGGTGAAAATTTTATATCAACCAAACTAAAGATCTCATCTTTATTTATGCACCTATACCTATGTGTGTGTATATATATATATATATATATATATATATATATATATATATATATATATATATATATATATATATATATATATATATATATATATATATATATATATATATATATATATATATATATATATATATATATATATATATATTTATTATTAATATTTATTTGTCCGCCTTCGTAGTGTAATAGTCAGCGCCCTCGGCTACTGTTCTGGAGGTCCCGGGTTCGATTCCCAGGGGGGGGTTAAATAAATATTACTGATTTATGTATTAATTTTAAATCAAACACAGATTTTTTGAGTCTACTAAGTTGTATTTTATTAACAAAAAACACATAAAAAATTATATTGTGACAATTGTTTCGCCTTGTTAGGGCATTATCAAACGAATTAAATTACAAATTTAACGCCAAGTCAATAAATAAATATTACTGATTTTTCACTGTAATATTTATTCAATACTACCCTGGACTAGTACCTGAAGCGGTGGGCTGATCACCTTTCGTTTATGTGTAAACGATCAAGATAACACTGCTTTTATATAAAGCAGTGCCCTATGCACCATTGGGGTGCGGATAAGGGTTTTATTATTATTTTTTTATCAAACACAGTTATATTAATATAAAAATGTCCAGTGCTTGATTAAAAATTCCATGCCTATCTTAAAAATGGTTAAATGTACATATATTCCTAGCCGCGAGAAACCGATCTCTTCCTGACGACATTGTTATTATGAGAATCATATTTTTCTTAGTATGGCTTTGCAATCAGCTTTGACTTGCTTTGCATGTATGGTAAGTAAATGTAAATATAATTTTGTTTCAAAAATTATTATTAATGTTAAAATAAATAAATCACACCATATTTCTAACCCGTCAATTCTATTTCATTAGCGGCAAACAATTTTCCCATTGAATTAAATCTTTCTCAAATTTAAATTCCAAATTGGCACAATTCAATTAAGCAACTTTAAACCTAATTTTTCACTCTTAGCCCTGTTTTAAATAATGAAGCGTACTTTTACGATGGCATTCTCGAATCCGAATTTTGCGTTTTCTTTTCGAAGTGCGAATATTCGGATTTTACTTAACTTTTCAACAACTGGCGTGTCTTAGATTACCACGAAATACGGCTATTTTTATGATTATTTAAGTATGCAGAACATAACGATTTATTATCATTTGTATAAATCCTGCTGATAAATTTGATTATTTTGCGACAACAGTTTTGCCTTGTATTTTTCAAATCTACCCTAAAAATTAAATACACTTACGTGTATTACAGTACAAATTTGTTTGAAAGCAATCAATAAATATTCAAACCACATCATTGTTAACTATGAATCAAAATCATTCTCACGTGTTTCGATTCATTCCGCATCCTTATCGAAATCCTTTTACTTTTACTTTTTAGTTAGAAAAAAAAAAAATGTTTATTTTGTTTTATGAGGTAAGTATTTAGAATACTTGATTATGCCATGGATTTCGATTTTTATTGCTTATATATTTTCAATTAAATATAAATGATTTTTCCACTGCGGAAGCGAAGACATGATCACCTTTCCTTCAGGTGTCAATGATCGAGATAGCACTGCGTTTATATGCTGCATTGCCCCATGCACCATCAGGTGTGGATAAGGGTTTGATATGATATATATGTTAATATTTATATGTTATATATATATATATATATATATATATATATATATATATATATATATATATATATATATATATATATATATATATATATATATATATATATATATATATATATATATATATATATATATATATATATATATATATATATATATATATATATATATATATATATATATATATATATATATATATATATATATATATATATATATATATATATATATTATATATATATATATATATATATATATATATATATATATATATATATATATGTGTAATAAAATAACTAGGTACCTACCCATACATTTTATTAAGTACCTACAAATAGTACCTACATAAAACAGTTCTACCAACAGATGTCGCATGCGTCACTCAGAAGAAAACAAAAGACTTCCGATAATATTATTAACTGTCAGAATCATATAGATATAAAAATTATTGTAAAGATTAATTAAGAATAAACTTTTATTGTCGTTTCTTTAATTACAAAGCAACACATTGTTTATTTTATTATTATACACCCACTTTACATATTATTTACACTTAATTTTCAAAAGGAAAATATTACCACGTTATAAAACGACAATTTTGTTAATCAAAAATAAAGAAACAAAATAAAAATAAAAATGGATACTGCTCCTCAAACATTACAAAACTTACTAGAAAAATTAATACAAAATGCTCAGGTAAGCAAACATCAAAATTTAAAAGATATTTCAGAGAAGTTCATCATTGAAAAATTTACAAGCAAAAATCCTAATGCAAACCAGTGGATGGATATTTTTGAAAAAGAATGTATACGTTTTGAGGTGACAACGGATGAGAAAAAAATTGAAATATTAAGATTGTTTATGGATAAAAGTTGTGAAGATTGGTACAGTTCGATGATGATAAAATTTTCCATGAACTCAGAATGGATAGTATGGAAAAACAACTTTTGTAAAACATTTACAAACAAGGGATGGAACCATGTAATGTTTGCATTACCTTTTAAATATAACGACGGTTCCTTGTTAGACTATGCCATAAGGAAGGAAAAACTTTTGTTGGAGATGAGAAGAACGATCGACATGGGTACCTTAGTAGATCTTATTGTGGCTGGTTTACCAGAATTTATAATTAATAAGATTGATAGAGAAAAATTAGAAGATACAGTCGATTTATTCAATGAAGTAAAAAAACACGAAAACATTGTAAATAAAAAAAGGTTTTCGGATCAAAGAAGATATGGAAATCTAAGAACTAGTGGTAAAATTAAAGATAAAAGTCCATGTAAGATTTGTGAAAAATTAAATAAGGGAACTCGATATCACCCTGAAGTAACGTGCTGGTTTAGAACAAAGGAGGATGATAAGTTTAATAATAAAAATACTATCAGACATGTAAACAATTCAGTTATAGAAGCTAAGTTAAACGAAACCGATCAAAAAAACGAATAGTAACACCATTAATAAATGTCAAACTATTACTAAATGATCAAATTGAAATATTTGGAATTTACGATTCAGGTTCAAATGTTTCTCTAATAAATTCTAAGTTATTAAAACTAAAAGGAAAAGGAAACAATATGAATGAAGCAGATTTAGTAACAATTAATGGTGTTAAAAAGACAAACGGTTTGACGACTTTGAAAATAAAAATATTTGAATTGGAAAAAAACGTTGATGTATATATTATTGATGAAGAAAATTTCAAATATGATTTTTTGATAGGATTAGATATGATAAAAAAATTTAAACTAATCCAAAATGAAGACTTAAAAATAACACAAAGACAATGCTTGAAAAATGAAAATAAAAAGAAAGTAGAAAAAATTTCTACAAAATATAAAATTAAAAATAGTGAATTTAAAAATACAGAAAATAACAACAGCAAGGAATGCAAAATAAATTATAATGAACATGTAAAAGAAGAAGATTTTGAAATAAAAATAAATCATTTAAATCAATTTAAAAAATCTAAAATAAATGAACTGATTTGCAAATATAAATCCGTTTTTGCAAAAGACAAATATGATATCGGCACTGTTAGTGGATACGAAGCGAGGATAGACTTACTAGTAGACAGATATTGCAGTAAGAGGCCTTACAGATGTACTGTAGAAGATAAAAAGGAGATAGAAAAACAAATTGCAAAATTACTGGATAATAAGCTAATAGAAGAATCCTACAGTCCATTTGCTGCACCTGTTACATTGGCATTTAAAAAAGAGGAAAACAAAAAATCCAGACTGTGTATAGATTTCAGAGACTTGAATAAAATAGTAGTGCCTCAAGCTCAACCATTTCCTTTAATTGAAGACCTAATGATAAAGACCAGGAATTGCAAATTTTTTTCAACACTAGATATAAACTCAGCGTTTTGGTCTATTCCTTTACGAATCGAAGACAGAAAAAAGACGGGATTTGTTACACAAGAAGGACATTTCCAATGGACTTGCCTACCATTTGGATTGAAGACCTCACCAGCAATTTTTCAAAGGATACTAGGTAACATATTAAGAAAGTATAAACTTACTGATTTCACCGTTAATTACATAGATGATATTCTTATATTTTCAAAAACTTTTGCTGAGCACATTAAACATCTAACACAGTTGCTGGAAGCGATCGAAACGGAAGGTTTCAGGTTAAAATTTACAAAATGCGCATTTGCGTCAGACTTGGTAAAATATCTAGGTCATATAATTCAAAATAATTCAATAAAACCAGTAAAGGATAATTTGATTTCAATAAAGAATTTTCCTGTTCCAAAAACGATAAAAAATGTAAGACAATTTCTGGGGAAAATAAACTTTTACCATGAATACATACCAAAGAGTGCAATAATACTAGATCCATTGCATAACTTACTAAGGAAAAATCAAAAATTTATTTGGTGTGATAAATGCCAAAAAGCATTTGAAATAACAAAAAGCATGCTTTGCTCACAGCCCGTTCTAGAAATTTTTGATCAGGATTTACCAATCAACATTTATACCGATGCTTCTTTAGAAGGTGTTGGGGCCATTTTGAAACAAAAGCAGCCCGATGGTAGAGAAAAACCAGTGGCATACTTTTCAAAAAAACTAAATGAAGCCCAGAAGAAAAAAAAAGCAATATATTTAGAATGTTTAGCAATTAAGGAAGCAGTAAGATACTGGCAATACTGGTTAATAGGTAAATCATTTACGGTTTATTCAGATCACAAACCTTTGGAAAATATGAATCTGAAATCTAGGACCGATGAAGAGTTAGGTGATTTAACATATTATTTATCGCAATATGAATTTGAAATAAAATATAATCCAGGAAAGAAGAATTTAGAAGCAGATTGTCTAAGCAGGAATCCAGTATTAGAATCGAGTGAAAATGCAGATGAACAATTAAAAGTTGTAAATTTGGTTAAATTAGAAGATATTTTAAGAGATCAGAATAAAAATGAAAGAATTCAACAGAAAAAAAACAAATGGATTGAAAAAAACAATGTCTATTTTAAAAAGGTCAAGAAAAAAGAAAAAATAATTCTTTCAGAACCGTTTAGCATCGAAATCATAAAAGACATACATGAAAACCTATGCCATATTGGAATTGGACAAATGCAAAAGACTATTAGTCCACATTACACAGCCAAAAATTTGACGAAAAACATAAAAACAATTTGTAGAAATTGTGAAATTTGTATTAAAAATAAATCAAGAGGACAAAAGAAATTTGGATTTATGTCTCATCTAGGCCCGGCCACAAAGCCTTTTGAAATAATATCTTTAGACACAATTGGAGGTTTAGGAGGTTCAAGATCAACAAAAAAATATCTACATCTCTTAGTGGATCACTTTACAAGATACGCATTTATTTTAACCTCGAAAACTCAGAATGCAAATGATTTTATAAAACTAGTCATGAAAATAACAGAAACCGAGGATATTGGTATGCTTCTCACCGACCAATACCCAGGAATAAACTCGAAAGAATTCAAGGAATTCTTAAATGATAAGCAGATCCCAATAATCTTCACAGCAGTAAATGCACCATTCTCAAATGGCCTAAATGAAAGGCTGAATCAAACATTGGTGAACAAAATCAGATGCAAAATAAATGAAAAAGGGAAAAGAAGAGCATGGACCACAATAGCTCAAGAATGTGTTAATAAATATAATAATACTAATCACTCAGTCACTGACTTTTCCCCAAGTTATCTTTTATATGGTACAGATGTAAATATTTTACCCAACGAATTAAAACAAGGAAAATCTAATAATGACTGGATTAGAGACAGGAAAATAGCGCTTGAAAATACAATAAAATCACATAATTACAATAAAACATTATTTGACAAAAATAGAATAGGCTGCGAATTCAACGTAGGAGACATGGTGTATGTGGAAAATGGAAACAAGCTAAACAGAAAAAAATTGGATGAACTAAAAATTGGACCTTATAAAATTATTGAAAAAATTTCTAACTCAATATACAGAATTGATACAGGTCACAAAAAAATAAAATCAAACCTTTATCATATCACTAAACTTATACCAGTCCCTTCACTACAAGAAGATGATCCGGAGGACGAGTGAAAATTTTACTATGAATTTTCATCCCCAAGGGGGGAGATGTAATAAAATAACTAGGTACCTACCCATACATTTTATTAAGTACCTACAAATAGTACCTACATAAAACAGTTCTACCAACAGATGTCGCATGCGTCACTCAGAAGAAAACAAAAGACTTCCGATAATATTATTAACTGTCAGAATCATATAGATATAAAAATTATTGTAAAGATTAATTAAGAATAAACTTTTATTGTCGTTTCTTTAATTACAAAGCAACACATTGTTTATTTTATTATTATACACCCACTTTACATATTATTTACACTTAATTTTCAAAAGGAAAATATTACCACGTTATATATGTATGTTATATAAAGGTGTTTTAATTGTATGTATATAAATTAAGGAAGACATTAAAATTTAAAATTAATGATGCCTAGCATCAAACAAGAAAGGCCTTAATGCCTGAAGAAATTAGGTAAAAATTGTTTATTTTTTTCCCGTTTTAAAGGAATTTTGAGTGCTATCAACATCGAGAGCGAGTCGACGGCCATACTCGTATTTTCTCAGTAGCATCTGTCGCTCTTTGTGATGTAAATATAAGGAACCACCCCCCCAGCCAACCCCTCTCGTATCCAACACAGCCCTTAATTATTTTATATTGTTGCCCTAAATGCGGCACTACACCCTTCGCCTGCCCGGCCCACCACCCTTGCACAAACGGGCGATATTATGGTTTATCACTTTATGTATTTATTGTTATTAATTATTAACATCATTACGCTATTTGCTCGACGAATAATAATAATAATAATAATTTTAAATAATTAACCATCACGCAGCTTCTCCACAGGGGTAGGCAGAGAGAACTGAGCATCACACCAATCTGTATTTATAAACAATCTTGGCCTCTATCAGAATTTTGTGTTCAGTAGATAGTTTTTCTTCTTATCAGTAGAAGAAGAAGAAGAAGATGATGAAGAAGAAGAAGAAGATAGTTTTTAGTATTAATTGATATTTTTTGTTATTAAAAGCATTTTTAACTTTATGGTACGGAAATATAAGACTTTCATTATATATATTTTATTTTATATAAATTACATTATTTTTATACAATTTTACTAAATATTATCTTATAATTTAAGGTGCGCTAAGCCTCTCCAAAAAAGAGACTGAGCTCTTGTGCTTGGAGAGGGATTTTTTCTTCTTTTTTATCTTTTTGACATCTTTCATGGATGATGAAGAATATGGAAGTGTAAATATTTACAGGGTTTAATGATCACTTCACACAAGTATAATAATAATCATAATAATAATAATTTTGGATAATTTACACAGCGCTATTTTCGTAAAATACTCTCTCAAGGGCGCTTCTGGATTATGACATGAAAATGACAGATAAAAAATATATTAAAGAAAATTTTTGTAAAAACATTGCTTAATAAATCCTGTTAACACCCAGGCTTCATATATTTATTATTGAATTAATATTTTTTTTATAAACAGACAATAAATTTCTTAACCAAAGCTCTAATTGGGCTTTTTTTTCTCAATTTTACAAGTAAATACTACTGACGCATGTTGATATTTCTCTAACCAACCCCCAACAGTGAAATGACTGTGCGCTTCATCCCTTATCCCACTGTGCAGAGGACTCTAGCTCCCTCCAGCGTAATTTTTCTTATCGCCTCATCACAGGCTCGCCACGAGCGCCTCCTAATTTAAATTCCGACCCTCCCCTGTTTGCCAGCCTTATTATATTTTTGATCTCATAATTTTTGACAGATTCTTCCCATGAATCTTGTCGTTAGCATTTCACCTGCACGACTTGATTACCGATGAAAATATTAAACAATGAATACAGCGCCGTTTTCGTTTATCGCATTGGCAGGTTGGAAGTTACTTAAACTCAATGGGGCAATTTATTCTGGGATCACTCGGGGAAAATACAGGCAGCTTAATTTTATACAAGGAAATCTGATAAATAAAAGCTCAATTTTATACAATAATTCTTACCTTAGTAAAACAAATTATCATAAAAATTTGTTTGTTATTTCAGCAAAGATAATAGAGTATTTTTGTATTAATTGATCACACAGTCACTTTATGGTTATATCGATCCATTTTTATTTTATTTTATTTTATTTTTATTTATTCAGAAATTGTTTAGCTTTTCATTTAAAAAAATAAATAATTAAAAATAGTTACAATAACAACAATAAACATTACAATACATTAACAAAAATAGTTAATAATAGTTACATTAATAAAAATAAAGCCAATTAAACAATTCCACATTTATGCTATAGTAACTTTTAAAACATTAAGAGATAAAAAATATTTTTAAAAAAAGAGTGGGAGAGTGTGTGTGTGAGAAAGGGAATTTTTAATTGAAATTAAATTTTGCTTGATAAATACCACTTACCTTGCAATCTATTGTGCACTCGTTTTGATGCATTTAGAATTATTATTATTAATCGATAATGATGCTGAATAATGATATTAAAATGAAGATAGGATAATGATGTCCTAATAATGGATTTTAAGAAGAAGTGGTATTAACGAAATATTTTTTTATGAAAAAGAGATTGATCTTTGAACTACATTATATTAATGAATTTATTTTTATGATAGCTGTTTTGCTTATCAATCATCGTGTGTAAACCTCAGCCAAAATTTTAGTGTTTTGAACATTGAAAGATGAAGAGGAAGTACACTAAAATAATTTAAATAAGATACTTACATGAGAAATTAATCATAGTTTCGATTCGATTCCTAGAAAGTTCAAAATAAATATAACTGCTTTTCCTCCCATTTACTTATATGTATTTAATATTACCCTGGACTGGTACCTGTATATTTAACTATCAAGATTACACTGCTTTAATGTGATACTGTAAATTTTACATATACGAGTATTTACTTTATGTTGAAATGCGCTCCCTCAGATGAATATGTAGAAAATCATTGTATGGCAGAATTAAAAACGAAGATTTAAGAAAGGAATGTAAAGCTGAACAAGAAAAAAATTAAAAGATTAGGAAGAGTTCTTTACGGTCGTGTGGAGCGAATGAATAACGGAAGAATGACTAAGAAAATACATGTGACGAATGTGAGAGGGAAAACAGAACGAAGACGACCGAAAAAGACTTGGCACGATCAGATCAATCAAAACCTAAAATCTGGCGGTGTCAAAAGTCTGCGTAATCGGAGGGCATGTATGACTAGATGTATGGATGTGAAGGAGGCGTGGAGTGTATGTCAGGACAGAAGAGTGTGGCGTTCCATCCTTTCTGCCTATCCCTGCGGGGAAACGGCGTGATGGTAGTACTAGTAGTAGTAGTAGTACTTTATAAATAGTTGTTGACAAATTTCGACTTTGTATGCAGCCGCTCTTAACAGAATATTAATTAATGCCTACAGTTCAACCACTCTCTCAAGTTTTTAAGTTGGGATATACGTCTTTTTCTTAGATGGAAAGTCACCAAGGCCAGAAGTATTACACACAAAACTAATTAAACCCCTAGAATACAATGGTTTTTCTACTATAAAATAAGAGAAGCTTTAAAATTATTCAAATATTACGAGGTTTTTCTTTTACGCGTCAATAAAGCTGCCAAGGAGAATAATTTTTCAAATTAGCAAAATTCTGCTTCAGCACTTACCGTCTTGCTGCTCGGCGCAATCTGTTAATTTGTTTCTTTTTCTATTTATTTGCAAACAAGGTTTCAAAGTTTACTGAAATTCGTGAAAAATATGAAAACTGTTGAACACTTTCCTCGAGATAGCAAAGAACTTTAGCGTGGCGTCGTATCACTTTATATTCCAGAGAAATTCAGAGTTTGAACGTATTCCAGTATTTTTTTAGTCCTTTATGTATGTGCATAAAATAAAAAATATACAGTTACATATTTTGCTTAGAATTTTCACTCATGAATTACATGAAATTGTGGTAAGTTTAAACATAAAGTGTAAACCCACTCGCAAGCTAGGCTATAAAACTTATAAAGTTGAAGCCGTAGTAGAGCTATAATAAGCGGTGTTGCATAAGCTGTGGCTAGATGCCACTGTCATTTAGACGTTAGATAATTTTTTAAAGAAATGAAGCATATATTCATACCACCCTCAAAGACATTTCTTGATGTTTTCAATTAAATCTTCCAAGTTCAGCCTTATTTTCTTTTTAAAAGGATATTAGTATCATTTTAATTCTATCATACAACGATTTTCCAAACATTCGTCTGAGGGTACGCATTTCAACGACATTCACTCCGCTTTCACCCTTCTTTTGCCAAATTTCCATGTTTCACTTCCAAACAACAGTGATGGTACTAGCACTCCGTTGTGAACTGCCAGTCTAGCTTCCATGGACAAACATATTTTTTTAAATTTTGTAATCATTATATTCAAAACAGCATTCATTAATTTCCCCACATGACAAAAAATATCAATTCACGTTATTATTTTTTTTCAAAATGTTAAATTAAACAGGCGAGACGGACCTTTTTTTTTCTGCGTAAGCTTTTCTACACTTATTGATGTTAAATTTAAGCTTTTATCTGTCAATACAGGTTTATTTCAGATGAAAAAAAAGCATTCCTAAGTCAGATGCGTGTGTACTGAATATTTTGTTTCCATTCCTTTGACAAATATTCAGTCTTAAAAAGCTACTTTTTCGCTTCGATTCACATAATAATGGCGAGCTTACGAAAGCTTTCCATCTTTGGCAGGTAAGAAAGATGTAGGTATGTTAATATCACCAGCTAAATAAATACGACCTTACAAGTTGAATTTTTCCTATCCATCCATAATTTAACATTTGAATGCGTTTGTCTTAAAAATCATCAATACCTCTTTAATTATTTCTTCAAAAGTTTTAGACAATTATAAAAACACGTTAGTTTAATGAATATTTCTCTTAAATGAATATTTGAAGTACCAACTGTGTGATTTTACATTTTATAACGTGTTATATAAATTATCATTTTATAAAGTGTTTTATAAAAATGTTGAAAAAATTCAGACAGCGAGAAACAATACAAAAATGACACTACGTTGTATGAACAGTTTGGACAATGAAACTCGATACAAGGTTTATTATAATTTTCTTTTAAATATGGACCCTTTTCGAGGCAAACAGCTTTTTATCAATATTAATTTAACTAAATTTTCACTTTTTGTGCTTCGTAAATATCACTTTTCAAAAAATCTATTGTTACACGTATTTCAATGTATTCCACATCATTTTCAAACTCCGTTTGTTAAGGGCAATCTAAATTTTAGTAATTTGAGGTGTATCCTTGGGACGTTGAAGGATGAAGAAGGGATAGGATAGGATAACATTTTTTCATTAAATTAATTTATTCATGAAATAATACTCAAAATAAAAATGGCTTATCATAGGCTTAAGTGAACACTTTATAAACGTGTCAAATTCATCATTCTACCCATAATTGACAACCAACTAATCAAAATTTCAGATGTTGTATTTACCCATTAAAAAACACCCTTTTTCCCGTGTTTGTTCTCGGCACTATCTATGGTTAAGTTGATAATGTGTTTTTTTAAGCAGATACCATCTTGAAATTTATTATATGTATGTAAAATTCTTCCCCAATTATTTTACGTACTTAAAGACGCCTGAAAGCATGATATGATTTTTTTATGAAACTTACAATTCAACCAGTTATTTTATTAATTATATAAGACAAAAACAGATTTGGACACACTCAAAATATTGTTATATTTTTGGCATTGATATATGATTTTAAAAAATCCATGGTTATATGCATTTGTCCGCCTAGTGTAATGGTCAGCACGCTCGGCTACCGTTCTGGAGGTCCCGGGTTCGATTCCCAAGGGGGGTAAAATAAAAATAAGTGATTTTTTCACTGTCATATTTATTCAATATTACCCTGGACTGGTACCTGAAGCGGAGGGCTGATCACCTTTCCTTCATGTGTAAACGATCAAGATAACACTGCGTTTATATGACGCAGTGCCCTATGCACCATTGGGGTGCGGATAATGGTTTTATTATTATTATATGCATTAAAGTAATAAACCTTTTCATCCACACCTTTGTGTAAAATATTGGAGTATAATGGTGTATTTTGCACTATTTAGTTATGCTTTTCTACCCTCTCTGCCCACCCCTTTAGCGATGCGGCGTGACGGCGACAGACGGAGAGATTTATACATATTATTCTTTCTTACGAAATTGAGCGAATTAATATAGCTAGCATTCGTTAGGCGTCGCATGACTCAGGGATATACCGTTTTCATCTGAAACCAAATTGATACGATTCATCTCGTAAGCCAATCCTAATTTTTCCTTCCCTGGCGAGTATTTTATTATTTCGTATAATCTTGCCTTACCTACCATACATCTTGCTTGGCTTCTTCATCCCGGTAACAGCTTACTGGCAAATGACAAGGTTATCAATCTTTGGCCACGATAAATGGGTTGCCCAACCTTTGCTCCTGTCCGCACCTTCCATTCCTCTGCCTACTGCTCTTGTTCCTGCCACATCCCTTATCCCGTCCTCCCGTCCTCCCCTCTTCCCCTATCTCTCCCTCGCCGTCGTGAAAGAACCGACGATTCTCATTTTCTCTTATCTCTCTGAGCTTCTTTTATAAAGCGCGCTCCTTCTTACACAAACGAAAATTCCAGTATTTACACATACAAAAGTCCACATTTTCTTATAAAGATACTATACAGAAAAGAAAGAAAAAAATCTTATTTGTGTAAAATTACTGTCTAAATTTACACTTTTAACGGTATCACATTTAATAGTTCGATTTTCCAATGAAGCTACACTATTCCATAGTCTTTAAAAATGTATTCTAGGTTAAATTGGTTAAAAACAATAAAACATGTATTAAAAAAGAACTCCACCGACAAGACACACGAGGTAGCTAGGTGGATCTTTGCAAAATATTTTTTTTGTTTAAAATTGTGATTGAAATAAATGTATACAATTTATATTTATAAAAATATAAAAAATATATAAAAGTAAACTTATTTTTATTTCGATTAGCAGTGACAGGGATATTGAAAGCTTTTAAATATAAATTCACAGTAAAATCGGGATACAATTTTATTTGTTTCACATTTTCAATAATATTCGCAATTAATTTTTTAAAAATTGCTTTGCAAGAGTAGGTCTGTCAGGAAGCCTAGATGCTTCTGTATCAGATCTGAGAATGTGGTGGCACAGCTTTCAAAATGCCTTTATTTCGATATATTTTTAGAAAATAATATTTTATTTCACTAATTGCAACTTCAAAGCGTCCTAACATTTTAAGGTATCAAGTCGGATAAATGCGATGTCTTAGAAATATGAAGGGTTTCTTTGCAAGAGCGTCCTGAGAACATTATTTGGTTTTGCTTATTTTTCCTGGTTTTCACTTTACCGGCACCGTGTTCATCTTGATCGCTTTTATTATCTCTTAAATTCACATATCTTCTTAAATTCGCATGGAAAAGGAGGGAAACAAAGCTACCTACACATATATTGGTATCAAATTACATATCCGAAATTCGATATTGTTTTGTTTGTGTTGTTATTTGTGTATCAAGACTTTGTTGAATTATCATCAAAAAAGAAAAAGTACTTTTCTATAAATATATTATTTTGAGAAATTAAAAGACTTTGTTTTTCGATCCACTCATATTTTTAATAAAAACCAACTAGTTTCAGAAACAACCTGTTGCCCTCTTCAGGGTTTAAACCGCTTCCATCATTTCATCAGGTGCCATATGCAACATTAGTTACAAGAAAAAGACGACATCTTCAAATATCCATGAAAATAAAAATTACGTGAAATTACATGCGTCAAAAGCCTTTTTTTATATTTTTTACAAAATAAGGCAACATTTTCAGATGCAAACCTACCCCTATTTTATTATTTATTGATTCGGCATTAACTTTGTGGAATGACATGATTATTTTATTAAAATCAAACACTTGAATAAACCACTTTAATGAATTTTATTTTATTTATTGTTTCGGCATTAACTTTGTGGTAAGACATGTTACAATGATTAAAGAAAACACTTCGTTTTTTACCACTTGAGTTTTATTATAGACTACATGTTCCATCATTCAGGTCTGTATAATAACTAAAATATAAAATATAAAATTGTTCTTTAAATAAGGAGAGAGGAAAGTAAGGGGAAGGGGTTAGTCAAGGGACGGAGTTTGAAAACAAAGGAAAAATGGAAAGCAATGGTGAAGAATTTTGAAACAATATATTATTTAATAAATTATTATTAGAATTCAGGTTTTTTTGGATTTGTAAATTTTTAAGATAATACATAATTTGGCCTTTATATGGAACAAGGTGTAATAATTTTAATTTATGAGAGTGAAATGAGTGATTAGTATCTATTATATGATTTGCAAATTCCGAAATATAATTACTAACAAGACCGCTATGATGTTCTTTAATTCTAATCTTTAAATTTCTTGCAGTTTGGCCAATATATTTTTTATATATTTTTTCCTTATTTATAGAACAATTTTATATTTTAAATTTTAGTTATTATACAGACCTGAATGACGGAAGTTTAACTTCTGAAACATGTAGTCTATAATAAAACTCAAGTGGTAAAAAACAAAGTGTTTTCTTAAATCATTGAATTTTATTTTATTTACGACTAGTTTCAAAAACGATAGATGTTTTCATCTTCTGGTACAAATTAAAACTAACGAACAAAAATATCTTAAGGTGTATATATAGGTTAATAAATATAGGAAGGGAGGTTACGGAACAAGATTTTTTGTAAAAGGAAACATTGATAATAATGATGACGTATTTTAAAACAATATATTATTAATTGATGTTTTATCTGAATTTATATTTTTATGTTTTTTCTAAATTTTCTAAATTATTCATGACTTGACCTTTATTTGTAACAGAGTGTAATAATTAAAGTGTATGAGAGTCAAATGAGTGGTTAGTTTCGATGATATGATTTGCAAATTCCGAAAAATAATTACTCGTTAGTCCACGGCGATGTTCTCTTATTCTAATTCTTAGACTTCTCGCAGTTTGGCCAATATATTTTTTATCGCAGTCACCGATATAATAAAACCACCCCTATTTGTTTTGCGGCGTAACAGGTTGCGTGTTGCTGAATTTCCCACAAACTAGGAACAGCTTTTTAAACAACTCTAAGTTCGCTTATCTCATTAACTACCCCGTGCACCCTCGGCGAGCGAAACGATAAATAACCCTTATCAGCGGATCTAGTAAGGAAGCCGTTCGCCCCCAATTCTGCCACGCCACTTCTTGTTCTTGTAACCTCTCACCCCTGGAATTTGTTTCCGCCGGAAGTCCCGATTCTTGGACAACCGCAACCTGTTACTTGCTCCATTTTCTAGCTTAAAAAACAGGTCTTAATTTTAGAGTTGTGTCCTTGGGACGTTGAAGGATAAAGAATGGAGAAATTTTTTATAAAGTAAATATTTCGTATTATTTTTTGACATCTCAATATAGATGAAGAAGAATATGGAAGTCTGGGCATTTACGAGGCTTACCACCGTCATAGGCTGTTTTAAGTAATCACTTTACACACTTGTAACAATCTCCATTTCTACCCATGATTGACTACCACACTACTCAAATTCTTGGAAGTTCCATATATATATGATCCAATTTCGAAACATTGTGCTTGAATCACTAAAACTTCACTAGAGACATCTAGTGTGACATGAAAGAAGCTTTTTATTAAGCAGAAACTCTTTCAATTGTATGTTTGTAAAGTCTGAATCTTGGATTATAAAAAAATAACTAAAACTTTAATTAAAAATTGATAGATATTGCCACAAAGTGACTGCCGAATCAATCAATGCTAAAATTTTTTTAGAATCTGTATATTCACAGGGCTTACGAACTGTCATAGACTTAAGTGATCACTTTAAACACGTTTAACATATTTTATTTATTGTTTCGGCATTAACTTTGTGGTAAGACATGTTACAATGATTAAAGAAAACACTTCGTTTTTTACCACTTGAGTTTTATTATAGACTACATGTTTCAGAAGTTACTTCCATCATTCAGGTCTGTATAATAACTGATATTATACAGACCTGAATGATGGAAGCTTAACTTCTGAAACATGTAGTCTATAATAAAACTCAAGTGGTAAAAAACGAAGTGTTTTCTTTAATCATTGTAACGTTTAACATATATAATTTTACCCATCATTGACAACCACAATACACAAATTTTTAATGTTGTATTTATCCTTAATTCATTGACATTCTCTCCCATATGTGAGTTGTTGGCACCTTATAATTTGACCAGTAAATTTATCAGTGGACAAACCCATTTTTAATTTTTTTTTTATCATGTATTATTATTCAAATAACGTTTAAAATGACTCACACCAACACCAAACTGATTGTTAGCATAGAAATACACGAGGACATAATAAAATACATGTGGAGCAGATTGAATATGAGATTGGGTGATTCGAATTATTTAACATACTTAATGATGCCTGAAAATCAGATTGCCTTTTTTTAATAGAATTACAAATTGTCCATTTATTTTATTTGTAATATTGGATGAACCCAGATCAAAGAGCACTATTGTAATATTTTTTCCACGCCATATCTTTTTCTTGTAACCTCTCACCCTTGGAATTCGTTTCCGCCGGATGTCCCGTTTCTTGGACAGCCGCAACCTGTTACTTGCCCCATGTTCCGCCCTACCCTCTCGTCTAGCTGTTCAATTTAGCGCCATTTTTCAAATTTAATTTTTATGACATCATTAATATAATTCATACCTTCTTCCATCATCCGTTTTACGAAAAGATCTTTTTTTCTTGAATGTATCGCAGATACGTTTTGTAAACTTTGTAAAATAAAACAACTTTGATTTTTACCAATTTTTTACTGGTAGGTACAATTATCTCCAACCGGTTTCGACAAGATCCTTGTGATCATCAGGGTTAAATATGTACTTGTCATGAACTTAAATATGTACATGTTTAACCCTGATGATGACAAGGTTCTTGTCGAAACCGGTTGTAGAAAAAATGTAGCAATAAAAAATGGTTAAAAACAAAGTAGTTTTTATTTATAAAGTTAAAAGATCTTGTATTCACAACATTTTGAGTGTGTCCAAGTACTTGATCACAAATCTGGGTTCTCTTCAATTACGAGTTATTTAAAATAAAAATATATATTTAATACTATTTCATTTCTTGATTCGGCAGTCACTTTGTGGTAAAATCTTTCCAATTTTAATTTAAGTTTTACTTGAGAAATTTAGACTTGGCTTCATATCCGGTATTTAAAATGATTGGTATTTTTGAAAATAAAACTTAACATAATTTCATTTATATTTGATATATTTATAAAAATAATAACTATTTATCTTAACACAAGTTACGCTGTTCCTCTCCAAAAGAGACTAAGCTCTTGTGCTTGGAGAAGGACTTACACTCATTGTTTTTTGTTTACACTTATGAAAAATATGACAGTTTTTTTACTTTTACTTTTGTGTGTTTTTTTTTAATTTTTCAATTAACATGTGTACATGGCATTTGATTTATTTATCATCATTTTAATGTCTTCGTTTTTTTTTTATATAAATGAAACTAGTCGTGTTTACATGAATCAACTAAAAAATGTGGTATTTTATAATTACTTTATTTTTATACTTTATTATATAGTATAAATCAAATGTCCGCCTCCGTAGTGTAATGGTCAGCACCGCACGGCTACCGTTCTGGAGGATCCGGGTTCGATTCCCAGGGGCGGTAAAATAAATATGAGTGATTTTTTCACTGTAATATTTATTCAATATTACCCTGGACTGGTACCTGAAGCGGAGGGCTGATCACCTTTCCTTCATGTGTGAACGATCAAGATAACACTGCGTTTATATGACGCAGTGCCCTATGCACCATTGGGGTGCGGATAAGGGTTTAATTATTATTATTTATTATAAATCCAAACATTATTTGAGATGCCGAAGCCTGCCGTCAAAATCGGGCATTGGGCATTATAGCGTAGGTATTTTGTCTTCCGGTTTGTTTAGTCATTTCCGGTGGCGACGAAATCCGTTTGGTGTCGATTTTCCGAATGAGCAGGAAGTTCAATTATCAATTTTTCTACGTCACAAGGGTCGCGATTGTGATGTCACCCCATATATTAATTGAGTTAGATGGTTTTTCATGGCTACATATAGATACTCCAGTTGCCTTGTTAAAGCAATAAATACAATATCTCTTATCACTACAGTAATTTTTTTTTGTTATTTGAATTTTCCCTGTAAATTATGTTTTGTGTATTTGGGCTATTTTTTTAAATATCGTTTATAAACAATTTTAATATAACTTATCCAATGATGCGACACATTACTCTACTATGCTATTTAGACAATTTGTTTGACAAAAATGTCAATCATGTTGTGAAAGATGAATATTACAAAAGTGATCACTTATAACCAGCCTTTGATAGAATATAAGCTCTGTAAATTCCCAGACTTCCTTACTCTTTTCCATCATTGTTGTGATTTCAAAATGAAAATCCATTTTAATTTTTTTATTTTTGTTTAAGGATTACATACTTATATATTTGTTAATTGATCGTTTTAACCAGCCTTTGACAAGTTAAAAGCCCTGTTAACATAAGTAAATATTCTTTTTCTTCTACGTTGAGTTGTCAAAACGTATAAATAACTCTTCCTCCGTGGTGTAATGGTTAGCTTGTTTAGCTGCCGTTCTGGAGATCCCGGTATCGATTCCCAGGGGGGGGAAAAGTAAATATTAGTTTTTTAACACTCTAATATTTATTAAATACTACCCTGGACTGGTCACTGAAGATCAGGAGAGATCACCTTGCCTTCATCTGTTAACGATCAAGATAACACTACGTCAATACGATGCAGTGCCCTATGCACCATTAGGTGCGGATAAGGGTTAGAAGAATAAATAACTCTTATAGTAACCCAAATTTGTGAACAAGTGTTTGAATACACCCAAAAATCAATGAGACGTTTTAAAAATTAATATCAAGCCACTTATTGAACTTTTTACTGTGCAACAGATCTTTTCAGGTAAATCCTGAATGTTTTTTCTCCTTTGAAATATATTTAATATAATATTTATATATTTAATTTTTTTTTTTAATTATTGATCATATTATAGTAATAACATTATATCACCCACTCCTTTCCAGAACGTCATAAATCAAAAAACTTGATCTTTCAGGAGAACGTTTTTAAAGTTTAAAAATATAATACAATATACTAAAAATAACTATCAAGCCACTTATTGAAAATTTTCTTCAAAATGCATAACTAACACTTTCTGCCCTGTAGCGGGTAAATATTAAGTTTAAAATGTGCCGCTTTTGCTGGGATATAGTACATTTTCTGGGCATTCCAAAAACACGCACAACTTTAAATTGACGATTTTTGATTTATGACGTTCTTGAAAGGAGTGAGCGATACGACATAACCATTAAGAATTCCAAAAATGATCATGTTTTTAAGAACAGTGTCGCGTCGATGGTTGCTTCTCGTTGGTAGGGATAAGATGGAAAGAGAATTGATTAAAGTCCAGGTGTAATTATTTTATTGTAAAACCTTTCTACTGTAAATTGTTGATTTTTGATTTATGACGTTCTTGAAGGGAGTGAGCGATATCTGATACTCCAATTCTTAAGGGTGGTTTCTCTTGTAACCATTCCTCAGGGGTTGATCATATCCCTTTTGCGATGGGATATTTCATCGCATTTAGTTCCGGCCAAGGCAAATTACCGGGATAGGTATCACACATCCTAACAACAGACGTTTTTATTGGCCTGCTCTCCGCATATTATCCTTTATGGCCGTCTTGCGCCTCCATTTTGATTCAAATATTTTCGCTCTTCTCCGTCTCCCATGTGACCCATCAAACAGGGATGTGCCCTCAACTTATGCAACAACTATTTTCATAATACCTTGCCTGCATTCCAATTTTTTACTAATTTATTTACTTTCTTAATGAACGTCATACCAGGCTGAACCCGTGACGAGACGTACATTTACATTGTAAACAAATATTATTTTGACATTGCAAGGATGCAACAATAATAATTTGATATATTTTTTTTTAATTTTCTTACCGAAATGTTAATAATATAAGTATATAACCACTCACCGAGATTTTATGTCTTCCGGTTTCGAGACGTACCCGTCTCTTCGTCAGGACAATCACTATCACAGCATGCAAATAATACCACCCTTCACCACCATAGCACTATTTAAACACTTAAAACTACACAAAATGGTTAACATATGCGATTTTTGGTCGACTCGAACACCAACATGCACTAAAGGTTTCAGCACAGACATGCGATACGAGCCGAGGTTAAACAAGCACTAAGTGCTTTTTTCACTTCATTCTCTTTAATTGGCTTATTTGTTATCCGGCCCTGGGTCAGTCCCATCAAAATCAGTTAAAAGTATCTACTGTACTTCTTCTTTTGTAAAAAAAAAACGTAATTTATCGTATTTAAACCCTTAGTTTAGCTTTATTTGTTTTAAAGATGTCGTTATTGAATTCATTGCTTGGTTTTTGGAGTTGACTTTCCTAGGCTTTTTTGGTGGACTTTGGCTGTGTACACGACCCAGAATTTTTCGTCAACCCTACTCCAGATGAAGACGGACGGATGTCCCGGCTGTTCCCCGCTCCCCGCGAGACCCCAGCCCCTCGCGGGGATCTATCCGCTCGTAAATTTGATTCGCGATCTCGTTATTTTTGCAAGGAACAATCTCGCGCCGCTAAATCTTGCAGCCGCCTCGCGCGCCATGGGGTAACGAGGGAGGCTAAGGGTAGGATTATAACGCGCCCCCATAACGCACTACTTCCCTTCGCGTGACGTAATATATGCTTTTGATCGTTATTGGCGGTTTAAGGGCAATTCAGTCGCATTAATCATCAATTCTACATATACACAGTTTAATTTTTTTTCATTATGCCAAAGCTTTAACCTTCCCCTCCCGGTGGTATGTATTTACTCCAACTTGACTTTAAAAAATGAGAATATTTACGTTACATTTAATAGATACGGGCTTAGATTTTTTGTAATCCTCTTATATAATTATATAATTACGGATACGCGCATGTCGCAGCGTGTTTAGCAGCGCCAAGAGCGCGCAGATCATCATACGTGGTGGTCGTGTCGCTACGCTAGCTATTGTGGCTACTTGCGATGTGTTTTTTTCTCGTTTTCAGATACTTTTGAGAGCCATAAAATGTATACATTTTAACCTCAACTATGGTCAATAAAAGCAACATAATATAATTTCAAAAAGTGTTTGAAAATGATGCGGAATGCATCTATCACAACACGTATCACAATATTAAAAACTAATTATTTATATATGCCAAGTAAAATTTCAATACTCGCTTTATCATTCATGGTTTGATTTATGTAATATTGCTGAAATGGAGTATGCCAATGCTTTTGAAATATAAAATAATGTAAAATTTCAATTAAAAATAGTAGAAAAGTTCGACATTTTGCACAACGAAAAAAAAGGTTAGAACTTTAGCACAATTTCATTTAAAAAAAGAGAGATTTTTACTTTGGATTTATATTTTAGAGAAATGAATATTGCGTAGCTACCTTCTAGGGAGGTTAGTCCTCCTCCTTCACGGAGGCTAGTCACAAGAATCATCTGATCGTTTGTAACAGTTTAATAATGCGTATTTAAGGAATCTTCTGCCGTTCCACCCCCGACCCCCGCTCGTCTCGCCAGATTGACTTTTATGTCCAATGTAAACCGCGCTTTGTGGTCCATGACTGCTTTGCTTTGCAGCCCTCTCCACAGATCAGACCCACCCTCGGATCCCGCGAGGATCTTCATGTAAAATTTTATGTTCGACACCAAACCGACAGTTAAACGGCTTTACACCCTGCCCCAGGAATTATTCTTCTGAACCTTAAAGGGATGCTTCGGGAAAATTTCTTATTTAATTGGTAATTTCTAACCGAGCTTCGTATTCAGCGCTCGAGAGAGTTTAGTGTGAAGAGCTCTCTTAACGCGAAAACAAATATCCAGCGAATGGGAAAAGCGTTAATACGTTTTTTGACATTTCAACATAGATGAAGAAGAAAATGGAAGTCTGGGTATTTACAAAGCTTTTTATTGATTTGGCGTTTAATTTTTCGGACTTCATTTTAATTTATGTGTTTATTTTTTAATCAAACAGATTTTTTGAGTCTACTAAGTTGTTTTTTATTAACAAAAACACATAAAAATTTGTATTGTGACAATTGTTTCGTCTTGTTATGGCATTTTCAAACGAATTCATGAAACATTCATTTGAAAATGCCATAACTAGGTGAAACAAATGTCACAATATTGATTTTTATGTGTTTTTGTTAATAAAATTCAACTTAGTAGACTCAAACAATCTGTGTTAGTTTTCAAAATTAATACATAAATTTACAAAGCTCATGACCTACCAAAGGCTGGGTAAGTGATCACTTAATACACGTGCAACACACTGCTTTTACCATGTTATATTTTACCATATTCATATTTTTATAATTGAAATAATATTGTTTATGTAATCAAATACAACATGGCTGATTGATGCGATCTATTTTAGATCCAACCACTTCTATGATCTGTCCACGGAGAGCTCTTTGATATTTACTTTCTATTTTTAATGACCTTAGGAAAAATAAAAACAGGAGGTACGACAATATTGCATAGTAATCAAAGTTTTTTTTACCAAAAGGGGTATGTGTTAGTTTTTTCATACGTTTTTGTGTCTTACATCTTGTAGTTCTATGTACGTTATTATAAACTGAATTAATAGTGATCTGTATGCTTTGCTGGGAGGTGTTTTCTTGTGCTATGTGAGAGTAATTCAAAAATGCAAATATGTATAAGTATGTATAATTAAATAACAACTATTACATATATATTTTTTTCCACATATATTTCATTCGACCAGTAATTGAATTTCGTCATTACCGACATCATCAAACTGGTGATATTGTAAGCAACGAAACCCGATTACAGATGAAATAAAATAAATATGGATAAAACAATATAGTTGTTATTTTATTATGCATATCAAATTCAGTTCCGCCAAAAACAAATGTAAAAAACTTAAATAATAAAAAAAAAAACCCTTATCCGCACCCCAATGGTGCATAAGACACTGCGTCATATAAACGCAGTGTTATCTCGATCGTTTACGCATGAAGGAAAGGTGATCAGCCCTCCGCTTCAGGTACCAATCCAGGGTAATATTGAATAAATATAACAGAGCAAAAATCACTCATATTTACTTTACCCCCCTTGGGAATCGAACCCGGGACCTACAGAACGGTAGCCGAGCGTGCTGACCATTACACTACGGAGGCGGACATATTCACAAAACTTAAAACAAAATATAAATTTCTTGAATGTTTTTCGCAGATATTTTGTGGCACATTTTATAAACTTTATAAAATAAAACAACTTTGTTTTAACCACTTTTTATTGGTACTTTTTCCAACCGGTTTAATAAGAACCTTGTCATCATCAGGGATATGTAAGGATAATTTGAACATAGTTTTTTGACTAATAATTTCCTTTGTGTATTTTATTCACAGCAAAACGAAATACGAAATTGAAAATAACGTACATTATAAATCGTTTTTCACGAATTTAGACTTTAAAGATTCGTGTTTAAAGGCTCAATGTTATTTGCATGAAAATCACCCAGCGTGCCAGAAGAAATCTCTTTTAAATGATCCTTAAAGCTTAATGACTCCCCTTGTACCACCTCGCCACACTTGTATCTGCTTGTACAAGTCTCTTTTTTCTTTTTTTTTCTTTTTAAATATGTTCGTATTATTTACGAGTGAGCCATTACAAAGGGCGCGCTAAGCAGTCGACTTGCCCTTTTAATATTTCGTACAGCGGCAAACATTTTTATGAATAATAAAAGGAGAATTATTCGGAATGATGTCATAACACCGTGAACATTTAATTACATCAAACGGTGTAATACGCCTCATGCACTTAAATTTAAGTCGGAGTTATTTACTTAAATTTTCCATTCCGTTCAATTTGAAATCGAGATTACTGTACAATGAAATATTTTCGGAATAATGATACTAGTGACATTTGTAGTTATTTAGTTTTTTTAAACCTTTTTTTAAAATTATTTTTCAAACCCTTATCCGCACGCTAATGGTGCATAAGGCATTCTGTAAGTTAGTCTACAGATAACAGTGATTTTATTATTCATCTTCAAACCCTTGTCCACACCCGATGGTGCATAAGGCACTGCTACATGTAAACGCAGTGTTATCTTGATAATCATCAACACACGAAGGAAAGGTGATCAGCCTTCCGCTTCAGGTACCAGTCCAGGTTATTGAATAAATATTATAGTGAAAAATGACTTTTATTTATTTAACCCCCCTCCCCGGGAATCGAACCCGGGACATACAGAACGATAGTTGAGCGCGCTGACCATTACACTACGGAGGCAGACATAAATTTTTTTTAATATAAAATATAAACTGGCAGTACACAACGGAGTCCTGTTTCCAATTCTTACGTGTAGAAGTGAAACATGGACTTGGCAAAAGCAGGATGAAAGCACAACATGTTAATACTGGTCAAATTATAAGCTAAAATGAAATTAAAAATGATGTTTTCAAGCGTCTCTCAAGTATGTGAATATAATCCATGATTTCGACCTCACATACGAATAATAAAACAGTCTACTTAATAAAAGCTTTCCTCATCCCACCATAGATGCCTCTAGTGAACTCTCGCATACTGTGTTACGAGTTTGATGAATATATCTAGAATTTGAAGAATTTGAGAAGTGTGGTTGTCATCAATCATGGGTAGAATTGGTGAATGTTACACGTGTGTAAAGTGATCACTTAACCAAGCCTTTGACGGTCGTTAGCCCTGTAAACGCCCAGACTTTCATGTTCTTCTTCATCTATGTTGAGATGACAAAAAAAAATGTAAAAAATAATTTCAAACTATAGGTAATCAAGATTTGTAAGCAAGTATTTGGACACACTCAAAATGTTGTTTATATTTTTAGATAAAATAAATTGAGATGTCTTATTGAATGCACGTCTGTCCAAACTTAAAACACAGTAAGGGACATTTTGAAGTACGTTTTTTATGCATTTTTGACAAATTTACTAAGTTCAAAAATGCAAAAAATAACATTCTACAAAAAAAAATGTCCCTTACTGTGTTTTGAGTTTGGACAGCCGTGCTATTCTTGTTTGTTTTATCAGGCTTACTATTAAAAAAAAAAGTTTTACACCCATACTTTGTTTAAAACAAAAAGTTTGTCTCATATTATATTTGCACTTGCCAAAAAACGTGGTCTCTTTCGAGCGCTGTTCGTTTTGTAATTAAACAAATAATGGTTTATGAAAGCTTTGAAATTCTATGAAAACATCTATCTGCGATCATAAAAGCTCGTATTAATTAGTGCTGCGAATAGCTGTAACGTTCCGAATATGTACCTTATTGTGTCACCGAGTATGATATGTGCTAGGGCTAGCGTCACAGGCTACCGATCAACCGGTTAACCGGTAATTTATTAAAAAAAACTTCATATTCATAAAATAAATACATGTTTGTACATTAATGGGCTTTTTGCTAAAAAGAAAAATTCTTAAAACCCACCAAAAAAATGACTAAATTCCATAAGTAAAAAATGTAATATTAATAATTAAAATGTAACTTTGTTTTAAAATCACTATAAATATTTTATGATTACTTATTTATAATGTCTACCGGTTTCTAAGCTAACCGCTTCTTTATCAAAATTGATTAATACTAAAAGTAGATAGTGTTTTAGTATTAATTTATATTTGAAGCACTAACTTTTTGATTTTCCATTTTATAATTAAAATGTAACTTTGTTTTATTTAGAATCACTATAAATATTTTATTATATGTTACTTGATAATAATGTCTACTGGTTTCGAAGCTAACCGCTTCTTATCAAGACTGATTAATACTAAAACACTATCTACTTAACAATATAGTGCTTTAGTATTAATCAGTCTTGATAAAGAAGCGGTTTGTTTCGAAACCGGTAGACATTATAATTCAGTTATAAATGAATTATATTGATTAAAAAAAATACATTTTATTTATAAAATGGAAAATCACAAAGTTAGCGCTTCAAATATAAATATATTTGTAAAATTAATTCCTTTAAGTGAATAAACCCTAATTTAAGTTGTTATTGTATATACTTTTCTCTACTTTTATTTTATTTGACCAAGGACCGGGTTTCGTCGTTACCGATATTATCAGACTTCCAGTCTGGTGATGTCGGTAACAACGAAATCCGGTAACTGGTGAAATAAAATAAATGTAGAAAATTACACACTTGTATTATACATACAACATTTTGAGTGTGTCCAAATACTTATTAAATTAAATATGAACAAGTATTTGGACACACTCAAAATATTTAAAACTAAATAGTTGTTATTTTATTAAATATATTACAGTTCCATCAAAACATGTCACTACGAAATATAATTTAACATGACGTGAAGAATATCATTTTATTTTAAAATGTTTTATGCGTTTGATACTTTTAATTTTTAGAATCATATTTTTTGAATTATTGATCATATTATAGTAATAACATTACATGTGTCGCTTATTTTCAAAATCCGCCAGATCCAATTTTAAAGATTTTAAAATAAATACTCTATGGGAATGCCAATTGTGGGTTTTATTGTTTAAAATATTTATGTACTTGAAACCCCTCCTAAGAAATACTTAAAAACAGCTTTGTATTTCAAATTCCGCTATATTCATGAAACTTGCCTCCTGACCCATATCGGTCATTCAGAGAGTCAAAAAAAAGGTCAAAAATTAAGATCACGATATTATCGCTTTGTGTCTCGTGTTCTTTTTTAAATACTGGAAAAAATTCCAAAAAGTGTGAATATTCTCTATTTCATACTATTTTATCTAAAGATAGACAAATCTTTAAAACATAAATGTTTCCCGGAGAATTTTAATTTTTTTTTGTAATATCGACTTACATGGATCTGGCGGATTTTGAAAGTAGGCGACACATATATAAAGCCATCTCTCTTCTACCCCTTTATAATTACCGGTAAGGTTGTATCACCTTCACATTTTTACCGGTTATACAATTTCTCTATAATTTAGCTACCCCTGTCTACCTACCCCTACAACACCGCGCGACTGCTATGGCTCTAGCAGCGAGCATCGCCATGCTTTTGACGTCTAATTAACCGAGCCCGTCCCTCAGGCGCCAGCGGTGCTAAACCTGCGGCTCGCGTGTCCTCCCAGCGCTTCTCCAACCGTGGGTCGGGGTGGTAACGAGTCCCTGAATTTATGGTGCAGTCGTGACAGTGTCGAGTGACCGTCAGTGTGCACATTACTTATAACTTAGTGTTTTAATGTTAGATGTTAGACGAAGGTCTTGGTAGTGTTCATATACCTGAACAAACATTCATTCCTTCGCAACTTTGCAGACACATTACCTATAAAACCACGTAAAGATATAGTACATTGTTTTGTACATCTATTACATAAATTATACAGACTATTTGTTTCAAATTTGACGTTTTACAAACCAAATTGGACGACTTACAATGAAACGTATGCAATTATCGATTCATACGTTATCGTGAGTTTGCTTACTCTTTTTAGACACGTTAAAATCGCCTCCGGATTTGAGATTTTATGATAGGGCTTTTTCACGTCAAATTGACGTTTCACAAATCAAATTGGACTTTTAGTAAACCGAATTCGACGTTTTATTGTATTTTATGAAAAACGTTTATATTAAAAAAAAATACATTTTTATTAGTACTTTAGTCAGTTTGAATGAATGCCTGCCCACATGTTTTGATCTTAATAAATTTAATCTGTTTTAAAAATTGTATTCGTCGGTATAATTATCATATTATTATCCAAGTCTTTACAAGTCCACATAAGGTATTTTGTTAAGGTATTTCTTACGAAAACGGTGGAATTTAGGTTTTTCAATTAAAATTAGAAGTTTGCAAACCAAATCGGACGATTAAGAAATCAAATTGGAGTTTAAATTATATTTAATTAAAAGTTAGGAATCATAAAAATATATATAAATAAATAACCAGCCTATGACGGTTTAATAAATACTGAATGGTTTTAGGGTTAAATAAATAATTAACATTTATAAACGATTTCCGGTTTATAATAATAAACGATTTACGGTTTCATAAAAATAAATATTACATAACTAGCCTATGACGTTTTTGTAAAAAAATAAATAAAATGACTAACCACAAAGTAAATGCTTTAAATATTAATAATATTGAGAGTATAAAATTATATTCATATTTGCACTACATGTACATACTTATATGTTAAAAACATAGTTAAAAATAAACTTCTTGTTTTATTTCAAGTTATTAAATACGATTTATTAATTCGGCCTCCTCCCCTAATTATTTTCCCACAACCTCTTTATACACCTGATTTTTTTTTTGGTCGTTAGTTTTAGTAATCACCTATCGATAAAAACAACTGTAGTTTTCGAAACTAGTCGTGTGTAATGAAATGAAACTCAATAAGTGGTATTATACAAGAATTTAATTTTTTTAATGTTGTTCTGAAAAGGAAAAATACGTTTCACGAATTTCATGAATTCACGTTTTCTGAAACGTATTATTTAGTTAATAAAGTAATTTCCTTGGTATAATATCGCTGTGTGTTTGGTCGTTGGTAGGTTTTGTTCGCCCAGGCGGTTAATGGTGTTTCATGGATATTTTCAGGAGAGAAAATCAAACTTATTTCAATCAATGGACTTATTTAAATGTTTGTTGTTTCAGTTCGCTTCAGCGATGATGTCCTGCCCGCTCGCCCTACCTCTGATGCAACCCTCTCTTCATCCCCAGCCCACCCTCGCGGCGGACTTCCCCACCATTCATATCGGAATCAAGGTAAGACACTAAAATTAATTTAATAACTATTACAGCATTTACAACATGTTGAGTGGGTCCAAATACTTGTTCACAAAATCTGGATTATCTCCATTATTATTAACAGGAGTTTTTTTTGTTTTTTTTTTTGTTTTTCGTTTTTCGTTTTTTTTATACATCTCATCAATAATGAAGAAGAATATGAATGTATGGGCATTGACGGGGCTGACGACCGTCATAGGCTGGTTTAAGTGATGACATTACACACGTGTAACATTCACCAATTCTATCCATTATTAACAACCGCACTACAGTTACACTCTAGTGAAGTTCTAGTGATTCAAGAATTATGTTTCAAAATTGGTTCATATATATATATATAGAACTTCTAAGAAATTGAGAAGTGTGGTTGTCAATAATGGGTAGAATTTGTGAATGTTACACGTGTGTAAAGTGATCACTTAAACCAGCCTGTGACGATCGTCAGCGCCGTAAATACCCAGATTTCCATATTCTTCTTCATCTTTGATAAGATGTCAAAAAATAATATGTTGCAGCATTCATTATTGGGATAAGAGTGTGAAATTTTGCTGGGCAAACGAAATTTGTAAGAAATATTATTGTTTTTTTTTTATTAGACAGTTTATATAGCGCCGTTTTTGTGAGTAATCAAATTAAACGCGCTTTACAATTATTATTTTAGATTTTTTTACTAGAAGTTTTTTACTCTTTTTTCTATGTATGTATATCTTACAATGATTAAAGAAAACACTTCGTTTTTTACCACTTGAGTTTTATTATAGACTACATGTGTCAGAAGTTAAACTTCCATCATTCAGGTCTGTATAATAACGTACAGTTATTAACATACAGTTATTATACATACCTGAATGATGGAAGTTTAACTTCTGAAACATGTAGTCTATAATAAAACTCAAGTGGTAAAAAACGAAGTGTTTTCTTTAATCATTGTAACATGTCTTACCACAAAGTTAATGCCGAAACAATAAATAAAATATGTATATCTTTATTACAACTTAATAGTCAGCATTTAATATGTGTATTTGATAATAAAAAACAACACAATTAACCGTATTTTACAGACTTAATTGAGTAAACGCTGGGGAATTTATAAAAACATTTTTCCTTTTTTATTATTAGATTACAAAGCCGTTTCCGCGGCATCGAATATATGGCCATTTTTAAGACTGGCTTGAATTTTAAATAAAAAAAACTTAACAAATTAATTTTGTGTAAAAGACAAAAAAAAATACTTTATACTAATTTCGTATAAAAGACATATCTAAATTTTGGAGACAATTTTTGATGAAAAAACTGCATCTTATAAGTCTGTAAAATTCTACAATAAGCTTTTTTTTATTAAAAAATAAAAATTTAATTTTTTATTTTTAGTTACACGAATATTTCAATTTCATAATATTTCTGTGAGCCTAAGCGGCTCATTATATGAAATAGGTATCAAATTGTGGTAGAGTGGGTTCGAACTGAAACTAGTCCGCGATACTAACCATGGGACTACAAACCGACAATATTATTTATGCTTGTGAGTAATAATATTTACGCAAAATTATATTTTGTATTTTTTATAAATTTTGTGTGTCAGTTTAAAGCTCTTTTTGTATTATACGTGTGATAAATTATAATTTATGTAGCCATTTCTGTTAATGTTGTCTTTTCAATATCCGACGGAATAAATAATTGGCCTGAAATGTTTGTTTCACCCATGACTGCACCATAATGTTTTTTTAACCCATGAGTTGACAAATAATTTACAAGTTTGCATATTAATTGATCCATTTTATTTTGATTTCGGTAATTAATTCCCCCGCTGTTGTTTTGCCGCTCAATTATTCTCACATCACCTCTGCATCCGCCATTTTGTTCCGGCAAACATGAAAGTAATCATTTGCATACATGACAGTAAAATGCACAAATGGTACGCAATGAGTTGAATCACATATCGGTCACTCCTTTCAACTACGTCATAATGAAAAACTTGATTTTTCAGGAGATCGTTTTTAAAGATTAATAATATAATAAAATGTATTAAAAATAAATATCAAGACACTTATTGAACTATTAACTGTGAGACAGATATTTATGGGTAAAACCTGAATGTTTTTTCTCCATATAAAAATATTTAATATATTTAAAAACATAATTAAGTAATACCTCTTCTTCAAAATGCAAAAACAACACTTTCTGCCCTGTAATTATTAAGTTAAAAATATGCCGCTTTTGCTGGGATGAAGTCATTTTCTGGGCATTCCGAAAACATGCGCAGCTGAAAATTGTCAATTTTTGATATATGACGTTGTTGAAAGAAGTGAGCGATATTTGTCTTTTATATTTATTTTACGAAAATGTTAATAATATTAGTATATAACCACTCACTGAGATTTTTATGGCTACTGGTTTCGAGACGTACCCGTCTCTTCGTCAGGACAATAACTACCACAGCATGCAAACAATATTACCCGTCACTACCAAAGCACTATTTCACACTTAAAAATACACAAAATGTCTAAGACATGCGATTTTGGTCGACCCGAAGACCAACATGCACTAGGGGTTGGCAGCACAAACATTCATTTAAAGCCGAGGTCTAACATGCACGACATATTTGTCAATCACGTATGCATGTTTTGACATAGATGAAAAAGAATATAGAAGCCACTTGTCATATGCTAGTTCAAGGGATTACTTTATATAATGCGAAACATTTACAACTATACCAATGATCAACCATTATACTGAAATTGTTGAAACTCACACACATATCATAAATCTCATGACACCTTATATTTAAGTTCACGGGAGCCATCTATTTTTGGTTTGAGAAAGCTAGCAGGGACCTTTTTATTTAGATGCATTCAAGTTCCTAACCGCATTATTTTTACAAACTAGCAAACACCCGAAAACATGATTTTTTATGTACATTATAATTTGAGTGGTTATATTTTTTCGCAACATTTTGAGTGTATTCAAATCCTTTTTCACATATTTGGGTTTTCACCACTTCGAAGTTATTTAAAAAAAAAAATCAACATTAATGAAAACATAGATGAAAAAAGTATAGAAGTCTGGGTATATCCATACTGTTTTTTTGACAATGTTGTGAGTAAAAATAACTTCAGCTTAATTTTCAGGCGTTTCGCAGCATGTGAAAATAATCCGGGATTCGAATCTTGCATACATTTAAATTATAAGGTCTCTGCTTAATTAAAGCATTTTTAATCCAACATAGATGGCTGTTATGAACTCACATGTACTGAGTCACGATATTGATCAATCAAAAAATTAAAAATTGCCTAGTTTGGTTATCAATCATGGGTAGAATGTTGCAAGTTTGTAAAGTGATCACTTAACCAACATTTAGATATATTATTAATACCCACACACACATACATATTTTCTTCATCTATGTTGAGATATTAAAATGAAAAAAATAATTCTTAAAAAGAAAACTGAGATTTGTTATCAAGGATTTGAACACTCATCATGTTATATATTTCAATTATGATGTTTCTTTATGCACAACATTCAAACAGACAAACCACGCTACTTGAATCGTTTTTGTTGCGAATACCTTCTTTCGCTGTTCCGGGAGTTATTAGATTTTCAATTAGAAAATTTATATCTCGTGGAAGTTGTTACCGCGATATTAACGACTTTCCCCAATTACTTAATTGTATCATGTTTTGCGCTTTCATTATCTGTTCTACTGAATCACCCCTTAGGTCAGGGGTGCGGAAATACGGCAAACAATTTATAATATTTAGAAGTACGGCTTTTATTATTGCAAGATTTACTGGCAAAAAAACTACATATAAAATATAATAAAATAAAAAAAATATATAAACCTGATATATTAAAAAATAATAATAATAAAATGATGATAAACATGGCCGCCTTAGCAGTGTAATGGTCAGCATGCTCAGCTACAGTGCTGGAGGTCTCTGGTTCGATTCTCAGAGGGGGTTTAAATAAATATAATTGATGTTTTCACTGTAATATTTCTTTAATACCACCCTGGACTGGTACTTGAAGCGGAGGGCTGTCTACTTAGTTGTATATTATTTTTTGACATCTTATCAAAGATGAAGAAGAATATAGAAGTCTGGGCATTTACGGTGCTGACGACCGTCATAGGCTGGTTTAAGCGATCACTTTACACACGTGTAACATTCACCAATTCCACCTATTATTGACAACCACACTACTCAAATTCTTGGAAGTTCTATATACAATATATGAACCAATTTTTAAACATTATTCTTGAATCACTATTGGTGAAAATAACTCCTGTAATTGGAGATAATCCAGATTTTGTGAACAAGTATCTGGACACACTCAAAATGTTGTACTTAGTTGTATTTTATTAAAAACACATAAAAATTAGTATTGTGACGATTTTTTCGCCTAGTTATGGCATTTTCAAACGAATGTGAATATTAAATGGACCGACGGTCCTTATGTAGCTATACAATTCTGATAATATATTTTCTCTAATCTAATTTGTGCATATATTTTCTCTCTTCGCTTTTGATACCACTTCTTCCTGCTTTTCGACCCCTGACCCAAAATATAGGTAACTCACCCTGTGAATTCTTACAGGGATTTCATTATTCGATTATTGTCTCATATCTCCTTGTTTTATTCTACCCCCAACAGGCGAAATTTTAATGAAGTTTTTTGTTGCTTCGTTATTTTTTTTCCTGCTAAAGTTTTATTTTCCGCCGAGAGAAAAATAATTGGTCTTTAAAATACTTTCTTTTCCCCGTCGTAAAATAGGAATACCTTTGTTGGATTTCCAATTATTATATTTAAAACCGCTAATGAAAAAATAATGTTCCGTTTTATTAAATTTTAATTGAAGGGAAGAGATATAAAATCTCTTCTGGATTTTTACGGTTTACACAGGATGGTGCAAAACTAATCACCCTATCGGAAGATGTTATAATTTTTGCAAATACATATTTGACATTTGTAAACGAAACAACTACAGTATACAAACAAATTTAGACTGGCGCAAAATAAATCATCCAATTTTGTTTATGAATAAATTTTTTATTAAATAAAAAAATAATAATTTTAGTAATGTAAATCTTCATTTGGACATTCATTTTCAATCTGTTAAGTAAAAAAGGTGACATCCGTCAAGTAGCTGCCGCCAGTGTTGATACATATTTATGCCTGTTTTATTAATTTATTTGTATACTCCAGTTGCCTAGTTCACAAATTTCAAACACGATTGACGTACGACACCATTTGCAAAAATTATAACATCTTCTGATATAAAAAAACCCTTATCCGCGCCCTAATGGTGCATAGGGCACTACATCATATAAACGCAGTGTTATCTTGATCGTTTACACGTAAAAGAAAGGTGATCAGCCCTCCGCTTCAGGTACCAGTCCAGGGTAATATTTAATAAATATGACAGTGAAAAAATCACTTATATTTATTTTAACCCCCTTGGGAATCGAGCCCGGGACCTCCAGAACGGTAGCTGAGCGTGCTGACCATTACACTACGGAGGCGGACATCTTCTGATAGAGTGATAAATTTTGTGCCATCCTATATATACGTAAGCACGAGAATTCAGCTAAATTAACGAGATTAAAGAGTGCTTTTTACGTTTTGTTTTCGGCTGTTAGAACTGATTTTGAATATCCTTTTTTAAATTTTGAGCGAAGTAAGTATAAAAAAAAATTAAAAAAACGGATTTAAAACAAAAATAATCCTAAATAAGGATATTTAAACAAATACCATATACGTTTTTGATATTTTGACATTAATTTACTAAAGAATATGAAAGTCTGAGTATTTACAGAGTCTTAAAATGTCATAGGCTGGTTTAAATTGTCACTTCAGACACGTGTAATATTTACTATAAAAAATTCCGAACTTGTAACTATTCATCATTTAATTAATAATTGTTAAATGGATGTAGGTCAAACGAAATACAAAGTTGCATTCGGCCACGATATCTAAGATTTTATGACTGACAAAAACAAGTAACTTATTCAATAATTCAATATTTAAGTTTTACTTGGTAAATACCACTTTTAATTAAATGTATTCCGACTCGTGTTTTGATGCATTTAACATGATTATAATGAAAAATGGTAGTTACCGAGTAAAAATTAAATATATTATCAATTGATTAAGTTTTTTTACGGACATGTTAAAATATTATTAAAAAATGGACTAATTTTTCTCGTGTTTTTATTCTGAAATAAAAATAACATTTAAAAAATTACGACATATTTAAAAATCAATATTGTCAAAAAAATAGACACGTATTCCCATATCGCTCACTCCTTTCAACAACGTCATTTATCAAAAATCGAAAATTTTCAGTTGTGCATGTTTTCGGAATACCTAGATAATGAAGTAGGATATCCCAGCAAAGGCGGCATATTTTTAACTTAATATTTACCCTTTACAGGGCAGAAAGTGTTGTTTTTGCATTTTGAAGAAAAGGTATTGTTTAATTATTTTTTCAAATTTACTAAATATTTTTCAAATTGAGTAAAATCATTCAGGTTTTAAAACGATCTGTTGCACAATAAAAAGTTCAATAAGTGGCTTGATATTTATTTTCTAATGTACATATTTGTTTTGAATACATTTTGCTTATCAAGTTTTTTTGATAAATGACGTTTTTGAAAGGAGTGAGCGATATATCAAATGTGAATAAAAAAAATTGACAAATATTTTCCTTGTGAACAAAAAATTGCATACATTAAAAGAATTTACGAATTCTTGGACTAATGTATTGTGGATAAAATGGATGAATATTTACATATATGGCATCAAATGTAAACAAAAAATGGACACATTTAAAATCTGTGAAAAATTTGGATGTATATTTTCAAATATTAAATGTGAAGAAAAATTGGATGAATACATCGTATCAAGTGCATTTAAAAAAAAAAAAACGTGATCATTGACTATTTGATATCTTACTAGCTTAATATTGCCCTGAAAAAATCCCAAAGCGAATTTAAACTTGGAAGTATTAATATTTATTTTCTTGCCAAGCAAAAGTGATTTGAATAGCCCTCCTGAACATTTAACGTTTTGTTTAGTTGGTTACTTTCTCCTGACTACGATATATGGTAAATACATTTATCCCATACAATATTGCTCGTTAGTGATAATAATTTCACAGTTCCGAGCAAAATATTTCGTATGATAATTCTCCGTTTCTTAACTTGCCCGGCGTTGGATACGGATCATATTCGCAGTCCCAGATTTATGGTGATTGCTGGTTATAGCAAAAGTGAGGAAGTTAAAAGTTATGTATTTTGTTTGATATTGAGATTGTGCTCGAGTAGTTTGCCTCTGCGGCCATGTTCCAGTTCTGTAACAACATTTTCTGTCGGCTCTTTGCATCCTGATTTGAGCTAGTTTACCTGCGAAATACAGATTCATATGAACTAGTACTCATATCTCATCTCACCAAATTATCAACTATTTATTATTATACTAAGTTTGTTGAGCTAGTTTACCTGCGAATTACAGATTCATATGAACTAGTATTCATATCTCATCTCACCAAATTATTTATTATTTATTATTATACTTAGTTTGTTGAGCTAGTTTGCCTGCAAAATACAGATTCATATGAACTTCATGGTAATCATATCTTATATCAACAAATTATTCAATATGTTATTATTAGCAACTATTTGAGTGTGTCCAAATACTTGTTTAGTATGCTAGTTAACCTGCAAAATATCTATATTGTTTAAGTACTCTATATTAAATCTAGTATTTTAATCTCGCCAAATACTTCAATATGTTTCCCTAGTTTAGTTTACTAGTTTACCTGCGAAATACAGATACAACTGAACAAGTACTCCTATCTCTATCTCGCCAAATACTTTAATGTTATTATTTAGTTTAATATGCTAGTTTACCTGCAGAATAACGATTAATCTAAACAAGCTCTTGTATCTCATCTATTTTGTATGTTAAAAACATCGTTAACTTTGTGAAATGGTAATATAACACTCTCCTTATCATTCATCGTTCACTTTGTTTAATACCAGTGGTATTACACAAATTGAACGATGAATGATGATGAGAGTGTTGTATCTCACCTCACCAATTTTTTTTCTTCATAACTTATATTAAAACGCGGCTAAAAATAACGTAGAGAACTGCATCCGCAATCTGTGTTAGTGTGACGCTCGCATTACCATAATGCAGGCGTCTCAAATATCCAGACAGCTTCCCGCTACCCTTACCAACACCCAGCGCACTATTTACCCTGCCGTCCGCCCCATCCCTCCTACCCTGGTGACATTTTATCACAAAGGGTGGAGTATTGTTTAGTGAGCCGGCGGGAGGCCGATCTAATGAGGCGCCGAATAGTCAAGTCCAGAATAAAGTAAGGCTGTGTATTGTATATATATTCTACCGCCACTGCCAGACGCTACTCGCCCGGCATACTAATTATACCGGCGACGAAAAAGGAAGTAATCCCCATTTGTAATTTGGAAATAAATATTGACGACGCGATCGCTGCGGAGAATATGGAATCGTGCTTTTATTATTTCATTATTATATTGAGAATCGTATATCAAATTGGGATAGATTCCATTAACTGATTCGGCAGTCACTTTGTGGTGATATCTATTTTTTTTAATTTAAGTTTTACTTGGTTATTATACTATTTCATAAAATGAATAACAATGAAACGATTTTATCATACTAGTCAAATTTTGTTTTTATTATTTTATAGGCGTAAAGCAAATCAGGATCATAAGACATTTAATTAATTTCATTAATTGATTAATTTGAATCCATTTTTAGTTTAAGTTTTACTTGGTAAATACCATTATTTCTTAAAATGAAGAACAATGAAGTGATTCCGTAATACTAATATTTAAAAAAAATCGTAGGCGTTTAACGAATCAGGATCACGAAGCATTGATTTTACTAATTTCAATTATTGATTCAGTAGCCACTTGTCGTAATTAATTTTTTTCCACTTTTTTTAGTTTTACTTAGTAAATACCACAATTTCTTAAATTGAAGAACAAATCAAACGATCCTGTCGTCCTAATCAAATTTTGTTTTATAAAATTATATTTCGTACATAGAAGTTGATTATTTTAGGTGCGTGAAATAATTACCACATTAATTGATTCAGCAGTCACTCTGCGGTAATATCTATATATTTCTAGTAAATATTTTACTCGGCGAATACCACTATTTCTTATAAATCTGTTGTGACACGTATGTATTTTGATGCATTTAACATCACTTTCAAACGACGTATGTGAAATGTACCTACCCTAAATTTTAGATTTGCGCCCTTGGGACGTTGAAGGATGAATTTGGGGTAGGAGCTGTTTCTTTTTTTTTCATCAGTGGGAAAAAGGCTTTATTCAGATTAATTATGGATTTTTTATACTTTAAATTTTTTCACATATCTAAATGATAAAAATTAAGACTGAGTGTTTTTTTACTAATTTATTTTATATAACTTTCTTTCCAAGCAAAATGTAGTCTCTTTTTTGGAGAGGTACATCGTTAAAAATTATAACGAATGTTAAATAAATATTTTTTAGAAATATGAAAGGGAATTTTAAAAATGTATTTAAATAATTATTCGCAAGATTTCATCCCTCTAATGAATTTTTCTCATTACAGAGATAATAATTATCATCTGCTAAAAAAATATGTATGGAAATGAAACGAAGTGATAATTTAATTAAATTATTCTCGGAATTGTTTTTTTGGGGAATGAAATTTTATTTCAAAGACTAATAATTCGTATTTTTCAGAATAATTAATAACTTGCTTCTTAGAAATGTCTCTGTGTGATGATTTCAATTTTAAATATAGATAACGTCCTTTGATTATTTAAAAATAATTTTCTTTCATGTCTCCGGATTTATTATTACAGCTAAAAATACTAAATTTTATTATTCTTTTAACCATTTCCATAATCCAAATTCATACCAAAATTACATGCAATCCGAAGTGGGGTACCAAGAGACCCCAATTTATATTTGTATAGAAATCGTAGTACGCAGCTCACAGCAAGTACCAACTCACCGCCAGCGGAGTCATAGAAGTCATCTTTTCGAACGCGCAGCCAAGCGCTGACTGAGCGAGAGGCCAGAAATCGGACCAACCGAAAGCGGAGTAGTATAATTGTCTCGCTCTCTCCTTGTGGTAATACCACATTATCAGAGTGAAAGAAATAACATGTCGCTAGTAGACAAAAAATAATGTGCTGATATATTTTGAAACCCTTATATGCACTAAATGGTGCATAGGGCAATGCATCATACAAACGCAGTGTTACCTTAATCGTTAACACATGACGGAAATGTGATCAGCCCTCTTCTTTTGGTACCAGTCTAGGGTAATTAATTTTGAATAAATATTGGAGTGAAAAAATTACTTATATTTATTTGACTCCACCCTAGGAATCGAACCCAGGAGCTCCAGTGCGATAGCTGAGCGTGCTGACCATTACATTACGGAGGCTGATATATAAGTACGAAGATCTCGCGGTACCGACTGATTGTACTTTTTAACAAAAACAATATTTTGAAACATTTAATGATTTGAAATTTTAAAAATAAAAACGGGAAAATTTTCTATCATATTATTTTTAAGATAAATGATACAGAAAATATGGAGTAAGTAGGTATTAAAATACTAAAGTTATCGAATTTAAATTCATATATGGGGGATTTTAATCCCCCGGTTCGAGCCATCCAGGTTAAAATGTCTATTTTTTATAATTCGCCTTGTAAAGGTCGGATTATTGAAGGTTTTCTCTGCTATTTCCAGGTGAACCCATATAGTAAGATATTCCTTAGGGTAGTTTGGTGGAACGGGGATGGAGACTGGGGGGTTGCTACGCTTAAACAAGTCGTGTATGGGTACTGTAGGCGAGCTTCAAGCTACATTATAGAGAGCTTTATCTAATCCAACCACTTTCAAATGGATTCTTGTATGTACGTCGCCATTGGACCTAGATTTATATACCTTTTCGTGTACCCATGCAAACATAATAATAATTGGTATATCTACATATGTGAAATACAAAATATTTAACTGAAATTTCGATTAAAATTGTGTTTAGTACACATAATTTTCTTGGAAACAACTAAAACAGCTGTACGCGAAAAATAATAATAAAATTAAGCGATATAATTTTTTGACATCTCATCAAAGATGAAGAAGAATATGGAAGTCTGGGCATTTGCAGGGATTACGACCGTCATAAGCTGGTATAAGTGATCACTTAACACACGTTTAGCTTTCACCAATTCTACCCATGATTGACAACCACACTTCTCAAATTCTTGGAAATTCTAGATTTATTGAATTATCTCGATACATAGTTCTTTAACTCTATAGACTTCACTAGAGACATCTATGGTAGGACGATGCAAGCCTTTTTTTATCAAGTTGAAACTCTTTCATTTGTTTTTGGGTTCCGAATCCTGGATTATATTCACATACTTGAGAAACGCTAGAAAATTCCATTTTCATTTTATTTAAGCTTCTTCCATATTCTTGTTCCATATTCTTCATGTTGAGATGTCAAAAAATAATATGATGAATAACCCAGATTTGTGAATAAGTATTTGGACCATCTGGTCAAATTATAAGCTTAAATACTAAAAATGAAAATTGTATTTTCTCATGTGTGTGATTGTAATCCAGGATTCAAACCTCACATACTAATATAAGAGTTTCTGCTTGATAAAAAGCTTCTTTACATCTCACCAATAGATGTCTCTAGTGAAGTTCTAGTGATTCGAGAACAAGGTTTCTAAATTGGTTCATATGTTATATAGAACTTAAAATATAGAACTTCCAAGAATTTGAGTAGTGTGGTTGTCAATAATGGGTAGAATTGGTGAATGTTACACGTGTGTAAAGTGATCGCTTAAACCGGCCTATGACGGTAAATGCCCAGACTTCTTCATCTTTGATGGGAAAAAATAATAAGTACTTGGATACTCAAAACGTTATAGTAATTAATATTAGGGAGGATTTTTTTTCTAAAGCTCTCTTATCTAAATAAGCTTTTTTTGTGGTCGGTCGGTCCGGTTAATCAGTCGGTATTTTCCCATTTCGCAAACATTGGTCAGACTACTTCTCTTTTATTTCCCCTCTAGGTCACATGCAGTAGTTACCTCAGTGTCCCAGGGCTGTTTTTTTACTGGCATTAGTCACATTAGCTTTCAACAGCGAGTGGAAAAGTTTCCCAATAAAAGTGGCCATTGCGCCAAGTTAAATATTTGCGGACCCTCTTTCCCCACCCCCCATATCCACACAGACGCAGAAACACATAAGGGTAGATCACACAAGTTAGACAATGGGAAGGGACGGTAGAACTATCAAAGTGTAGGAAACGATACTTTTAGAGGTAAATAAAGAGAAAGCGGAGAAGGCTGGTCGTTGGTTTTAGGCTCCAATGCCTTTATCTTGGGCAGCTGTTACGGATTTGCTCTGAACAAATATTGCCTCTTCGATTTACGTTTTCTATTTATTTTTTTAACTTTCTTTCTTTAACGTTTAAAAATAATGTGTAACAAACATAGAATCGAATAGAATTCACAACTTGTTCTCAAGATATCTGATATGATTTTTTTATCAGAATTTAAATTTATTTTACTTAAATTATCTAAATTTTGCAAAGGGCAAGTCATGAATAATTTTAAAAGATTAGAAAAACATAAAAAATATAAAATTTAACATTATCATAAAATATGGATTAACAATATGCTTTTCTAAAATTCATCACCAGTATTGTATTTGTTACCATTAAACAAGTCCCTCCTACTTCTACCAATACCTGAATATTTTTTTCTCGTCAGTTTTTGTTATCACCAATCGATGAAAACATCTGCAGTTTTCGAAACTAGTCGTGTGAAATTAAATAAAACTCAATTTGTAGTTAATCTTCAAACCCTCTATTTTATATGGTAAAGTTGGAAATTCATAAGCTGGTTTTCAAGCATGTTTTAGACCACTTTGAGTTTTTGGGTAATATATCCAAAATAAAACAAGGTTTTTGTTGAATTGAATTCTACATTTATTTATATATACGTATCTTAATACGTGACGCGTTTCGTCTTCACCTATGTGTTTGATAATGTCCTAAGAAGATGAAACGCGTCACGTATTAAGATATACATAAATAATGTAGAATTCAAACCAACAAAAACAATCCAACAATTCAATATTGAACTCTACCAACTGTCTGCAGTTACAATAAATACTTTTGAATTTATTTAAAATACGTCTAGTTTAGAGAACTACTAATGTTCTCAAACATATTTAAAATAGAATCCAGTCAGGGTTCCAAAATAAATGAACTGAAAAACTACTTTATTGAAAGATTTTTGTGTTAGTGATTAGTTTTATTTTATCATTTGTTTCCTTATACATGCTTCTTGCTATGTGTTTTTTTTAAATGCCTATTTACTATACCCGTTTACTATTTTAAATTTTACATTTTGCCTTGTGTTATTTTTCCTTAATTTTTCATTTATTTATTTTTATTCTCATTTGTGTTTCAGTCTTGTTGACTTTGATCCAAAAATAAGTAATGGAAATTACTCATCGGGAATATTATATTTTTTAAAATTTTTAAAGGAATAATCGCTAAGCCTCTATTAGTGACTTGTCTGCATGTAGGAAAATAAATGTGAAAAATACACACAAACACCCAGACCATTTGAAAATAAATCATTTTTGAATTCATTTTGCACTTGGCGGGAATCGAATCCCCGACGCCAGTTTCGCAGCCGAGCGGCTACACAACTACGCCACGGTGCCTGTTAACATGTGGCTTGATAATAAAATAATAATAAACCCTTATCTGCACCCCAATGGTGCATAGGGCACTGCTTCATTTAAACGTAGTGTTATCTTGATCGTTTACACATGAAGGAAAGGTGATCTGCCCTCCGTTTCAGGTACCAATCCAGTGTAATATTGAATCAATATTACAGTGAAAACATCACTTGTATTTATTTGACCCCCCCTGGGAATCGAACCCGGGACCCCCAGAACGGTAGTCGAGCGTGCTGACCATTACACTACGGAGGCGGATGACTAATGTATGCAATATTTAAAAAAAACATTTTTACATGGATAAATTTTACCTTGTGAACCTGTTTATTTGAAAAAGTCATTAATTCGTAACGATTCACTAATTTCCAACCAACTTCTTCAAGTAACGTATTAAGTTTGACTTTTTACTTTGTTCGACGAATTAATGGCTCTAAACTTCCTCTAACATCGTCTCAAAGCTGGTAGAAAAGGATTTACTTGCAATTAGATTTATGGAATAGGCTCTCACTTATTACATTCATGCAAACACACACCATATGTAATTTTTTACATTTTTCCTTTAAATTTGTCCATCAAACAATCTACAGCACCAAACAGATTAATTGAAACAAAACTTTTTTTATTCAACATTTTTAGTGTGTCCAAATACTTGTTCACAAAATCTGGATAATCTCCAATTACAGGAATTATTTTCATATTATTTTTTGACATCTCATCAAAGATGAAGAAGAAAATGGTAGTCTGTGCATTTACAAGACTGATGACCCGATAAAGTTATCACTTCAACCAGCCTATGACAGTCGTCAGCCCTGTATATGCCCAGACTTCCATTTTTTTCTTCATCTTTGATGAGATGTCAAAAAACAATATGAAAACATTTTTTGTTGTATTTTCGTAAAAAGTTTTGTATAATCTTTTGTATATTAGTTATATCACAAATTAATATTTAATATGATATCATTTGGGCTCAATCAAAGATTTTACATTTCTTGACATCTATTATATAAGGTTTTGGCACGTGAATGCCATTTTTTCGTCTCGAAACCATACCTGAATTATGAACAAAATGAGCTTCTCCACCGTAGTGCAATCAATTTTGGAGAGCCGATTCTTTACATATTGCCGATAGATTTTTAATTAGATTTATGTCTGGCAAAATTCTTGACCAGTTCATCATAATTCATTGTATTTATGTGAAATGTTTCTTTTTTTTGGATTTGTGGCAGGGGGTTAAATCCTGGTGAAATATTCCTATACCATTTGACCTTCGTTTTTGCATATCTTGTAGTATCTTTTCCAGTAGAATTGGGTGACATAAAACCCGGTCACGGGTGAAGTAAAATAAATGTGAAAAAGACTAAATACAAGTTTTGTTGTTTTAATATATACGGAAGGATTTTGTTGAGTAAAATCAGTTAATATACATAAATAGAATTTTAAAAAAGTGCTCGTTGGTTAAACCTCTTTTAAAAAATTGATTGAGCTCGCCTTAATCAAAACAGTCTTACGTGTTACGTGTATATATACAATGCATCCTATGTACCTATACACCGTAGGCACCCTTCAGGCTGCATTTTCATTAACTCTGGAAATGAAATTCTTTCACGTAACGGCGCTTTTGAAACTCACCTGAGTAATTTTGGCTGATGCGCAATTTCACAGATTTTGCTTTGACCGTCAATCGGATTTTCATCTCACGATTTCAATCATTACATAATCTCATACAATTTCACATAACACAGGCAAAAACATGTTCTTTTACTTATATTCTAGAGTCATAGTACTACTGTTAGACGTCTGCTATTAAGGAACATCTTCGAACCGCATACATACTAAAAGTTCAAAAAAATAATTAAATACTTTCAATGATGTGCGGAATTTTGAACTTTACGTAAAATTGGTACGAAAATGATACGGAAAGAGTACGTCAAATTGAATATAACTAATTTTTCACTCTGATATTTAATCAATATTATCCTGGACTGTTGTCTAAAGCGGAGGGATTTTTTTTAAAGATAGGAAATCGCAATTATTATTTACCTTGCTTATTACAGAGAAGGTTTATAGATCATTAAGTGGATTTTTGTTTCTTCTTACTAAAAAAACATGTTTTATTTTAATCTGTCTCGGGGAATGAAGGGATAATCTAGTGTGGGCCAGTCAAGAACTTGTCAGCATTTGCTCATTGCTGGGAAGAAACCACGTTGCACTCCTCAGGAGAAGCTGGACTGTTGACTGTATTCAGCATACCTTCCGTTCCACTAAAATAGGGCTCGGCATTTTAGGGTGCCAATAGAGGTTTGGAGAAGAATAAGAAAACTGTTTACCATGAACTTTGGTTAAATTATTAGTTTAAGTGTTTTTCACCCTTAAAAAGTTGAAGAACTTTTTTCAAACCGGTTTCTACTACATTTTTTCAAACCGGTTTCTACTACTTTTGGATCTTGGAATGTTAAAATAGTGAATTTGTTCGAAACGCGTATATGTAAATCGAAATATGGACGGAATCACGGAATGTTGTGGTGCATAATAAACGCCGGCGCACCTGGACGGTAAAATTGGTACAAATGGGTAACGCAGTTAGCCAGTCACAATGTACGGTATTAACGGGATAATTGACGGATAACTCTGCGGTCATTTCGTCCGAAGGCGCGCGGCACACGGTGTGTGTCACGGCGGTCAATTTGGGCCCCATTGTTCGCTTATTGGCGAAATATGTAACTGAATATGGACGAGATATTCAATTCGAGCCCGTCAATAATTGGGCTGTCGTGCTTTTTTTATGTACTATTTTTTACGGCAGTTTTATTGGAAGAGGTATGATATAATATTTTATAAACATGCTGGTATTATTGAAACAGTAAAAGTAGTGAATTCGTGATCAAAACTGTTGATGAAAAATAAACTATGCGCGCAAACAAAAACGAAAAACATAGCATTTTAATTACAATTTTGCTATTTTTTTTTCTTACTTATTTTCAACATTTTTAGATGTATCTAAATCCTTGTTCATAAATCTGTGTTTCTCTACTTATATTTACATATATAATGACATCTTAAAATAGGTGATAAAGAATATTCTTCTGGGTATTTACAGGGCTTATGACCTGTTTTAGGCTGGTTAAATGGATGTCTTCAATATTTTTCGTAGATACTTTGAGGCACATTTAATAAAATTTATGAAATACAACTGGATTTTTGTTTTGACCACTTTTTTATTAGTACTTTTTTCCAACCAGTTTCATTAAAAATCCTGTCTATTTATTGATTTGGCGTTTAATTTGTAGAACTCCATTTTAATTTATGTATTAATTTTAAATCAAACACAGATTTTTTGAGTCTACTAAGTTGTATTTTATTAACAAAAACACATAAAAAATTATATTGTGACAATTGTTTCGCCTTGTTAGGACATTATCAAACAAATGTGAAGATCAAATGGACTACGGTCCTTATGTAGCTATACAAACTATCCTTATGTAGCTATAAAAACTGTCACTTAGAATTGTATAGCTACATAAGGACCGTAGTCCATTTGATCTTTACATTCGTTTGATAATGCCCTAACAAGGCGAAACAATTGTTACAGTATAATTTTTTTTGTGTTTTTGTTAATAAAATACAACTTAGTAGACTCAAAAAATCTGTGTTTGATTTAAAATTAATACATAAAAAGAATCCTGTCATCTTTAGGGGTAAACATGTACTTATTTATCCTTGAAGATCGATTGATCGATTGAAGAAAATAACAATTTTAAAAAGTGGTTCAAAAAAAAAGTTCTAGTTTTATTTAATAAAGACTTCAAATACATTTTAATAACAATGGATTTTGAAGTTCTAGTTTAATTCCAAAAAGACATCAAAAATCTTTTCGATTACAATTGATTTCAATGTTTGATTATTGACTGGGTAATATTTCGTTTCATTTTGTTTTTGATATGTGATCCCAACGTGTCTGTATAGATCCATGTGTGCCTGTATACATGTTTACAGTGCATGAACCATTTCAGGAATTCTAATTTCGAGTTGAATTGATCTGCTTATCAGGTTTGGATAATGCATTCCATTGTCTCGAGGATTTTGATTACCCTTTGATTATAAGCACACATCTTCCGTGGAGAAATCGCTACATGCATGTACTTACTATAAGTGCATATAAGAGCATATGAGTCTGCGTTATATTACTACGCAACAATGAAACAATTCAATCATAGTCTTCTTCTTCTTCTTCATATTGTTGTAGGCCTTGTGTCCTGTTTTTTAAGAGGGATTAGCCTCCTGCAATGTCGATTCTCAGCCATCGACCCATCTCTTTGGTGGTCTGCCTGGGAGTCGTCTACCATGAGGTTGGCCGTACAGTGCAATGTGGGGGAGTCTGGATGGTTCTATTTTCCTCACATGTGCATACCATTGCATGCGCATTCAATCATTCTTATTTTCTTTTACAATATTATAATTCTTCTTTTTCTTCAAACCCTTATCTGCACCTCAATGGTGCAAACAGCATCATATAAACGCAGTGTTATCTTGATTGTCAACACACGAAGGAAAGGTGATCAGCCCTCCGCTTGAGGTACCAGTCCAGGGCAATATTGGATAAATATAAGACAGAAAGAAAATCACTTTACATTAATTTGGCCCCTCTTGGGAATCGAACCCGGGTACGAATGGAAGCCGAATGTGCTGACCAATACACTACGGAGGGGGACAAATATTAAAATATAATACTAAATAACAAAATTTGATTAGTATGAAATAATTGCTTCACTGTTCTTCATTTTAAGTAATAGTGGTATTTACCTAGTAATACGTATTTTTAGTTCTTAAAGATATATATTAATGAGAATGAAATAAAAATAAAATACAAGGTGAAACAATTGTCACAATTTTTTTTTGTATATATTTTTAAATAAAATATACAACATAGCAGACCCTAAATATCAGTGTTTGATTTTAATAGGTACATAAAATTTAAATGATGTAGTTCTTCAAATTAAACGCCAAATCAATAAATAAAATTAAATAACTGTTATCAAAGAAAATTTTATACATTGATGAAAAATGTATTTAATTTTTTTTTGATGTGAAGATAATATGAATATTTTTAGAGCCTGTATCCGGGTTCTACCCAAAACAGGATTGACTTGTATTTTTTAAAGAAAAAATTGGTTCAATGGTTTTTCATTGTATCGCATTGTATTGTACTGTATACATACACATGGTCGAAATTCAGCGTATTGTTATAAAATGGATCAGAATTTGGGAACGATGGGTACAGTCTGTTCGCCTCGCGGCATCGCATAGAACAACCCCTGCCGTTATTATCCTTCGAACGAAACACAAAACAGTAAACATGATTCGAAATTTCTATTTGCTCGTAATATTTTCAACATTTTTCAGCTTTTTAATGATTTTTCAGGCATAACAAGTAGCGAAATGAATGTACAAGTCGACCAAACAAAAAGGGTATAAATAATTAATACAATTAATACTGAAAGCGTACATAATACTCAAAACTTTGATTTTAACCCTTTCTCTGCTATTCGTTTTCTAATCGGTTTCGACAAGCGCCTTTCTTTCTTCAGCGATGGATACGTACTTAGCGTAAAACGTAGAATTATTCATAGTTAGGCAAGAAGGCAGGATAAAGGAGTAGTTAATAAAGTGAGAAGGGTGGAAGCAATTTTTTTTATTAAAATGTCATTTTCGCTAGGTTGCTAACTACACTTGAATACCACTTTTTCTTAAAATCTTTTATGACACGTATTATGATGCACTCCGGAAAATTAAAAAACATCGTATGTTTATCGTATACATATGCGTATGATGAATTGAAAACAATGCGGAATGCATCGAAAATATTTGAAATACCTACTGCATGATGTCAAGTTTTCCTCGGCTTTTTCTTTCTATTATCAACTACACCCCATCCGCATCCCAAAGGTACATAGAGCACTGCATCATATAAACGCAGTGTTATCTTGATCGTAAACACATAAAGGAAAGGTGTTCAGCCCTCCACTTCAGATACCAGTCCAGGGCAGTATTGAATAAATATTGGATTGAATCGAACCCGGGACCTCCAGAACGTTAGCCGAGCGTGCTGTCTACGAAGGTGGACTAAATTAAATACCAATATTTCTTAAAATCTGTTGTGACACGTATTACACACACACACATATTTATATATATATATATATATATATATATATATATATATATATATATATATATATATATATATATATATATATATATATATATATATATATATATATACATTCATTCATTCATTCGAACCCTTATCCGCACCTCAATGGTGCATTGGGCACTGCGTAATATAAACGCAGTGTTATCTTGATCGTTAACACACGAAGGAAAGGTGATCAGCCATCCGCTTCAGGTACCAGTCCAGGGTAATATGGAATAAATATTAGAGTGAAAAAATATAAATATATATACACATATTTAATAGTAATTTGTCATTACTTTTGCATTTTGTTACCAAAGTCAGTTCTGCGTCGAAAAGTGTAATAGAATGTAAATGTCCCAGTGTGGGCACTCGAATCGTACAACAGTGTAGAGTTCAGGCCTAGGTAACATTATTGTGTATAGGTTTAGGCGGGAGTTGCAAGACAAAGCCCAAACAATGCACATTCAGGAGGCTCGCACGAACAATGGGGATCGGGAGCGGAGTGGTTCGCTTGATTTGCATTATTACCGACATCGGCGCAGGTTCGGTGAGTGAGTGAGGGTGGGAAATGGAAGAGAGAAGCCTACATACGAGGGAGACAGATATGTGGGAAAACGGGAACCTGCCATAAACAAAAACGGATAATTTCTTACATGTTTTTTGCTGATACTTTATGGCATACATAGTACCTACCTTGATATAAAGGCCCGATTGGGGGCAGGGGGTGTCCGCTTAAGCCTACGGTCCATTTAGCGTCGCATAGTGTTTTCTTTTACTGCGGGGAAGCGACTTGATGGTTAGATAGTTTTTAATGTTTCAAGATTAATAAAACAACAACTTCATTATTTGATTTGGCATTTTGTGGTAACATCTATTCATTTTTCATTTGAATTTCACTTGGTTAATACAACTATTCTTAAAATCTATTGTAACACGTATTTAGATGCATTCCACATCGTTTTCAAACACGTTTTATAATAGATTTTAAGAAGAAAAAGTATTTACGTAGTTAAATTTATATTACAAAAAAATACCCCTATTCGTAAAACTAATAATATCAAAAACTCTTTCCCCTTTCACTTCAAACGTCACTAAATTAAACACTTCTTTATCCCGCTTTTCACCTAATTATAGATATTTCTCTGTTTAAGGTTTGGTACGTATCCGTGCCTGACGAAAACAAGGCATTTGTCGATACTGGTTGATAAAATAGTACCAAAAAATAGTTTAAATCGTAGTAAAATAAACCGTATCGAACAAATCGCTCACTCCTTTCAACGTCATATAAAAAAATGTCATTTTCAGTTGTGCATGTTTTCGGAATGCACTGAAAATGTACTATATCCTAGCAAAAGAGGCATATTTTTAACTAAATATTTACCCGCTACAGGGAAGAAAGTGTTGTTTTTGGATTTGAAGATAATGCATTGTTTAATTATTTTCTCAAATATACTAAATATTTTTCAAATGAAGAAATAATATTCAGGTTTTACTTAAAAAGATCTGTTGCACAGTAAAAAGTTCAATAAGTGGCTTGATATTTATTTTTAATACATTTGAAAATATATTTTTAAACTTTAAAAACGATCTCCTGAAAAATCAAGTTATTCCATTATGGCGTTGTTGAAAGGAGTGAGCTATATGTGATTTCATTGCGTACCATTTGTGCATTTTACTGTCATGTTTGCAAATGATTACTTTCATGTTTATCCGTTTCATGATTACTTTAATTGAACTTTAAAAATGATCTCCTGAAAAATCAAGTTTTTTGATAAATGACGTTGTTGAAAGGAGTGAGTGATATGTATTAACATTTGGATGTATTTATCTAGATATTACACCCCTATCATTGTATTGCATAATCGTGTGATCAACAGTGAAATTTGTCGTATCTGCAACCTGCACCGACGTCATACATTGTTTTTAGGTTGAGTGTGCGCGACGCAGCACCACACATTGAAGTGGTCTCGCTGAAGCTGAATCGGTGTATTGTTGTTGGGTATTATCTGGCTGTTTCGTCATTATTGCTATTTTCACTCATACTCATGCTGATGAACCCTCGTGAACTTCAATGTGACAATGTAGAGGACCTATTCAACCTTTTATGTATAGTCGAAACTTCTAAATGAATTAATTAATCTAATTTGATTCCTTGAATGTTTTTCGCAGATTATTATTGGCACACTTTTTGAACTTTTTACTACTACTTTTTTAACCCATCCGCATATCAGTTTTTGTTCAAAACATGCATTCAAAGACACTAATTGAATGCATTTCCACAAGTAAAAAAGTTGCCCCGCCCAGAGGGGAGGTGATGTGGTTTGTCAAACAATGAGGCGATAATATGTTGCACCTGATAAAACGAGAACAAACATAGAAATAATCTTCAAATGCAGAAAAAGGTACCACTCACTAAACAGATTGATTTTTTGTGTTACAAATCAGTCCGACCAATTATAATGATAGCGTGTTTGCAGCGTCAAAGGCGTTTAAATTCAACCAAGCTTTAAAAATAAACTCTAAATAAAATTAATAAACTAAACTAACTTAATTAAATATATCTCATTAAATTATAACTATTACTGTTTTACCAATAAATATGCTACATATTTATTTATTTATTTATTTATTTTTTAACGGCTGAAGCCTTTAAAGTAATACATAAAATACATATATACAGTGTCTAATACAAATATAACTATAATAATAATAAAAGAAACCCTTATCCGCAACCCAATGGTGCATAGGGCACTGCGTCATATAAACGCAGTGTTATCTTGATCGTTTACACATGAAGGAAAGGTGATCAGCCCTCCGCTTCAGGTACCAGTCCAGGGTAATATTGAATAAATATTGGAGTGAAAAAATCACTAATATTTATTTTACCCCCCTTGGGAATCGAACCCGGGACCTCCAAAACGGTAGCCGAGCGTGCTGACCATTACACTACGGAGGCGGACTAATAACTATTATGCACTATTTTATTGTGTGTCTAGATCAGAAATGTGATAAATTAACGACAATTCGATTCTCGTCCAATAAGGACTGTTTAGAGACTGTCCATATAAGAACCAAAACTATCATCGCACAATTTGTAACCCACGAAAAAGATATATGATAGATGGTATTTGATTATACTAATGTGCAAAGGCAAATAGCCGCAAGTTAAAAACAATACCTACTTTTGAGATAAACGAGTTTAAATTTAACATAAAATTATGCTTTTTGCCACACATGTATCAAATTAATACAATTTTGCGGCTATTTGGATAATGAATATCTCGGTAAAGAAAAGAGATAGAACAATCTGTGATTATTTATGATAGAGGCCAGTTATAAGAATGCTTCGAGCCGTGTTACGACAAACAGACGCAACTTGAGTTACAGCTAGTTGCCTTTACACATAAGTATATCTATAGGATATTTTTTCAATATAAATTCTGTAGTCTTTAAAAAATACTTCTGGTAATTCCGTTGGTGTGCGACTCACCACTCGTTATCACCCTATGCCCTAACACCAATTCCGTAAGCAAACATTCCCCTACCGTGCACCAGTTAACTCCATCAGCCATCGGTCACTGTACAAACCTTTGTACAAGCGTGGCAATCTTCTGTTGACATTCAGAATGTAGTTTGAACTATCCTCGTTTTACTTTAAAAGTAATGCTGTTATCCTGGAGTGAGAATTAATCGTCTATTCTTAGTTTACATTAGTCCGTGAGGCATTTATTTAGTTTTTTTTATTGGACAATTTAAGTAGTGCCGTTTTCGTGAGAAATCACCTAAAGGGTGCTTTTACAACTAAGGGTGATTTTAAAGTTTATAAACGACATAACTTAGTGTTTTTCAATAATAACAATATTTTCCTGACAAAATATGTATTTTTTTAAATTAATTTAATTTAATTTAATGATTTGTAGTATGAATGATTAAATAATTACAGTATTTTGATGATAAAAACGCTTTTTTCATGATAAACACACACCTTTTAACGATAAATTAAATAACAAAAAGTTGCTGTATGATTGATACAATCATTCATTATATAGACAGTAAAAAAATTATTGATTATTGAAATAATAATGTACAACATTTTGAGTGTGTCCAAATACTTGTTCACAAAATCTGGATTATCTCTAATTACAGGAGTTATTTTCATACTATTTTTTGACATCTCATCAAAGATGAAGAAGAATATGGAAATCTGGGCATTTACGGGGCTTACGACCGTCATAGGCTGGTTTAAGTGATCACTTTACACACGTGTAGCCTATGACGGTCGTAAGCCCCGTAAATGCCCAGACTTCCATATTCTTCTTCATCTTTGATGAGATGTCAAAAAATAGTATGAAAATAACTCCTGTAATTGGAGATAATCCAGATTTTGTGAACAAGTATTTGGACACACTCAAAATGTTGTAAATAAATTATCTGGTCAAATTATAAGCTTAATAATAAAAATGAAAATGGTATTTTCTGGCGTTTCTCATGTGTGTGATTATAATCCAGGATTCGGATCTCACATACTAATATAAAAGTTTCTGCTTAGTAAAAAGCTTCTTTACATCTCACCAATAGATGTCTCTAGTGAAATTCTAGTGATTCATGAACAAGGTTTCTAAATTGGTTCATATATATAGAACTTCCAAGAATTTGAGTAGTGTGGTTGTCAATAATGGGTAGAATTGGTGAATGTTACACGTGTGTAAAGTGATCACTTAAACCAGCCTATGACGGTCGTAAGCCCCGTAAATGCCCAGACTTCCATATTCTTCTTCATCTTTGATGAGATGTCAAAAAATAGTATGGAAATAATAATTTAAAAATACTTTAAATTATTTCATTAATCGATGTCACTTTGCGGTAAAATGTATCCATTTTTAATTTTAAGTTTTACTTGGTTAATACAACTTTTTCTTAAAATTCATTGTAACACGTGATTCAATGCATTTTCAACACGGTGTTGGAAAATGATACGGAATAATTCGAATTAAAAACTTTAAATTATACTAAAATTATAATTATTTGTATCCACCTCCATGTATGATATAAATCAAACTACACAGTGTAATTTTCAGCATACTTGGCTACCATTATGGAGGTCCCGAGTTCGATTCCCAGGGGGGAGGGGTCAAATATATATCAGTTATTTTTTCACTCTAATATTTATTTAATATTACCCTGGACCTGAAACGGAGGGCTGATCACTTTTCTTTCATATGTTAACGATCAAGATAACACTGCGTTTAAATGATGCAGTGCCTTATGCACTATTGGGGTGCGGATAAGGGTTTTTGATATTTATGATGAAACTATATATTTTTTTGAAATAAATAAACCCTCGTAGTATCTTTCTAAAATTAGTTCTTTATTCCTCCAGCGCTCGCAACATATTTTTCTAATTAAAAGCTCTTTCGATGCTCTGTTTTTGCAGGATCTGGCGAGCAGATAATCATAATAAGAGCGAAATTCAGGACCTTTCTGTCACCCGATATCTGCAATCGCATAACTGCGAACTCTTTTATCCGGGACACCCTTTCCTTTACGGCGCAAATATGGTCAAGGTAATGTCACCGCATTTAAAGTGGCCGCCAATAACAACACCTTTCACCTTGTAACTTCCCATTGCATCTCGCTTCTTGCCCAATAGTTGCCCATTGCCATTTGACATTTGCCTTTTATCCCTACTTCATTTCATCCTCGCTCACATATCGCTCACTCGTTTCAAGAACGTCATAAATCAAAAATCGACAATTTTCAGTTGTGCATGATTTCCAGTTGCTCAGAAAATGTACTATATTCCAGCAAAAGAGGCATATTTTTAACTTAATATTTACCCGCTACAGGGCAGAAAGTGTTGTTTTTGCATTTTGAAGAAAAGGTATTGTTTTTTTTTTAATATACTAAATATTTTTCAAACGGAGAAATAACCTTTAGGTTTTACCTAAAAAGATCTATTGCACAGTAAAAAGTTTAATAAGTGGCTTGATATTTATTTTTAATACATTCTATTATATTTTGAAACTTTAAAAACGTTCTCCTGAAAAATCAAGTTTTTTGATTTATGACGTTCTTGAAAGGAGTGAGCGATATGTTACTACCAATGTACGAGCTATTCCATTCCTATTTTATAATTAATGGAACTTTGTTTTATTTTGAAATCACTATACATATTTTGTTATTTTATTTTATTTTATTTATTTAGAAATTTAACAGAACATTAACATGAATACATTTACAATAATGAATAACAACAACAAAAAACAGGTAATTGTAACATTCCAATTACAAAATTTCACAAATGTTAAATGAGTGTTATATATTTATAATCCTAAAAATGACCTTTATTCAGAAGCTTTTAAACTTTATTTAAGTTATAAAGCTTATGAATTCATTTTAAATATTCAAGTAGCACTACTTAATACATACTCGTATAAGTTCTCTTCTTCTCTTTTTGAAATTATCTAAAATCGCTTTTTCATTCTGACCTCTTAAACTTGAATGTCTATTGTAGGTACCTGACGTGTGTTAGTATGTAGTATGAAACTCGCATGATTTTCTTATTATACTATAGTTGGCTGGAAAAGTTGTGTTTTTTTAGTATTTTATAATTGATATAGACTGTACTTAACTGTTTTCCTACGAAATATAATCGTTTGCATCATATCGCTCACTCCTTTCAACAACGTCATATATCAAAAAACTTAATTTTTCAGGAGATCGTTTTTAAAGTTTAAAAATATAATAAAATGTTTTAAAAATAAATATCAAGCCACTTATAGAACTGTTTACTGTGCAACAGATCTTTTAAGCTAAAACCTAAAGGTTTTGAAAAATATTAAGTATATAAAAAAAAATTATTAAACGATGCCTTTTCTTCAAAATGCAAAAACAACACTTTCTGCCCTGTAGCGGGTAAATATTAAGTTAAAAATATGCCTCTTTTGCTAGGATGTAGTACATTTTCAGGGCATTCCGAAAACATGCACAACTGAAAATTGACGATTTTTGTTATGTGACGTTGTTGTCAAAAGGAGTGAGCGATATTTCGGCAAAGTGTGGCTCCGGAGCCAAGTGCGGGTCTTTGACTTTTTAAGTGCGACTCCGGCACAAATATCCGCGAGAGGGCTGTTCGACTCTACATACGAATTCATGCGAACAATCATTTCAAGCATATACCTTATTGAATGAGGCGATTGAATTAGGAGAATGTATTCATAAACCATGAATTAGCCACTTTGTGGTAAAATTTAAGTTTTACCTAGAAAATACTTATATTTCTTAAAAGCTACCTGTAGATTTTAAGAAATAGCAACTACAGTCGATTTTAAGAAAAAGTGGCATTTAGTAAGTAATACTTAAATTAAAATTTGTTATTTTCTGTCGAATAAATTAATTTTATTTGATTTAGTTCTCGACAAAATTATTAAACCTTTATATGTGCATATTTTGTTTATTGGCTAATATGTACAATGATTAAATAAAACACTTGTTTTTTACCACTTGAGTTTTATTATTGACTACATGTTTCAGAAGTTAAACTTCCATCATTCAGGTCTGTATAATAATAAATAAGGCTAATATGTAAATTTGCAGACTGCTGGTTGAGTGAAATTTGAAACTTTATTCGAAGCCTATGAGAATGGCGACCTTTAGTATTCATTTCTATAATCTTGTCGTGTTACAAGGATTCTCATGGTATGTAGAGATGTTTAAATAAATATCAGGTAGGGAAAATTCATAATCTTACCTTTCCTCAGAATACTGAGGGAGAAATGCCTTCACCGTAGGTTTGCCTAGAATCTTTCTTCCCGTATTTCCACGTCTCCTTCGGGAATACGGTACCTTCACATCCAATTATCCTCGGATAACTCTCACCTGTGACTTGTACCACCTGCCACGAAGTAAGCTCAGATTCCCTTCAAATCAATATTTTATGCAATTATTATTATTTTGCCCAGACTACATGTTGCCAAAGCAATTTTTGCTTATTAAGAAATTATAACTCTCTCAATTTTTAGTTGTGCGTGTTTTCGGAATGCCCAGAAAATAAACTATATCCCAGTAAAAAAGGGATATTCTTAACTTAATATTTACCCGCTACAGGGCAAAAAGTGTTGTTTTTGCATTTCGAATAAAAGGTATTTTTTAATTATTTTTTAAAATAAACTTAATATTTTTCAAATGGAGAAAAAACCTTCAGATAAAAACATTAACATTCACATAAAAAAATTAATAAGTGGCTTGATATTTATTTTTAATACATTGTATTATATTTTTAAACTTTAAAAACGTTCTGTTTTATGTTTTTTGTATTAATGACGTTCTTGAAAGGAGTTAGCGATATAACATTCAACATTCTACCCACGATTTACAGCCACAGTTCTCAAAATTTTCTAACTCCTACATATACCAATAAAAAAACACAAGATCTCTTGGATATTTTATATCTAGATTATATTTCAACCTAACCTCCCACATTCTCCGCCTCACACTCATAAAGGAAATCTTCTCACCCTGTCTTGTTTCTCTATGAAACTTGGCATGTTTTGCCTCCTTGAGTTTATGTTAGACGCAGAGATTTTAATTAAATTGAACTAACCCATACCTATGTTCCGGAGCGACTTCCGATGCAGGCACCTGGAGTTTCAGCGGGATGCAATTCTGAAAGAGAATGCGCCCGCCAATCAGGCGAGTTATGAAGGTAGCTAATCTGAAACACTCCCTTGAAATACCACACTCATCATCACACGTACTCGTATGCTTGCTTTAAAAAACACTGTATTTTTAATGGTATTTACATTTCGCTCACTCCTTTCAGCAACGTCATATATCAGAAATCGTCAATTTTCAGTTGTGCATGTTTTCGAAATGCTCAGAAAATGAACTATATCCCAGCAAAAGCGGGATATTTTTAACTTAATATTTACCCGTTACAGGGCAGAAAGTGTTGTTTTTGCATTCTGAAGGAAAGGTATTGTTTTTTTTTTAAATATACTAAATATTTTTCAAATGGAGAAAAAACATATTTATTGTAACTGCAGACAGTTGGTAGAATTCCATATTGAATTGTTGGGTAAAATATCCAAAATAAAACAAGGTTTGTTGGATTGAATTCTACATTTATTTATGTATATGTTAATACGTGACGCGTTTCGTCTTCTATGGACATTATCAACAGGAGAAAAAACATTCAGGTTTTACCTAAAAAGATCTTTTGCACAGCATAAAGCTCAATAAGTGACTTGATATTTATTTTGAATACATTTCATTAAAGTTTTAAACTTTAAAAACTATCTCCCGATTTTTTTAAATTTTATTTACGATGTTGTTGAAAGGAGTGAGCGATTTATTAACGCTATCCTTGTTATTCATCGCTTACTTTGTGTAATACCACTTGAATAAACACTAATTAGTGACTATCGGTTTCTTATAATCATTCCAGCATCAGGACATTAAAATAAAATTATTACGATCTGGCATTTATACAAAAATACAATTTTGAAAGAGAGAAAGAAGACAAATGAATCACAATGCAAATATTTTTTTGAAAGTGGACTTGAATTTAAATTTCCTTGGTTATTTACTATGGGTAATTATTTATTAATTACTTTGCTTATTTCTTTAATTTTCTTGATTATCTAAACAAAGACCAGTTTGATTTATGTAAAATTTCTATAACCGTTGATTAATTAAAATTATGGTCTTCGGATATCAGCAAATTCAGATTTTTTAATTTTTTAAAAAGGTGCATTAGATGTTATTTAATTCTGACATTGAATTCACGTGATGTTTTTCCAATGTAAAAGGCTGGACAATTGAAACAATTTAATTTATAAATACCAGACTGATCCCAATTTGACAACAGTAGTATTACACAAAGTGAACGATGAATGATAAAGAGGGTTATTACCATATCATAAAGTTAACAATGCTTTTAATATACAAAACATAAAAGCACCTACAACATTTTGAGTGTGTCCAAATACTTGTTCACAAAATCTGGATTATCTCCAATTACAGGAGTTATTTTCATTTTATTTTTTGACATCTCATCTGAAGAAGAATATGGAAGTCTGGGCATTTACGGGGCTGACAAAAATAAAAAATAAAATAAATTAAAAAATAATTTAAAAGCACTTGTTTAATACTTTTTTAATACTTGTTTAATACTTTAATACGTTTAAGTTTGTATTCAGCTGAAATTTTCATCTTCTTTCATGCAAAATTTAAATTTTTCAGTTCAAAATGGATAGATTGCATTATTGAATTCGGCAGATTATTTTGATTGATTAAAAAAACTCTGAATTAATGATGTTATCATTTCAATTTTAAGTTCAGTTTCAATATAAAATAATATTTGCTACCTGAAAAGTGAACCCTTAGGGTAAAATGGAAAATGTTGGTTGCAATGATTGATCTCGCTTCCGGGTGCTTTCTTCGCGGGCTAACTTCCCGCTGTGATTGGAGTGTTTAAGTTTTCCTTCGCCTAAAGCTCAACTGACGCTGTTACTACTAATAACGCCATGAATCCGCAGAGAACTTCCGCAAGCTCACCTGAAGCATGCAGAATAACTTTTAATTGTCGTGGCTACGTTTTATCGTTCAACTTTTTGAAGGTACTATTAATTTCCAAACCCAATGAACTGTTGCGCATTTAATTGCATAATGTTTAAACAGTTTATATGCAATTTAAATAGTTTATTTTTACAACTGTTATTACCAATATTACCATCACGCCGTTTTCCGAAGGGGTAGGCAGAAAGGATGGAACGACACACTCGTATGTCCTGTGACATACGCTCGTAACTTTCTTCACATCCATATATCTAGTCATACATGCCGTTTTAAACACAAAGCAGTTGAAACGAGATGTTTCAGACAAATGTCTTGCAAAACAATGTATGATAAATGCACAAATAGCTATATAAGGATAAAATGCAAAGCTTACATAAGTATTACCGATAAAATAAAAAAAAGGATTGTTGAGATGGTTTGGGCATGTGAATAGAATGAGTGAAGGAAGAACAGTAAAATAAATTTATGAGGCGACTCTAGTTGAAAATAGGAGTAGAGTAAGACCGAGGAAAACTTGGCATCATGAAGTTTTTCTTATACTTGAAAGTGTTCAGGTCAGGAGTCGGAATAATCGGCGGGTATGTACGAGGAAATGCATTAATATTTATACTACAACTACCATCACGCCGTTTCCCCCCCAGGGGTAGGCAGAGAGGATGGAACGCCACACTCTTCTGTCGTGATATACACTCCTCGCCTCCTTCACATTCATACATCTAGTCATACATGCCCTCCGATTACGCAGACTTTTGACACCGCCAGATTTTAGGTTCTGATTGATCTGATCGTGCCAAGTCTTTTTCGGTCGTCCTCGTTCTGTTTTCCTTCTCACTTTCGCCACATATATTTTCTTAGTCATTCTCTCGTTATCCATTCGCTCCTCGTTCCTATTATTCCTCGTTCAGCCTTACATTCCTTTCTTATATCATTAATATTTATTATGTGAATATTGTTTGAAAAGACAGTGTGTGGTGTTTTATTCACTCTGCCTACCCCTGCGGGGAATTGACTAGGTAGTCAGTTAGAAAGTTAATAATTATCGAAGTTAAAGAGAGTTGAACATCTGTTTTTTTCTTCTTTCTGACCGATAAAAAACCCTAAGACTTGTTGGAAACCGTCTATTACTGTAGTATTTAAATAATTGCCACATCTAAATTTGGATAGTTTTTCCTTCTTCTACGGACCTCATTCGGTTTGGGCAGTAATTGGGATAGTAAAGGGACTAATAAAAATTTATTGCACTGCTGAAAAAAACACATCGCACATTAAAGGAAATTGATTTCCCTCAACCCTACTGTACCGACCGAACCTGGCATACAATAAATACGATACAATTTACACTTTAAAAAACGGGCTCGCCGAGGGATGTTTACAAATAGGGTCCTACCACCCTGGTAAATAATGGAGAGTTATTGTATAGAAAGTAGAGAAGCCTTTTTTGTCGCTTGTGAAAATTTTCGACTGAATGAGATGGCCAGATTCACTGGATGTGCGAGGGAAAGAAACAAACCAAGAATGAAAAATGAAAACCCAATGGCATATGAAATATGACGTTCACATGATATTTTCTATGTTTACGTGAGCTTTAGTTTTTTTAAAGCTTTGACTACTTAACCTTACAAAGTAGAGATAATCCAGATGTATGGGAAAGTATTGAGGTATACTCAAAATGTTGTAAAAAAAAACTTTAATAAACTTCCGGAAAACTTAAAATCTATAAATAATTATCAAACCTTTAAAACTAAATTTTACAAAACAAATTAGACTGACCCCTACCTATACTCCATACCAAGGAATTTTTATTTTATTTTAAATTTACTTTGTTTTAATTTAGTTTAAAATGTTTTGTATATTTACCAACTATTTTGTATAATTAAAATATGTATTTTGTAAAAAAAAACAGTAAAAAAAATATCTGGTCAATTTATAAGCTGCATAAAAATCTGAAAATCATGTTTTCAGGCGGTTTAAAAGTTTGCGAATATAATCCAGGATTCGCACCTCGCATACGAATGGAAAGAGTCTCTGCTTATTAAAAGCTTTCCTAATTCAAACATAGATAGCTGTTGTGAACTTGCACATACTGTGTCTTGAGTTTGATCAATATATCTAGAAGTTCCAAAAATTTTAATAGTGTGGTTGGCAATTATGAGTAGAATTGGTAAATATTTGTTAAGTGATCACCTAACCCAGCCTATGACGGTAGTAAGCCCCGTTAATACCCAGATATTCATATTCTTCTTCATCTATTATGAGATGTTAAAAAAATGTAAAAACCAACCATATGCGTAATCCAGATTTGGGAACAAACTCAAAATGTTGTTCATTTATTTTTGTTCATGATCAGTTAAGTTTTACTCGGTCAATACCACTATTTCTTAAATTCTATTGTCACACGTATTTCGCAATGATGCATTGACACACTTGTCACAATAGATTTGAAGGATTCGTGTTATGTATAAGCAAACAAATCGTATGGGATGTATGACTAAATGTATGTTTTTTACTGTAATATTTATTCAATATTACCATGGACTGGTACCTGAAGCGGAGGGCTGATCACCTTTCCTTCATGTGTAAACGATCAAGATAACACTGCGTTTATATGACACAGTGCCCTATGCACCATTGGGGTGCGAATAAGGGTTTTATATATAATGTAAATATTTATTTTATATTAAAGTCTCGTAATCGGATGTATGACTAGATGTATGGATGTGAAGAAGGCGAGGAGTGTATGTCAGGACAGAAGAGTGTGGCGTTCTATCCTTTCTGCCTACCCCTGCAGAGAAACGGTGTGATGGTAGTAGTAGTAGTAGCAGTAGTAACAAGTAAACAATAAATTAAAAATGGGTAGATATTACTACAAAGTAACTGTCGAATCAATGAATGTAATATAAATTATTTTTTGACATCTCATCAAAGATGAAGAAGAATATGGAAGTCTGGGCATTTACGGGGCTGACGACCGTCATAGGCTGGTTTAAGTGATCACTTTACACACGTGTAACATTCACCAATTCTACCCATTATTGACAACCACACTACTCAAATTCTCGAAGTTCTATATATGAACCAATTTAGAAACCTTGTTCTTGGATCACTAGAACTTCACTAGAGACATCTATTGGTGAGATGTAAAGAAGCTTTTTACTAAGCAGAAACTCTTATATTAGTATGTGAGATCCGAATCCTGGATTATAATACCACACATGAGAAACGCCAGAAAATACCATTTTCATTTTTATTATTAAGCTTATAATTTGACCAGATAATTTATTTACAATATTTTGAGTGTGTCCAAATACTTGTTCACAAAATCTGGATTATTTCCAATTACAGGAGTAATTTTCATATTATTTTAAAAAATTATGAAAATAACTCCTGTAATTGGAGATAATCCAGATTTTGTGAACAAGTATTTGGACACACTCAAAATGTTGTAATATAAATTGTTTATAAATGCGAAAAATTTATATTCGTCTTATTTAGATTCGACAACAGTGTAAACAACGATTATAAAATTAAATCGTTAAAATAAAATTGAGATAAACATACCTTGAAATGAATCCATCCATACATAAAAAAATCTGCGCATGCAAAATGAATTCACCGAATAAACATGGTATTCTGAAACTCAAGGCAAACAAATTAGTTAAAGACATACTTCACCCTTTTACTTTAGGGAATGCAAATCCGGATCTGTTTTGCGGAATCCGGATTTACAGATTTCTCAAGAGACCGGATTAAACGCAGAATAATTTTTGTTTCTGATTTTTCAGTATATTTAATAAGAAATATTTTTAAAAAAAAACGCTGTTGGCGTGAAAAAGACGCAGAGATTTTATTTTAGTGATTGAACATATCGCTCACTCCTTTCAAGAACGCCATAAATCAAAAAACTCTATTTTCAAGAGAACGTTTTTTAAGTTTAAAAATATAATACAATGTATTAAAAATAAATATCAAGCCACTTTTTAGGTAAAACCTGAAGGTTTTTTCTCCATTTGCAAAATATTAAGTATATAAAAAAAAAAAAATTATTAAACAATACCCTTTCTTCAAAATGCAAAAACAACACTTTTTGCCCTGTAGCGGGTAAATATTGAGTTTACAAAATGCCTCTTTTGCTGGGATATAGTACATTTTCTGGGCATTCCGAAAACATACACAACTGAAAATTGACGATTTTTTATTTATGACGTTCTTGAAAGGAGTGAGCGATATGTGTAATTGCATAAAAATATGTAACTCAAAAATTTTTAATGGAATTCTACCAACTGTATGCAGTTACAGTACGTAATGTTTTTTTTTTCATATTTGGTGTATCCGGATTTAATGTTGAAAAATTCGGTTCTAAAAAAAAAAAGCATTTTTCCATTTCCGGATTACTCGACCCTAGTTGCCACGCCACGCTAAGTTGGGCGATTCCATCAGATTTTCGCTCCAAAAGCAGTTTTGATTTTGCGTTAATATTTTGAAATCCATTACTTTGAATCGGATTACTGATATTCGGAATTCGCATTTCGAGGATAACGATTAAGCCATGTTAAAAGGGCTTCAGCTTCATCCCTCGGGCAGCATTATTTCTCTTCCGGACCAATTAGAATGACTGCATAAAATATCGAGTTACACGGAAGCGGGCATTTGCCCTTATGCGCCGCGTATAAAAAGGAAGGTATTATTCGTATATATAATTAAAATATAACGTTTTTAAATTACTATAAATATTTTATTATAGCTCAATTATAATGTCTACCGGTTTCGAAGTTAACCGCTTCTTTATCAAGACTGATTAATACAGTCTTGATAAAGAAGCGGTTAGCTTCGAAACCGGTAGACATTATCATCATGTTATTATAAAACATTTATAGTGATTTTAAAACAAAGTTGCATTTTAATTATAAAATGGAAAATCACAAAGTTATTCAAATATAAATTATATTAATCATGTGTGTGATTATAATCCAGAATTTGGATCTAACATACTCATAAAAGAGTTTCTGCTCAATAAAAAGCTTCTTTTCATCTCACCAATGTTTTAAAAATTGGTTCATATATATGGAACTTCCAAGAATTTGAGTGGTGTGGTTATCAATAATGGGTACAATTGGTGAATGTTACACGTGAATAAAGTGATCACTTAAACGAGCCTTTCACGGTCGTCAGCCCCATAAATGCCTAGACTTCCGTATTCTTCGTCATCTTTGATGAGATGTCAAAAAATAAAATGTTTAATGTTTTATTTTTCGACATCACCGTTAAAAAGTTCTTCTTCTAACCGCTATCCACACCCAATAGGGCACTGCATCATATAAACGCAGTTGTATCTTGATCGTTAATATATGAAGGAAAGGTGATCACTCCTACGTTTGGTGGACCAGTCCAGGGTAATAAGAAATAAATATTACAATATAAAATCACTAACATTTATTTCACCTCCCCACCCCGGGACACTCTGCACTGTAGCTTAATACGCTAACAATAACACCAAGGAAAATATATGATGATGAAAATATATGATGATGAAAATATATGATGATGAAAATATATGATGATGAAAATAAATGATGATGAAAATATATGATGATGATGATGGAGATCCTGATGAAGAGCTCCGACCTCATCATAAAGCTGCTTGTGGAGCACAGATGGGGGCTGGACATGTGGCGGCACTGGAGCACAGTACTGCGTTTGCCTGCGAGCTAATCTTGATCTACGTCTCTCCAAATTTTCTTTTTTTTCTTTCGCCGTTTCTTTTAATTATTTTTATTATCATTTGATTACTATTTTAATTAAATTTTATAAAAAAAGTTGTAAAACATATGTGGCTGACTAAGTATTGCACCCACTACTTAGTCAAGCTCAAATAAAGATTTATTATTATTATTATTATTATTATCATTATATACTAGGGTAAAATACTCGCATTTTTTTAAATCTTAAAATTCGTAAAATTCCATTTTTAAATCCGTACAACCCTTAATTGCAGGAGTAGCAAAAGAGTATTAAATTAAAACAGGGCAGTTGTGTTAAGTACCTACCTACCCGCGATAAATTAATTATGGTTTATTCGCTATTAAATTCTCGAATGTTCCAAGCGCCGAACGAACAATGCACACTGTTTACCTTTGGTTGTTCGGTAACTCGATTCCAATATTCCCTGTGCATATATGTGGAGGTCCTCACCATAAAGTCACATTTCCAATATTGCACAAAAATAATTTTAATGCAATAATGTTCTGTTTGCTGTATTCTATCGACATCTGATGTAAAGTTACGACCAAAGTCACATTTCCAATATTGCACAAAAAATCATTTAAATGCAAATATGTTCTGTTCACTGTATTCTATCGACATCTTAAGTAAAGTTGCGACAAATGTCACATTTCCAATATTGCACAAAAAATCATTTAAATGCAAATATGTTCTGTTTGCTGTATTCTATCGACATCTTAAGTAAAGTTGCGACATAAGTCACATTTCCAATATTGCACAAAAAAAACATTTAAATGCAAATCTGTTCTGTTTGCTGTATTCTATCGACATCTTAAGTAAAGTTGCGACATAAGTCACATTTCCAATATTGCACAAAAAAACATTTAAATGCAAATCTGTTCTGTTTGCTGTATTCTATCGACATCTTAAGTAAAGTTGCGACATAAGTCACATTTCCAATATTGCACAAAAAATCATTTAAATGCAAATCTGTTCTGTTTACTGTATTCTATCGACATCTTAAGTAAAGTTGCGACATAAGTCACATTTCCAATATTGCACAAAAAATCATTTAAATGCAAATCTGTTCTGTTTACTGTGTTCTAGCGACATTTTAAGTAAAGTTGCGACAAAAGTCACATTTCCAATATTGCACAAAAACACATTTAAATACAAATCTCTTCTGTTTGCTGTATTTTATCGAAATCTTGAGTAAAGTTGCGACAAAACGTCATCAATCCTATATTAAACCAATATGAAATCTAGGAAAATAAAATCTTATAATATTATCAACATATTTCTTAATCCATAAAAACATTAATGGTCTCACAATACCGTGCCAGTCATGAATTACATGAAATTATAGAAACTTTAAAAACATAAAGAGTAAATCCACTCACGAGTAGGTAAAGGCTATGAAACTTAAAAAGTTGAAGCCTGAACAGGGTCATGATAAGCGGTGTTGCATAAGCCGAAGCTAGATTTCGTAGTCATTTGGAAGTTAGGTAAAAAAAAAACAAAACGATGCCAATGAATTCTTCACTTTTCCGAAAAATTAATTTAAGTATACGTACCTACATACTTAACATACCCCATGAACTATTGTCTGCCGTAAATTACTACTGCACATGTTAAAACTATTACCTAAGTACCTTGAATTGTATGGCTATATAAGGACCGTCAGTCCATTTAATCTTCCCATTCGTTTGAAAATGCCATAACTAGGCGCAACAATTGTCACAAAATTAATTTTTATGTGTTTTTTCAACAATAAAATGCAATTTAGTAGACTATAAATATCAGTGTTTGATTTGACATTTAATACAAAAATTAAAATGAATTTTTCCTTGAATGTTTTTCGCAGATACTTTGTGGCAAATTTAATAAACTTTATAAAATAAAACAACTTTGTTTTAAACATTTTTTATTGGTACACTTTTTCCTACCGGTTTCGACAAGTACCTTGTCATCATCAAGGATTATGTACTAATTCTAAAACATTGAAATACTCATAGTTAGGTCATAGTTAATTACCCTTCCCTTACGATGCCAAAAATTTCCACGAACTCCGTGTTTTTTTAATCACATTCTTTTAAATCACATTTTCGTATTGGGTACGGAGAATGTTTTATAATTAGTACATAAACCGTGATGATGACAAGGTTCTTGTCGAAACCGGTTGGAAAAGTGTACCAATAAAAAGTGGCTAAAACAAAGTTGTTTTATTTTATAAAGTTTAATATGAAATCATTAAATCGTACCAACAAAACATTTTTATAAGGTAGAATTCCTGATTACTTGAATTCATTTATAATGGAAATGTAACGTTTTGGTGAGGACCTCCACATATGTTCACGTTATAAAGTAAGGATGCATTTGTACGCAGGGCCCAGGAATGTCGGATATTTTAACTGCAAAATATTTACGCGAACATTCTGATAATAATTGCAAACAACGTCACTGGGTTTAGTGGTAGACGTGGTGGGCCCACTCGCGAGGGTAACTGAATATCACCCTTATTAATCAATTCGTAGTGCGTCAGTGTTAATATTATTAGTCATTTGTAAAGGGAAACCCATAATTATCTTTTGATAATTTTAATGAAAATAAAAATACGTAAATTATAATAATAATAAAAACACTACTCCAATGTGGAATAATTGGATGAGGAGGGGGATCCAACACGAAAGGAAGTAAGAGGGCAAACTAAACCAAAGTCAAACTAATGGAATGGGTAAATGGTCAAGAGTTGATATCGTAAAAATTAATAGATAGTTTTTATTTATTTATTTTTTTTTTCAAAATTAGTTGTGTTAATTATGTAAAAATAATATAACTTAAAAAAGTATGTTATGTTATTATGTTGTTTTATATGTTAAAGTAGTTATCTTGATCGTTACACATGAAGGAAAAGTGATCAGCCCTCCGCTTCAGGTACCAGTAAAGGATAATATTGAATAAATATGACAGTGAAAAAATCACTTATATTTATTTTACCCCTCTTGGGAATCGAACCCGGGACCTCCAGAACGGTAGCCGAGCGTGCTGACCATTACACTACGGAGGCGGAAAATTATATATAATATATAATAACTAGTAAGTTCACGGCAATGTACTTTATTCTAATTTTTAGATTTCTCGCAATTTAACAACTAAATGAAGATTTAAAAAAATATAGCTCCACGGTTAAATTCAGCAACATTTACTGGCAAACCGAATACAGTGTGTTTACGAAATACAGGTACACACGTATTTATGTATGAGTTTGTACAGAAGTATTTGAAGGGGTCAGGTATTCGTTTGAACTGAATATACATCGGAGGGGGTAGTCTGTACGACTGAAGGATGAAGAGAAAAAGCGAAGTTTCATGTTGCAAAGGTCCTATAATTACACTTAAATTACGGACCAGTCATTATTACCAAAGTCTCCAAAATACCTCTTTGTATCGTATAATCTGTCCGAAAATAACAGTTTTTTGTTTGACTTCTCTTACATTTAGACATCTAAACAAAAATAAATAAGAATATGGAATACCCTCCTTATCATTCACCGTTCACTTAAAAGTGCTATTACACAAAGTGAACGATGAATGATAAGGAGATTATTATATTACCACACCAATAAGTTAACGATACTTTTAAAAAATATAATAATTGTTAAAAATTACTTACAGCATTGATGTTTATTTTCTTGCCAAGCAAAAGTGACTTAAATGGTCCTCCTGAATGTTTGACGTTTTGTTAGTTGGTCACTTTCTCTTGCACTACTACGATATATATATATACAATATATATATATATATATATATATATATATATATATATATATATATATATATATATATATATATATATATATATATATATATATATATATATATATATATATATATATATATATATATATATATATATATATATATATATATATATATATATATATATATATATATATATATATATATATATATATATATATATATATATATATATATATATATATATATATATATATATATATATATATATATATATATATATATATATATATATATATATATATATATATATATATATATATATATATATATATATATATATATATATATATATATATATATATATATATATATATATATATATATATATATATATATATATATATATATATATATAAATATATATTTATATATATATATATATATAAATATATAACATGCGGATAACGGAACAGAAAGATCCTCGGATCATTAAAAAGAAAGAAAAAGAAAAACGAGCATTGTAGTGCATATCAGGAGAGACGAGTGTGTCGTTCCATCCTCTCTGCGGAGAAACGGTCTAATAGTAGATGTAGAAGCAGTATTAAGGTTCACATAGATTAGTTCACCATTCTGAAGGGTTGAAAATTTACGAAATTAAATTCAATATTGTCGGAGCTCTTCAGCTCAAAAACTCCAAAGCGGTAAACTTCGTATACTATTTTTTGCAACAAATCAACATTTAAAAATACACAATTACCGTAATTGGTTCCACTCGGATTTTGCTACATTATAAGAGAGAAAAAGGCACTCTAGCTTTTCCCTGTATTTCATGACAGATGAAAAAATTTATGATACCTTTATTACCTTTATATGTTAGTATATAAGTATATATATATATATATATATATATATATATATATATATATATATATATATATATATATATATATATATATATATATATATATATATATATATATATATATATATATATATATATATATATATATATATATATATATATATATATATATATATATATATATATATATATATATATATTTTATACATTTGTGAACAAGTCCTTGGACACACTCAAAATGTTGCACATATATTTGATAGTATTTTTTAAAAAAACATTTAAACATTCTTGATTCTTCTATTTGAACACTTGATTATCCACAAATTATTTAAATTGAATTAATGTTTCGAAAAACATTTTTAATAAAATTAGTGAATTAAAAAGTGATGCATCCATTACGATGATAAACTTTTATTTAAAAGCACACTCCTTGGAAATAAAGATTTTTTTTTAATTAAATTAATCTCTTTGTTAATCTACAGCTAGCGGCGTTTGAACCACTCCCCACCCACACCGCCCATTGTTGAAGTTTTCTCAGAATCCCTACGGCACATATTCTTCTTTGTCATCACCCTATACATTTCTGTACTCCTGGTTATTATTATTGGGGTAATGAAGAAAGAGATGTTAATGTAATTAAATTTTAAACTATTTAAAATTTTAAAAATAATCTCGATTATAAAATTGTATACTATGTGATTTACACATATAGATATCTGTAAATCACATATTTAAGGCTGTACATTTTTTTCATATCGATTAAATATTTCGGTAATATTTCCATGTGTAGTATAGTGAAGTTTCATGTGTATCACTTTAACCAGCTTTTAATAGGTCGTAAGCTCTGTTAATACTAAGATATCCATATTCTTCTTCATCTATGTTGAGATATCAATATAAATAACTTATAATATTTGACATACTTATATTTGTAAACCAATATTTGGATGCACTAAAAATATGCAGGAACAATACCAAAAAATACGAAATATAACTACAAAACTAACAATTATAAATTAAATAAGAAAAAAAAATACAAATTATTTTTTGACATCTCAACAGAGATGATAAAGAATATGGAAGTCTTGGCTTTTACGGAGCTTTCGACTGTCATAGGCTGGTTTAAATGATCACTTAACAAACGTGTAACATTCACTTACCCAGGATTGACAACCACACTACTCAAATTCTTGGATGTTCTATATATATGATCCAATTTCGAGACATTTTGCTTGAATCACTAGAATTTCACTAGAGAAATCTTCTTTCATCTCATCTATTGATGAGATGAAAGAAGATATAATATCGTTTTATTTTATTTTTTTAACTGAAATTTTAACGGTATTAAAATATTCTTAATTTGATTCATTTCTATAATTTAAAAAAATCAAAATATTGTACATTAAATTTTCTTGTCATTATTGTAATTTTTTTTTAATTTCTAATAAATTGGAATAGTTTTTTTTACATACTTAAATTTGAGTGACATCAAAATTTTCTTAAATCGTTTCATGTAAGTGATAAAAATCTCATTTTAAATTTTGCTATTATTTTATTTATAAAAATTAACTGAAAAACTGTTCTAATAAATAAAAATTATTTTTACTGTTCTTACCAAAATTTGTACTTTATTTAAATATTATCAAATAATTTCATATGTAGGTACGTATATAAGTTTCCACAAAAAAAATATATCACATATTTATGTTTTGAATATTGAAAGCATTAACTTTGTGGATCATATTGATATATTATTTCGAGAAATAAAAATACTTTGTGTTCTGATCCACTCACATTTTTATTAACCAACTAGTTTCGGCAACAACCTGTTGCCCTCTTCAGGGTTTAATTTATAACTAATAATTTAATTTATTTGTAATAAATTAAACCCTGAAGAGGGCAACAGGTTGTTGCCGAAACTAGTTGGTTAATAAAAATGTGAGTGGATCAGAACACAAAGTATTTTTATTTCTCGAAATAATATCATATTTTTATTTTGTTATTTTGTTTCATTTTAATTTTACATCACGTTTAAAAATCTGTTTTGTTTTTTGGAATTTATGCCAGGAACCCAGATCTGAAAACATTCCCAGATTTCCCTCGTGTAAACCCTCCATAACGCTTAACACACCACTGTTTGACTTTTTCTTTTTTCAGTAATATTTTTCCCATCAAAAAAAGACCCTTAATCAACGCACGATTTTTATATCTATTGTCAACAATAACAAAATTAGGTTGTATAGGTAAATTAGGTAATTAGGTAATCTAGATAGGTCCGCCTAGGTAGTGTAATGGTCAGTAAGCTCGGCTATCGTACTGGTGGTCTCAAGTTCCATTCCCAAGGGGGGGGGGATGTCAATTAATTATAAGTGATTTTTTCACTCTAATATTTATTTAATATTACCCTAGTACCTAAAGCAGAAGGCTGATCACATGACTTGAACCATGAGTCAACGATCAAGATAACACTGCGTTTAAAAGACGCAGTGCCCTATGCACCATCGGGTGCGGACGAGGGTTTGAAAAAAATATTTACATTATTCCTATATTTTAGTGTCTTACCACAATGTAAATGTTGAAACAATAAATAAAATACCGTATACGGTGTTGAAAATGATGCGGAATGTATCGAAACATGTGTCACAGTAGATTATAATAAATAATGGTATTTACTAAGTAAAACTTTTATTGAAAATTCATTGACAATTCATTCTTTTATTAAAATCGTCGAAATTAAGAAGAGAGTTCTTTGAGGTGGTATGAACTTGTGGAGCAAATGAATAACGAAAGAATGACTAATAAAGTATATTTGGCGAATGTGAACGGGAGAACAGAACGAATACCTACTGTCGAAAAAGACTTGGCACGATCAGATCAATCAGAACCTAAAATCTGGTGGTGTCAAAAAGTCTACGTAATTCTACGGAAAGCATGTGTGACTACATATAGATGTACGGACGTAAAGAAAGCTAGGAGAGTAGGTATGTCTGGACATAAGAGTGTGTAGCAATATCCTCACTGCCTAACCCTGCAGAGAAACGGCGTAGTGGTAGTAGCAGTAGACTTTGATCATTGAATGTGTCGAAATTACCTTTGTAGCGGAACTGCGATGGGTACCCAACAGATGTCTGCGTTTATAATTATTCCAATAAAGAATCCACATACGAAAGGAGGCGCAAAAAGCGATATATGTAAATGTTCGGAAGACACGCCAACAGTTAGCGTGTATTGCACGGATCAGGGGTGATAAACCAGTGGTGGGCATGAACAAATTAGGACCAAGAAATTTTATTTGAAAACAATTAAACATTGAATTTTTCGAGAATTTTTACATGGCTTTCCACGTGTGATATTTATCTTTTAAAAAAATAAACCGCAATGTCAATGTTTGTCTCGCTACATAGCGTTGCTGACACAGTTATGACAACAACGTCCATGTGAATACCAACGGTGGTGGAAGAAATTTTTTGAAATAATAATAATAATAAAACCCTTATCCGCACCCCAATGGTGTATAGGGCACTGCGTCATATAAACGCAGTGTTATCTTGATCGTTTACACATAAAGGAAAGGTGATCAGCCCTCCGCTTCAGGTACTAGTCCAGGGTAATATTGAATAAATATTACAGTGAAAAAATCACTCATATTTATTGGAAAATTTTATTGGTGGAAGATTAACAGTAAAAAATTCTAGTTCTTTGATAATGATTTATTCTGTACCTATATCAGTTTACAGGTTGCTCTAAGTAACTACTTTTAAGGAGAGAAAAATCAAGAATACGTAATAAAATTTATTTTTATGTGTTTTAAATAATGAAATTCAATTTGGTTGACCGTAAAAATCAGTGTTTGATTATAATATTTTATATAAAAATTAAAATGGAGTTCTACAAACTAAACGCCAAATCTATAAATATATAATAGAATCTAAACTTGAACGGCTTGACTCTGGCCAATGTCTGTAGGTAGACGACGGATTCTTCAGCTCTTTGGACACGTTGCGCGTGGCAATGAGGATAGTCTGAAACGACTGGTTGTCATTGATAGCCTGGAAGGGATAAGACGAAGAGTAAGATCCCCACACGATGGACCAATCAAGTTAAGACAGCAGCAGGCACCTCGGTGGTTGGAGCGCTACTAAATAACTGGAGAAAAGTCATTGCATCGACAAGTATCACAACGCTCAGTAATGAGAAAAAAGACGGAGAAGAAGAATCTAGAATGGCTCTTGCCAGACTACGTGGGTTATCACGTGGGTGCGGAATGTTGCTGTCACCGCTGTGTCAGTAACATACCCACAATACTTCCAAAAACAATATAAAACAGACCAATGCAACAAAAAGAAGTAGAAAAATTGAGCAACCAGTGGGCGTGTGAGTATTTTTTTTTTACAAAATCTTTGCAACGGAATTAGTTTGCAATCTCTGACGCGTTACGGCGGTACTCTCACATACCCGTAAGCTTGACTATTCGCTAATGATGATTGAGTCAAGTTCACAGCAGTGCATAGACCTCTGCAGCTTACTCGTCTAGAATCCAGAATAATATTGCTTAATGTATTCTGTTTAGAGTGCCACTGATGCGCTTATGAAAGTAATACGCGTTTAAATTAAGTAAGCACTGTTCTCGCTGAATAAACAAAGGCGAGGACAATATAAATACACATACTTCAACGTCAACACATACAGGTTTATGTAATATTCATCTTCTTCGTCTTACTTCTCATTACTGAGGGTTGTGACCCTTGTCGAAGCAAACTCTTCTCCAGTTATCCCTTGAATGATCATTTTTATGGGTGTGAAGAAAGCGAGGGACGTATATCAGGACAAAAGAGTGTGGCGCTGTTACTCTCAGCCCATGAGAAGAAACGGCATGATGGTTGTAGTAGTAGTAGTAATAGTAGTAGTAAGTACCATAAAAAATAAAATTTTCGAAAGATATACACTGTTAATTAAAAATAAACTTATTACCACCCTTTTGAATGTGTTCAAATACTTGTTCTCAAGTACAGCTCACGCCCTTATAAAGTAGGTTTATAAGAGCATGAGCTGTACCTCATACCTGGATCTGAGAAGAGCTGCAGAAAACTGAAGTGGAGGGCGAGATACAGATCTTTGATCTAAACCAATCCGCCAAAGCGAGACCAAAGAAGAGATGCCCACGAATGTTAATTAATCGAATAAATAGAGCGGTGAAAATAAGTCGATTGAACTTACTACGCAATGGAAATGATTTCATTAATGAATAACTGCTATTTATGTTAAAAACCCACGTTTGCGCATCACTAATCTGATGGATATTACATACGATCGAATCGGTGTTACGCCCAGTGAACCGACTGAGGAGCTCACAGCTGAGCAGATCTCTGTTTACATCTCACGATAACCTACTCACTTCTTTCTTCTTCTTCTTCTTCGTTTTCTTCCTCTTCTATGTCAGCCGTCTCTCCACTGCTGGATGAAGGCCTGTTATTTATTTTGTTTATTAAAAGCATCGTTCATTTTGTGTCATACCACTTTGAAAAACGCTGTTCTAATTTATTCCACACTTCACTCGTTTGGTTTTCTTCAATCCACTTACTACCTTCTTCTTCTTCTGTGCGTGTCATGTTAGGTTCTCCTGACGTCGACTATTACTTGAAAGTAATTGTCCTTGTCTTGGGCAGCTCTAAACAGTGCCTGATCCCCGTCCAATCTCGTTTATTCTGGAGCCCAAAGATCTGTCTTCTGCCCACACCTTACTGTGTGCAAAATAGTAGTTAGTAACTACCGTCCATTCTGAAGATTCACATCATTAGTAGGATAAAGAAGTAGAGGAAGACAGAGGAAAACTATTTGATCAATTATTTTAAATACTTAAAAAAATTATTATAGCTGTCTCAACCGAGAAAATTTCTTTTCAATATATGTTTTACTTTGTAAATACCACTATTTCTTAAAATATATTAAAACAGTGGTACTTACCAAATAAAACTAAAATTAAACATGGATTAATATTACTATAGTGACTACCGAATCAAATAATGCGAAATTTATATATATTGCATAAAAAATACGTTAGTTGACTTTTTTTTTGGCTTTGCAGTTTTGACAAATAATCAAAAACCTTTAATTGAGAATCGATCTTTGTCAGACTTTGTAATTTAGCATATTCAACCTATACAGTATTCTAATTGTCTCGTTGTGTGTTTATAACAGCCGCTATAATTGATATTTTCATTCATCATTTTCTTTTGGAAAATTAGCCTTCAAAACCACGTTTTTTTCGTAAGTTGGCAATAAATGACGTCACAGAAACGATGGAGTTATTTTAATATTGGTAACATTGCTAAATTATTGGCGTCACTATTTGTTGATATCTATGGTCCACCCTCCCACCAAACAAACAATCCACACTACTACTATTACAGCTCTATAAACCAAATGATGTCATAAAACTTTCGATGACGGAAATTTAATGACGTATGCGAACGCACGTTTTTCGTTTTATTCAAATATCTAAAGTTTAAACCTTAATATCTCCGTTAGTTCTCTACAGATTTCGATAAGAATAGTACCTATAGTCTTGTGATTTTTCATATTAATTTATCAGCTAATAAACCAACATCGTAACAAAAATCTATTAAGAAGTAAAATTATTATGTACATTTATAAATTAAGAAGTTAGGTCAAGAATCGAATTAACCGGCATAAATGTGTATGAAGCGAACAGAGCCAATCTGTCTGCAAACTTTCTTGCTTTGGCGTTCTGTCCACTTCACCCACCCCTGCGGGATAGCTAGCCAGCTAATTGAAAACATCATTTTGTCTCAGTGCATTCATCTTTCATACATTTACAGCCCGCATCGGTTCGAGGCAGTTTGACCTTAGTTCGGGTAATTGAATGGGTCCCGTATCTTGTTTCAATTCAGTTTGAAACATTAGTATCGGGGTCTTAGTGGAATCACTGAATCAAGATGTTGATCAGTGGTCGCCAACCTCAAGCATACCATGCGCCAATTTTTTACAAACGAGTTTACATACGTCATAAAACTCAAGCACGATTTCTTACCTTCTTACGTTCACTTTTGTGTTTGTATAACAAAGATATAAGGGTAATATCTCTCCCGTGAGTTCTCGCTTCCATCTATGGTTGAGTTAAGTGTCGTGTTATGGTCCCGTGGTTAGTAGAAACTATGGCTCTGACAATGAGAAATGCAGAGAAGATGAAGTGCATAAAGCGATCCGTTGAAAGATCCATGTGTGGTTTAAGCCTGTTGGATAAAGTAAAAATTGATGATACCAGGAACATTTGTCTGTGTCGGGTTGTGGTCCTGTGGTTATTGTCGCGGACTCTTAAGTCAGAGTTTCTCGGTTCGAACCCACTCTACCACTATTTGACACCTATTTCTAATATGATCCGTTTAGGCTCACAGAAATAGTATGAAATAGAAATATTTGTGTAAATAATAAAAACACAAATATTTCTTTAAAAAAAAGTAAACTTTTTTTTACACAGAACTTAATGAAGATTAAATAAATAAATAAAAGAAATAAATATCCACCAATCTACCAATGATTGACAACCATACACAGGAAATATTGGCTAATTTTTCAAAAACCTTAAAAACTGAACCCTTCTTAATATTTTGCCACTTTGAGTGCATTCTCCGCTGTTTGTACTAGGTTGATTTACAAGTAAATTATCAAATCATACACGGGTAATTTTCACCATTCTCTCGATAATTGACAACTATACAAACGAAATTTTTATTAATTATTTTTCAAAAAGCTTCAAAACTGAACCTATCTTGATATTATTCCAGTGGTAATCATCTCATGAGCTACTTTGGGCGCAGTTTTCAAGGTTTGGGCACCCCTGATCTAGATACATACGTCACCGTTATCAGGGACTTGCAAAATACGTCTGCCGTGATTTGTCTATCGGTGATGGACTCTCCCAGAGGCAATCCCTAATCAGCGCGTATCTCAAGTGTCATCGCGCTTCCCCTGAGGTCCTTGTAGCTGTCACTCTCTAAATTAATCACAAAGGCATCATCCTTAGACTACACGAGTAGCATTGTTCATCTTAGACTGTTACAGTCATACGTAGTTACCAAGATAAATGATTTATTTATATCAATTTCAAATGTTATCTCGGAACAGTTACATTAATGTTATATTTATCTGGATTAATAAAAAAATTAATACATTTTGACATTTCAATGAAGATAAGAGAGAAATTTGGAATTCTAAGTATTTATAGTATAAAAGATTCATATTGTTTTTTGACATCTCATCAAAGATGAAGAAGTATATAGAAGTCAGGGCATTTACGGGGCTGACGATTTAAGATTTGTTTGAGATTCATCATAGGCTGGAAACATTCATTGTTCTAAACATGTCAATATATATTGTCAAATATATATAGTGTCAATTATTTCAAAAATCCTTATCCTCACCCCAATGGTGCATAGGGCACTGCATCATACAAACGCAGTGTTATCTTGATCGTTTACATATGAAGGAAAGGTGATCAGCCCTCCGCTTCAGGTACCAGTCCAGGGTAATATTGAATAAATAATACAGTGAAAAAAAATCACTTATATTTATTAACCCCCCCAAGGAATTGAACCCGGGACCTCTAGAACGGTAGCCGAGCGTGATGACCATTACACTACGGAGGCGGACAATTATAGTGACATCATAAAATTCTAAGCAATCGAAAATGTCCTTTTATTATTTTTTTTGTTTCTTTCGTCGTTAAATAAAAATATATATATATAAACCTGAAAATGAATTATTTTAGAACTTTTAATCGAAATAATAACAGATTTTTTTTTAAATAATTTACTCTTGAAGCACTAACTTCATAGATAGACAAGTACTTGTATATCTATTTTCCTAGGCTGTATACCATATATCTTGGTATAGCTCTGCGAAAAGCTTACGACTCGCATACCGAAACATAATACTACGTTATATTGAAAAGCTCGGTAGTACCTACTCGGAAAATCCTGGTTCACAGTAGCCCCTCTCGGTTCGATTTTCAGAAAGTCTGCCTGATCTGATTGAAGAGGGAGTGAATGGATGAACGGTTTGACTCGGGTTAGGGAGGAAGGCTTTGACGTGCGTTCGAGGGTTGGACCAGCAGAATATGAGCTTTGTGCATTCCTGTCCCGATGAAGAAATGCGATCATTGTGTCAATTTGTTCGCACACATTAAACGCGGGCGATTATTACGGCCCGCTGGTGAATTTATGACGAAATAAAAAATATAACCCACGAGTAAAAAAGTGGATATTTTTGTAAAAGATCTCTAAATATGTCTAGGGTGATGTTATAGAATATAATCAAAACATGCAGTATCTGATTTTTGACATTTTATTGATTTTCTAAATTATTATATTACAATATTTATAATAAAGCTTAATTGTGTCATTTTTTAAACATGACACAAACACACACACACACACACACATACATACACACACACACGCACACACACACACACACACACACACACACACACACACACATACACACACACACACACACACACACACACACACACACTCGCCCACACACGCACACACTCACACACACACACACACACACACACACACACACACACACACACTTACACACATACACATACACACACACACACATACACATACACATACACAAGCACACATACACACACACACGCACACACATACGTATATTGCTCATTTTTTATACTTTTTAAACATGAGGAACTCTTCACGCTAATAACTTTTTTTTTTTTTACTATTAATTGTGTTTACTGCGTTTAATTTTGCTGTATTTTAGTGACTGCATTGCTATAAGCAAGATTGAATTATTGTAATGTGCTTTTTCTTCCAGTTTAAAATACAATAAACTGTGCTCTAATGTATTTTTCTATTGTTACAGGTAAGTGGAGCATTTTCAATCTCTGCAAAGGATTTACTCATTCCTGGGGAAATAAAATGAAGCTCATGATTTGTAAGTTACTTCTGTAAATTTATTTTACTCTCAGATTCTACACAACATGCGAATTAGATATATAAAATATATGTCCTTTTCTTACTTCTACCCTTCCCTGCAGGTAGGTACAGAGGATGGAATGCCATACTCATCTGTCCTGACGTACACTCTTAGCTTCATTCTACCATTTTACACTTATTTTTTTACAAATAATATTCCTTCCATTATTTTAACGTACAATATCGATGCACATTTTCACCTTTTTTACTTGTATTTCATATGAACATTTAATAAAAACAGTACGGCTTTCACATTCATGGTAAAAGAGGATTTTCATTAGAGTTAGCCACACTTAAATTGAATTGCAAAGCATTCTTGAATAACAATTTTAAAGAAAAATCTTAATAAAGTACCGATCTAATTATATTAAAAGAAACCACTTCAAATTCTACTGGATTTTTTTGATTGATCATTAAATTATTCATCTGATCTTTAAATGGATTGAATCATCTTGCGATCTAAATTTTAATAAAAAAAACTCTCTTTTTTAATTTGGGTACGTGATTATTAATCACGGCAGTGTTTGAATATTTTTCCATTTTTTATATTTTAAAATATATAAGTATGTGGTTAGGTATAGAAAAGGCAATTGAGATAGTATGGGCAAGTAGGACCTAGAGAAACTGATCTTATTGTGAACCAGGCAATCGCCATGTATCTTCCTCGAAAGACATCTAGAGGAAGACAAAAAAGATGCTGCAGAAAGAAAAAATGATTCGAAGCAAGACCTAGGTGACGTTGCCCAAGATAAAAATTACCTACAACCTGAGGACGAGGAGAACTGACCCCAACAATAATTTGGTATAAAGACTATAAAAAGAAGAAGAAAAAAGATAAGAATATGTAATATTTACATTGGAATATGATCGCTGATGCTATGTGTCTGGTATTCGCGTTCAATGAACGAACATATGATATAAAAAAAACGTAACAAATTTTAATTTGGCTATATTCAGGCGTGCGTATGTATGTGTGAAGATTACTTCTTCCTATTTGGCAAATAGGTACCATATCTCGCAGGTAGTCAAATGTTGGCACGCGAACCGTTTACTTACGAAATATTTAAGTCAAAACTTAAGATTCTATCTTTCAAATCTTTGAGAAGATGAACATGGAAAAGGCGAAGATTTTTTACAAAGACAGTGTAGTGTGGCGTTCTTTTCTCTTTGCCTATCTCTGCTGGGATGCTGCGGGATCGTAAGTTAGTTAGTATATGAAGGACTTCTTTTAAATAAGTCTATATATATATATATATATATATATATATATATATATATATATATATATATATATATATATATATATATATATATATATATATATATATATATATATATATATATATATATATATATATATATATATATATATATATATATATATATATATATATATATATATATATATATATATATATATATATATATACATATATATATATATATATATATATAAATATATATATATATATATATATATATATATATATATATATATATATATATATATATATATATATATATATATATATATATATATATATATATATATATATATATATATATATATATATATATATATATATATATATATATACATATATATATATATATTTATATATATATATATATATATATATATATATATATATATATATATATATATATATATATATATATATATATAATTCGATCATCTACGATTATCTGGTTTTTGGACCTCTTATCAAATGCTTCTCTATTTTTTTCAAATAAGATTAAAAAAAACAAACCTATAAAACTGCTTATTTTATCAATTATTAGAGTTAACGCTTATTAAAAAAAGAGGGAGAAAATAAAAAAGAAAAAAGGAAAAGAGTTTACGAGAAAAAGGAACACAGGAAAAGAGATAGAATCAGAGGAATAAGTGAGATAGAATATGTCGTTAGGTGGAGAAGGCAACGAAGAAGATAAAAGTATGTGCATGTGGGGAGAAGGGAGCCAACCAGACTCCCCCACATTGCATTCCACGCACTACACGGCCAACTCCAAGGTAGTCGACTTCCGGGCAGACCATTAAAAAGATGGATTAACAGCTAAGAATTGACATCTCAGTAGGCTAATCGCTCTTAAAAACAGGTCACAAGACTTACATCAAAAAGAAGAAAAAGAAGAAGAAGAAAAGGAGGTGGCATGTTTTAAAAAAAGTAACATTCATTTAAATTTATTGAGTATACTTTTACGTACATTACTCAAAGTTTGAATTTGGTCATTAAATAGTATTTCAAATATCAAATAAACAGTATGTTGGAGTTGTCGAACCCTGACTTCGTTCAAGGACAGCCGCTTCCGCAGCGGCGCGACCATTGGCCCGTACTGTAGATAAGCCATTACTCTGTAGAGTTAAACGCAACGTGCCTTCGGCAAAGGTGGCCGACGCTTGCTTCTCCTTCAAGACCTAATTTTTTTTAAATATATCATACAGTAAAATAAAATAACAATTCTCAGAGTAAGCTTTGAAATTAAAACCAAGTTCAAATAAAAGTTTGAGATTTTATTTTAAATTGTAGTATAAAGTATTTATTGTAACTACAGACAGTTGATAGAGTGTTTGATAATGTCCTAAGAAAACGAAACGCGTAACGTATTAACATAAGTATACATAAATAAATGTAGAATTCAATCCAACAAACCTTGTTTTATTCTGGATATATTACCCAACAATTCAATGTGGAATTCTACCAACTGCAGTTACAATAAATAAGAAAAATCTATATTGGAAATGTAATATTTTGGCGAGAAACTCCACAAATAATGGATTCATTATTATAATATTAATATTTTTATGAATTTCGATTGTTTTAAAATGTTGTATTGAATGATTTTTTATATTCTTTTTTTGGGATATTACATAAGTCATATATACATTTAATATTCCCGATGGGGATATCTACGTTATTGTTATACTTATGATGGATATTTCCTAAATAGTTGACATCGCATCAATCAGATGAAGTGCCCTTAGCACAGTTGGGTGTATACAAGGATCAGAAGATGACTATTCTACATTTTTTATATAAATATCCAAAATAAAACAAGGGTTTTGGATTGAATTCTAGTTTTATTTACATATATATGATAATATTTTATGCGTTTCGTCTTATTAGAGAGTTTGATAACGTCTTAATACGACGAAACGCGTCCCATACAATACGTATAATATATACAAAAATTTAATTAAAAAAAAGGAGTAAATGGAATATTTTAGTTGCTTGTCTGCAGGATAGTAAATGTAAAAAATAAGGTAGGTAAATGTGAAAAATGGTAAGCACCCAGACCAATTAGGAATAAATCTTTCTTGAATTCATTTTGCAATTAGCGAGAATCGAACCCGTGACGCCAGGTTCGCAGTCGAGCGTCTACGCAACTACTCCACGGTGACTGTCAAATAGAAGTCAATTAGTGGTCTAATATAATTATATCAATTTTAATAATTTATAAATATGGCGAATTTAAGTGGTCCTGTTTTATATACCGTGAATTAACAAAGTGATGTATTTTTTTTAAAGAGAAATATTTGTGTTTTTATTATTTACACAAATATTTCAATTTAATACTATTTCTGTGAGCCTAAGCGGCTCAGTATTAGAAATAGCTATCAAATTGTAGTAGAGTGGATTCGAACCGAGAAACTTTGACATAAGAGTCCTCGACTCTAACCACGGAACCACAACCCGACACTAAAAATAAAAATGTTAATATCTTTACAAAATTAATTAACATTGTTTTCACCACATTTTTTTAAAAATACAATTCAACCTACCGGTTTTAACAATACATTGTCATCATAAGGGTTTATTTTAAATCAAAAACATTAAAATACTCCCACCAAAAACTTCCACACACTCCATAAAAGTTAATCAATTTTTTAAAGATATTATAAAATGTGCCACAAAGTGTTTGCGGGAAACATTCAAGAAAAAATATTAATTGCTCCCTTTTTTTTTCTTCTTTTTTTTAAAAATTCTTTTGCATTACATGACATAAATTCAAATACAAAAAATATTAATAAAATATAAATATAAATACAAAAAAAGATCTCACAAAGGCATGGCCTGTGTGTGGGTATACAATATAATTTAGTCATAGTAAAGGGTATAAGGGTATAGGTATTATAAATAGAACTAGAATAATAGTGTTAATATAAAACACAAAAAAATACTTGACCATCAGAAAACAAAAATTATTATTACTATTTTTTTTTAATAAAATTTAAAGCTTAAAAACTTAAAAAATATGAAAAAGTATAAAGTAAAAAGTTAGCAAGCATGTACTACAAGAAACAGGAGCTTAAATCTGTCTCTTCAATAAATAATCTAAGCAAAATTTTAAATCTTTACAAACCTTTGATACTGTATTTAGCCTCGTACTCAACATATCTTCTATATGCTATTTTAACCAGTAACCGACGTTATATTAAAGTATGTACGTACATATATTTTTCAGGCGTAACCGCCGGTTATCATTTGGAGCTTATTTCCCCGAGCTTTCCAAGTGTCGCTGGTTGGCGGCGTAAGGCGGTCAAGCCCACTTAAAGTGGAAGGCTTAGCGCTGAAAAGAGGCAATATACTTTATCCTTCTAAGGGCCCGTCCGTCTAGAGGACGTAAATACCTTAAGCCTTACTAACATTAAGTGAAAACTGGAAAATTAATGCAGCTTTTTAAGCACGAACAATATAAGGCGAAGGGTGTTTCATCAATCCGTCCCTCAAAGAGAATAATTAGGCAAAATTATTTCAGTGCAATATTTTGAGTGTGTCCAAATACTTGTTCGCAAAGCTGGTTTTTTATAATAAATATTACGTAATAAATAATAAAAAAAATATCTCATTATTAAAGATAATCCAGATTTGTTATATACTCAAAATGTTGTAAATAAATTAACTGGTCAAATTTTAAGCTAAAATAAATTGAAAACCACAACATTTTGAGTGTTTTCAAATACTTGGACACACTCAAAATGTTGTAAATCTATTAACCAAAACAAAACAAAAAATGAAGCACTTTTTTTTAAACAAATTTTTATTAAGTATATACACGTTTTAAAAATATGTTGACGTAGTGTTTGTAATTTTCTGCAAATATAAATTCAATTAAGTCCTTTGCTCACAGCTTCGTACATCAAAGGGTTGAAGCTAGAATAAACTGTCACAGATTACGGCGTTGGGTGTACAGTTGTTTAGGAGAGTCCCGACTGTCCCGATATCCCGGTCGTCCCGACTGTCCCTACCATCCCAACTGTCCTTTTATCCCCTTCGTCTTGGGGCTCCATCCAGCCCACCTCCCTTCGCCTACCGCCGGATTTCTCTTAACGCTTCACGCCTGTGTGACTTATGAATTTTACATGATTTTCTCTTCGCGTTAGTGTTTTTACTCACGCGGCCCTTAATCTACCTTCAGATGATGGAATTTTAATCTAAATTATTTAAGTAACCCCCACGGCTCCGAAAACATCCCCGTCATTACCCCTACGACCGGCGGGCTTGTCAAACTGTGGGGCGCACTTTACCCCTTTTAATGATGATGTTTCGGAAATAAAAAATATATTTCTTGAATGTTTTTCGCAGATACTTCGTTAACTATAACCAAACTATGAGTATTTCAATGTTTTAGAATTAGTACATAAACCCTAAGGATGACAAGGTTCTTGTTGAAACCAGTTGGAAAAAAGGGTACCAATAAAAAGTGGTAAAATCAAAGTTGTTTTATTTTATTAGGTTTAGAAAATATATTTTTTGTATAAATTACTGCAACATTTTTTAAAGATAAATAAAGATAGAATTTGAAAAAAAAAATTAATAGTAAAAAAAGATAATTTCAAAAAAGGACACAGATTCTAATAAAAACATTTTGAATTAGTTAGAAAAAAAAATCCTATAAATGATCTATAAACCTTGTACATAATAAGCAAGGAAAACAATAAATGCAATTCCCATCTAAAAAAAAATAGAAATAGAAATTATCTAGCTGTTCCTAAATTCACCATAAATTTTTGACATCTTAACATAGATACAGAAGAATTTAAAAGTTTGGGTAATTACAGGGCTTATGACCTGTCATATGATGGTTAAGAGTTCACTGTACACACGTGCAACGTTCACCAATTCTACCCATGATTGACACTATTCAAATTTTCGGAACTCCTGGATATAAACATATATATATTGATCACACACAGTACATATGAGTTCACAACAGTTGCTGGATCTATGTTGGATCGAGGAAAGTTTTTATAAAGCAGAGACTCTTTTATTTATATGCAAGGTCCGAATCCTGGATTATATTCACATACTTCAGATCCATCTGAAAACATGATTAAATTTTTTTAATGGAGCTCATAATTCGACCAGTTATTTTAATTACAAAATTTTGAGTGTGTCCAAATACTTGTTCAAGCGTGTAAATTATCTCAACTTAGAAGTTTATTATTACATTTTAACATCTCAACATAGAAGAAGAAGAATTTCTCCTAATTTGGAGATAATCCAGATTTGTAAACAAGTATTTGTACTCACTAAAAATAGAAACCTTGTTCTTGAATCACTAGAACTTCACTAGAGACGTCTATTGGTGAGACGCAAATAAGCTTTTTACTTAGCAGAAACTCTTATATTAGTATGTGAGGTCCGAATTCTGGATTATAATCACACACATGAGAAACGTCAGAAAATACCATTTTCATTTTTATTATTTAAGCTTATAATTTATTGTAAAGTGATCACATAAACCAGCCTATAACGGTCGTCAGCCCCGTAAATGCCCAGACTTTTATATTTGTTTGCTAAATCATTTCCACCATAATATTTTCCAGAATTCATTCACAGTGAAGTACCCTTGAGGTATTATTTTACGAATATGGCGCTATTTAAGTTTTCCAAATTTATTATTATTATTCTTCCTCTCTCAAAATGCTTATATTCACACCAACTCCTCCATTTAAACTGAATTCCATCTTTTCCTTCTGTATTCTGTCCATCTTTCGGTCGCAATTTACGACCATCTTTACTGAAAATATGTAAGCTTCTGAAAAATGTAAACACTTTCCGGTTTTGGAGAAATTAATCGACGAACCTCTTAGTATCGCCGCATATTAAACCGACTTTTAAAGCATTTCCATTCCCAGACCTCTGGAATTTCCCTTCATTTCAATACTTTTCTCCATATTTAATTCCTAACCCCCAGTAAAAATTCGTAAACATAATTTCGTCTTATCAATATTTGAATCACTAACTTTTCCATTTTCCATTTTGTATCTTCCAATCTTTATTTAAAATCGCTATAAAATAGTGATTTAAAATTTTGTATGATTGGAATAGTAATCGGTTTTCCAGCGTTTTAAGGTACATTTTTCTCAATTTATATGATCTCGCAAAATTTACGTTTATTTACTTTTTGAAATATATGGTATAGTTTAAAAAACTAACCAACCCATCCCGCCGCTTCCCCGCAGGAGTAGGCAGAGAAAATAAAATGCCAAACCAATTTGCAAACAATTTTCAACTCTCCTATAAATGAATGCTTCTCATATATACCCGCCGATAATTCCAACTCCTAACCTGACCATGCCAAGTTTCTCGGTCTTCCTCTGCTTCTATTGCCAACCACATTTGCTTTCGATCCACATACCCAAACCATCTCAGCACAACTATTATTTAATTTTATCTTTCCTTTTGTCTCCATTCAACAACGTCATTTATCAAAAATCGTCAATTTTCGGCTGTGCATGTTTTCGGAATGCCCAGAAAATGTACTAAATCCCAGCAAAAGCGGATTATTTTTAACTAAATATTTACCCGCTACAGGGCAGAAAGTGTTGTTTTGCATTTTGATGAAAAGGTATTGTTTAATTATTTTTGTTAAATATACTACATAAATATTTTTCAAATAGAGATAAAACATTCAGATCTTACCTTAAAAGATCTGTTGTACAGTAAAAAATACAATACGTGGCTTTAAATTTATTTTTAATACATTGTTTTATATTTTTTAACTTTAAAAACGATCTCCTCAAAAATCCTGAAAAGTTTTTTTTGTATGACGTTGTTAAAAGGAGTGAGCGATATGAGCCTTAGAGGCTTGCATACATCAAGGCTCAGAATAAATATAAATAAATAAATTGGTTAAGCGATTTCTGATTATTGTTCTGAACAGGAATTTCACCCCTGAAACAACGATAATATGCACTAAATATACCTTTTCATGTACAACAGTGCCTACTACCCACTAGGGTCCATGCCCGTCTTTATACTGGTTGTTCGACTGTTTGATAAGGGTCGAATGCTTCTATTACTTATTAATTTCATTATTATTGAGTACAAGCTGTACCACGCATTGCTGTGGCTAGGTGTGGTCAAATAAAATGAAAGAAAAGTACATTGCATTTTTTTTATTCAAATTTAAATTACACATTCATAAATCCATGGTGTTTTCCAACCCTAAGCATAGAGTGACACAATAAAAAGATGTTTTAACAATAATAATATTTTTAATTTAAGTTTTACTGAGTAAATACAATTTTTTCTTTAAATCCATTGTAACACGTGTTCCGGTGTATACAGCATCATTTTCAAACATTTTTAGTAACAATGTTTGAAAACGATGAATGAAACACGTGTCACAATAGATTTCAAGAAAAAGTGGTATTTTCCAAGTAAAGCATAATTTAAAATGGATAGATTTCACCACAAAATGACTGCCGAATCAATTAATGAAAATATAAATATAATTTATCATGCTAGAATATGGATTATTCATCCTACGGATCGATTATTTGGCGTGTATATATGAAGAGATCACGAATATGGACAGATTAGCGTGTGGCGTTCAGTTATCTCCGCTTACCCCTGCGGTGAAGCGGCGTGATGGTAATTGGTTAGTTTTTAGTAATACATAATATTTTAAACAGTAAATAACGCACGTCACTAATTGCTCAATTGATGGCATAACACTCGGCCATAATTCATGAATCTATCGAAAACCTTATCGGTTTGCGGTGGGGTCTAAGCTCATTGCACAAATACAAGTTTAAAAATAAGTGCATTGAGGATGTTTAATAATGGGCAGAATGGTGAACGTTACACGAGTGTATAAAGTGATCGCTTTAGCCAGCCAAATGCCAGGTCGTAAGCCCTGGGATACTAAGACTTCCACATATACATACATGTCTTACATCAAGTTGACACACTTTTAAAGAATATGTTTTAAAAAAAAAAAACCCCTATCCGCACCCAATGGTGCATAGGGCACTGCGTCATATAAACGCAGTGTTATCTTGATCGTTTACACATGAAGGAAAGGTGATCAGCCTACCGCTTTAGCTACCAGTCCAGGGTAATATTGAATAAATATTACAGTGAAAAAATCACTTATATTTATTTTACCCCCCTTGGGAATCGAACCCGACACCTCCAGAACGGTAGCCGAGCGTGCTGACCATTACACTACGGAGGCGGACATATATATGTTTTAACACTCTCATTACTATTCATTGTTCACTGTGTGTTTTATATTACCATACCACAAAGTTAACAATCCTTTTAACATACAGAATATGTTTTATTTTATTGCCATGAAAATCCTCGTTCATATTTACCACTTGTCCGAATTAGATGTTTATTTTCTCCGTATAGATATACTTCAAATATGATATGGTTGAAGGATGTTGCCGAATGTTTATATATGATTAGCGTTTCTTGCTCAATGCGTTTACAAAACAAAATTGTGTTCATATTTGCAAAGCTAACGACGTATTTTTACTGCTCAAAGCTTTTCCGTATGAAAACGGGTTGAATTGTGTCGCCTACTTTCGAAATCCGCCAGATCCATGTGAGTCGATTTTACAAAAAATACAAAATTCTTCGGGTAACATTTATGTTTAAAAGATTTGTCTATCTTTAGATAAAATATTATGAAATAGAGAGTATTCCCATTTTTTTAGAAAATTATTCAGTACTTAAAAAAAACACAAGACACAAACCGATAATGACGTCATCTTAATTTTTGACCTATCCCCGCTCTCTGGTTAGAGTGCAAGTTCCATGAATATAGCGGAATTTGAAATACAACGCTATTTTTAAGTATTTTCTAGCAGGGTTTTCAAGTGTATAAGTAATTATTTTAAACAATAAAACCCACCATTGGCATTCCGATATAGTGTATATTTTAAAATCTTACAAAATTGGATCTGGCGCATTTCGAAAGTAGGTGACACAATTATATTACATATTATATCGTGGGTATACTGGCAAAAAACGTTAACTCTCAAATCTATGTTTGAATAATCCCTGTTCTTCAAAGCTTTTAGCCTGCATAAAATACCCGCTTGTAAACTTAAAGCTGAATTTGCTTTTGAAACTACATATATATGACATTTCAAACTACTTTGTGTATTTTGCAAGTTTAAAGAACGTTGAAAACTTTATAAAATGCATCGTTAAGTCGAAATTTCATATTTTCTAGTTAACGTTTTTTGTCAGTATACCCACGATATTATACAAGTGTATCATTAAAAAAATAAAAGAAATATGTTCAGCCCTCAACACGTGTTACGTAATAAGTGCTACCTTTAATTATTTTTGATTTGTATAATTCATATTTGAAGCACTAACTTTATGATTTTCTATTTTACAATTAAAATGTAACTTTGTTTTATAATCATTATAAATATTTTATTTTAACTTAATTATAATGTCTACCGGTTTCGAAGCTAACAGCTTCTTTATCAATATTAATTAAGTATTAATTAGTCATGAAAAGAAGCGGTTAGCTTCGAAACCGGTAGACATTATAATTAAGTTATAATAAAATATTTTTAGTGATTTTAAAACAATGTTACATTTTAATTATTTATATATTTTTTAATTTAAAAAAAAAAATTTTCATTGATCAAGTGTCTTGGATAATCGGTTCAACCCGATCAAACCGCAGCCGGAAAATATAGAATGTGACGTTTGTTGTATGTATTAAGTGCATGGATGCTTCGAAGACTTTTCATAATGCGCCCATCAAGTTATTCAAACAAAAAGCCTTCATCATCCCCTAAATTTGAGCTGCCTTTGTTTATGGTTGTACGTTCTCTTGTCGCGCCGATATTGAGTCGGCCAGTGGCGCACACTGGGATGTTTATTTATTTATACCACCTGTTTCCCTTTGAGTCTTTGACACAGTAAAACCCCGCCGCGGGCCCCACTGCCAAACCGGCAAAATAATTAAAATTATATACATACAAGAGAATTGCCAACATAGGGAGCTTTGTGAAATGGTAATAAGTTATAAGGTGCGTTTGTACTAACCGGTTTCAATTCATTTGGGAAACAGTTTAATTTGTAATAATACGGCTGTTTTTTTTGTTATCCTCGTACGAACGTTTCCATATGTGTATCTACACATTGTCAACATGTATCTACATTAGTTGTCACAGTTGTTATCTTCTAATCTACATATCTAATTTGACGTATCTTTGACTATACCTACGCCTATATAATATATGTATATTTAACCATTATACGGATACCTTACATATATGTATCCTTCCTTCTTATTGATGAGACACTATCTACGAGTCATTATTCTTGTCCCATTTTCGAATTAACTAACTATTTAACTAGAACATTTTGAATGTGTCCAAATACTTGTTCACAAAATCTGGATTATCTCCAATTACAGGAATATTTTCAAATGGAGATAATCTATATTTGTGAACAGGTATTTGGACACACTCAAAATGTTGTAATTAAATTATCTGGTCAAATTATAAGCTTAAATAACAAAAATGAATATGATATTTTCTGGCGTTTCTCATGTGTGTGATTATAATCCAGGATTTAGACCTCACATACTAATAAAAGGGTTTCTGGTTAAAAAAAAAGCTTCATTTCATCTCACAAATAGATGTCTCTTGTTAAGTTCTAGTGATTCAAGAATAATGTTTCAAAATTGGTTCAGATATATAGAACTTCCAAGAATTTGAGCAGTGTGGTTGTCAATAACGGGTAGAATTGGTGAATGTTACACGTGTGTAAAGTGATCACTTAAACCAGCCTATGACGGTCGTCAGCCCCGTAAATGCTCAGACTTCCATATTCTTCTTTGATGAGATGTCAAAAAATAATATAAATATTTAACCATCACGTAGTGGTTATATTGGACATTCTTCGTCTCTTCCACATTTATGCATCTTCTAAATATAGAAATAATGTATATATTATTTTCGAACCCTTATCCGCACCCTAATGATGCATAAGGCACTGCATCATATAAACGCAGTGTTATCGTGATCGTTACCACATAAAGAAAATGTAATCAGCCTTCCGTTTCAGGTACAAGTCCAGGGTAATATAAATACTAGCTACAATGAAAACAGCTAAAGTCGAGTCATACATTCAAGGGCTTAAGGGCGACACGACGGGTGGCGAGAGAATGTTTTAAAATTAAGTAGGTACTCGTGTTTTGGTAGCCCACTTTAAGTAAATCGCATCTCCGCGCACCTTGCCGGGGGTTGAACAAATACCCCGCGTCTGTGCGGCGAGCGGCCGCGAGATTAATGACCGCTAGAGGTGAGGGATGCTGGGTGAAAAAATCCGCAAGCAATTGTTAGCGGTGGCGGGATGTAATTGAATTTTAAATGAACTAGATAAATAACGACTATATACGTAGAGTTTCAGTAGGTACAAGAAACACGTGTGAATGATATTATTCGTTGATTCGGCATTAACTTTGTGGAATGACATGATTATTTTATTAAAATTAAACACGTGAATATACTATTATTATCAATGTTTCCTTTTACAAAAAATCTTATTCCTCAACCCCCTCCCTATATTTATTAACCTATATATACACCTTAATACATTTTGGTTCGTTAGTTTTAATTTTTACCAGAAGATGAAAACATCTGTCGTTTTCGAAACTAGGCGTAAATATAAATAAGACTCATTAAAGCAGTATATTCAAGTGTTTAATTTTAATAATTTGTCCGCCTCCGTAGTGTAATGGTCAGCATGCTCGGCTACCGTTCTGGAGGTCCCGGGTTCGATCCCAGGGGGGTTTAATAAATATGAGTGATTTTTCCACTCTAATATTTATTCAATATTACACTGGACTGGTACCTGAAGTGGAGGGCTGATCACCTTTCCTTCATGTGTAAACGATCGAGATAACACTGCGTTTATATGAAGCAGTGCTCTATGCACCATTGGGGTGCGGTAAGGGATTTATTATTATTATTAAGTTTAATAAAATACGTATGAATGAGGCTTTTGGTGTGTGAATATGAGTAATGTTGGCTTGGAGTAAAAACAACTAACTAACTAACCATCGATGAAGCAGATATCATGGTCGTGCACTTTTATACGTTTTACCAAAACAGTTTGTTGTTCAACTGTGATATCTTTTTCTTCTGCTTGGTGGTTTTTCTTCTGCTTACCCCTCCCCCCATTTTGAAAAGAATACAATCAATGTATATTTAAAATAAAACTTATTTATTTAATTAATTTAAAAATGTAATAGACAAACTGTTATAGACAAACAAAATAAAATTCTCAAATTGGATCAAACGAACATTCAGGTTTTCAGGTTTCCTTTTCAGTTTTTGGAAAAATGATGTTGCTTCATATTTTATTTATTGTTTCGGCATTAACTTTGTGGTAAGACATGTTACAATGATTAAAGAAAACACTTCGTTTTTTACCACTTTCTCAAGTGGTAAAAAACGAAGTGTTTTCTTTAATCATGTTGCTTCATGTTTGACACAATTACTTAAAAATTGGGACTTTTTTGTGTAAGAGCAATTTGAATAGTCTTCAGTGTTTAATCGAATTAACGTAGGCCTTGTGGCCTGTTTTTAAGAGGATTTTTTTTAAATTTTACCATAATAGTGTGGGGAATGAGATAATTGTCATCAGAAGGTTGCGTTAGTAAAGGGATTGCAATTGAATTAGATAATTACTTACTTGATTCACAATTTCTTTCACAATATTTAACAAAGATAGGAAATACTTATAACTTATAACGCAATATCAATCTGGTTTGTTGTAATTGAATTTTAAATGAGCTAGATAAATAACAACTGTATGCGGAGAGTTTTAGGACTAGAAACATGTATGAATGAGGCTTTCGGCATGGGGACCATTGGGGTGCAAATAAGAGTTTAAAGAAGAAAAAGAAGTTTACAACATTTTGAGTGTGTCCAAATACTTGTTCACAAAATCTGGATTATCTCCAATTTCAGGAGTTATTTTCATATTATTTTTTGACATCTCATCAAAGATGAAGAAGAATATGGAAGTCTGGGTATTTACGGGGCTTAATACCCAGACTTCCATATTCTTCTTCATCTTTGATGAGATGTCAAAAAATAATATGAAAATAACTCCTGAAATTGGAGATAATCCAGATTTTGTGAACAAGTATTTGGACACACTCAAAATGTTGTAAATAAATTATCTGGTCAAATTATAAGCTTAATAATAAAAATGAAAATGGTATTTTCTGGCGTTTCTCATGTGTGTGATTATAATCCGTGATTCGGATCTCACATACTAATATAAGAGTTTCTGCTTAGTAAAAAGCTTCTTTACCTCTCACCAATAGATGTCTCTAGTGAAGTTTTAGTGATTCATGAATAAGGTTTCTAAATTGGTTCATATATATAGAACTTCCAAGAATTTGAGTAGTGTGGTTGTCAATAATGGGTAGAATTGGTGAATGTTACACGTGTGTAAAGTGATCACTTAAACCAGCCTATGACGGTCGTAAGCCCCGTAAATACCCAGACTTCCATATTCTTCTTCATCTTTGATGAGATGTCAAAAAATAATAAGAAAAAGAAGATTTATCTCTGAGCTAACTTTGAAAAATCCATTTACTTACTTCTACTAACTATTTTTTAAACCATATCCGCTCTCTATGTGGAGCATATCGAGTCCACAAACTTTCTCCATTCTTTTCTATCGTCTGCCTGGCATCCTCCCAAGTCAGATCCGCGTTTGTCATCAGTGGTCGTCCTGGGCGGCGCGAACCTGATGCCTTGTAAAAGAGGCAGGCTTGGTTAAGGCTCTCGGGAGGCATGCGGAGTACATGGCCTAGCCAACTGAATCGCCTTTTCTTGATGACAGTTGTGATTAATATTTGGTGCGTCCTACGCCTTATCTCTTCATTCCTCACAAAGTCAAACCACCGCACGCCTAAAATTCTCCGCAGACACCTATTCTCAGAACATAAATCGATAAGACGCCGAAGACTGTATTCATATTGCTCTTATATAAAAAGAGTCCCGATTTCTAAGTAATTATATCAAACATGAAGCATTCCTCTAAAAACTGAAAATGGATACATGTAAACCTGAATTTTTTATGATCCAATTTAAGATTTTTTGTCTATAACATACTTAGATTTTTTAATATTAATTTCCGTGTTAATTAATGCAATAAATTATGTTTATTTAAAATTAAATTGATTTTCTTCTTTTCGAAATGGGGGGATGGGGTAGTATCGACTTACCCTAGAATATTTTGGGGTAATGTTTAAAAAAGTTTCCGAACCGCTGGTCTAAGGAGAATATTCGTGGCAAGTCTCGCTTCCAATGCTGGCGTTTTGAATCGTTCACTGTCTACATTGTCATTTCCCTTTCGTCCGTACAGAGTAGCACAAAAAGTATTTTGTTTCACTTGCCCTTTTATGTAACCATTATTGTGGTACAAGGCCATTTATTCCCGCTGACAGTAATAACCAGTAGAGGCGCGATACAATACTTGGTACGCCTCGACAACAGCGAAGGCGCTGGGCCAACTGAGAAACGTCAGAGCTTTACTTACAATATTGCTACTTTGAAAGGGTAGAGGAAGCATTAAAGATCGTAAAAATATACTTATAAATATACTTGCTTGCACTTTTGTGTAGAGGGATTTATTTCGAATACCTCTATGTTCAACTCTTCAAAAAATACCATGATTTTAACATCAAGAAATACATGACGCTCACTCCTTTCAACAATTTCATATTTCAAAAAACTCGATTTTTCAAGAAATTGTTTTTAAAGTTTAATAATAAAATAAAATGTATTAAAAATAAATATCAAGCCACTTATTGAACTTTTTACTGTGTAACAAATCTTTTTCGTTAAAACCTGAAGGTTTTTTCTCCATTTGAAAAATATTTAGTATATTTTTAAAAAAATAATTGAACAATACATTTTCTTCAAAATGCAAAAACAATACTTTCTGCTCTATACCGGGTTAATATTAAGTTAAAAATATGCTGCTTTTGCTTGGATATAGTACATTTACTGGGCATTCCGAAAACATGCACAACTGAAAATTGACAATTTTTAAATATCAAGCTGAAATGAGAGAGCGATATTTCAAGTCATTATTCACATTAAGGATAAAATAAGACTACCATTATTGAAAAGAGCTGAGTCGCAAAATTGCTTGATGTATAAGGGTTTAAAAATGTATGATGAGATGCCTGAATGTATGAAGAATGAAAAGTGTCTGAAAGAATTTAAAAATAAATGTCTAAGTTACTGTAAGGAAATGTAAATATATAAAGATGATGTAAATGTATATAATAGTTTATATTAGTTTTAATATAAGCTAACTTAAGAAATAAATAAATAAAAAAAAAACATTATTCACATCACAAAGAAACAGTACGAGTATTGAAGATCGTCAAAATATAAACCAATGTACAAGACTTTTCTTTATTATAAAGGGATTTAATCCAAATACCTCTATGTTGAATTCCTTTAAAAAATAAACAATGATTTTCCATCAAAACATATATCAAATCGCTATTTACATCGCGTACATTTACATATTTAATCTAAAAGTCTTTATTATACAGAAAATTCAACGAATTCCATGATTGTAATAAAAATGAGATTAGCCCAGAATGTATCATATTACTAATGTACTCGTATAGACGCCCTAATAAAGAAATATTTTCTGAAATTATTAAATTTGCCTTGTAATATAATATAAAAAATACCAAGATTAAATTAACATCTCAAGAATGGTAAAAAAAGTCAGATTATATGGAAATGCTGTTGATATGAAAGTCTGGATATTTATAGACCCCACGACCTCTCATAGACTCTTTAAGAGATTTCTTTACACACGTGTAACATTCACCATTCTACCCATGATTTACAACCACACTACTTTAATTTGCTAAAATATAGTGGCCAAAGAGTATAAATTACAAATTGTGTCGTTTACACTATCGCCGATTACCAGCGTCGATACTTACGTATATTGAACACACAAATGAGTTTCCTCTTCACAAAATACCTTTGTGAAGCTCTCTTGTTAATCCATTAACTCTTGCACTAGATCAGGGGTCATCAACCTTGTCCCTGATGGTCACTAATATGCAATAGATTTTGTTGTTTTCTAGCATTTTGATAAAGTGTCTTACAATGATTTATATATTATAGTGAGATGTAAATGATTTAAATTAGTAAAAAGTTATTGCTTTTTTATCAGATTTTTTAAAGAAATTTAACGTTTTTAAATGCCAGCTTAAAGAAAATAAAAGCTTTTGTAAGATGTCAAAAATTGCGTAATTTCTCATCAACAAACTTGATATTTTTCGTTAAAATCTACTGAACAGGCAATTTCATCAATTTCCCGAATTATCATATGTAACATATTGCATCATGTAACATAAGAAGATTTGAAAGTTCATTCGTTGATTCGGCAGCCACTTTGTGGTGATATATATTTTTAATTTAAGTTTTACTTGGTGTTTACAATTTTTTTTTTAAAAACACCAAAAAGAAGATGAATATATACATAAAAGCCTATGGCAAAGTAATACAAAGAACGCTTCCACTTTATTCAAAAATGTTTTTTTTCACTTACTAAAATCTTCTTCATCAACATGAGCCCTCTGTCCTCCACTGCTGGATATTAACCTTTTCCCTTTCTTTCCATTTCCCTCGGTTGGTTGGTTTTTGCAGCCAGTTTTTGCAGCCCCCCACAGCGGCTATATCGTCTGACCATCTCTAAATATTTCAATTTCATACTATTTCTGTGAGCCTGAGCGGCTCATTATTAGAAATAGGTATCAAATTGCGGTAGAGGGGTAGAACCGAGAAACTCTGAATTAAGAGTCTGCGTCACTAGCCACAGGACCACGATCCGTCACCGACAAATGTTCCTGGTATGATCATTTTTTACTTTATCCAACAGGCTTAAACCAAGCATGGATCTTTCCACGGATCGCTGTATGCACTTGATCTTCTCTGCATTTCATTGTCAGAGCCATAGTTTCTAGTGCATTTCTTACTAAAATACAAAAGCAAAAAGCTTGACCATCGCTGTACTAGATGAAAAGGCAACAACCATGAATGGAATTCCCGGCCATACGAATTTATCCCCATGGTGATTTATACTTTGAAATTGGACGAACGTACAGTCGCCGAAGGCTGACATTACTTCTCTCTGATTAGTCCAGTGGGATTATAATGACGCCTTTCATCGACACAAGGCACAGACTTCAAGTCCTGCCATGTTACCTTGATTATTTATTACATCAAGATAGAGGAGAGATAATCAACTTCATTTTCGCAACTTAATTTTCTACACACATAACATTTATGTAATTGTTTTTTTTTTGCTTGAAGCATAATTTTTATATTCAAAAATAAGTTTTTCTTAGAAATAAATAAGTCAAAAGATGAAGACGAAAAAGTTATTGAAAAAAAGGAGTTCAATATATATTATTTCAAATAAATCAAATTCCAGTTTACGTTCTAAATATGTGCGTGGAACACGTAAACTCGTGTGGCTTCTCACGCAGCCAGTCTCGTTTTTTTTTTTTAATTATTAAGTTAGCTTGTATTACAACTAATATAAACTTTTATTTACACTTAATCTACATCGTGAATATTTACATCTGTTTACAGTAAATACAACATTCATATTAAAATTCTCTCAGACTCTCAATTCTTCATACATTCAGACATCTCATCATACATTTTCAAACCCTTATACATTAAACAATTTTTCGACTAGGTTTTTTTCAACAATGGCAGTCTTATTTTATCCTTATTTCTAGTAATATGTTCATCACAATTTTTGTTTTAAACTATCTTATCCGTAAAATATTTTGGTAATTTATCGTTAAAAAATTAATGTATATTGCAACATATTGAATTAAAATCTCTTTTTTATAGATAACCAGTTTAGTTCTTTTCTAATTTTTTCTATATTATTATATTTATTTTTCTTAAGAACGTCTCATCGCTTTATTTTGTATAATTTCTAATTTATAAAAATTTCATTTGCTGAAAATGAAATTGTTGAGCAGTAATCTACTTAAATGTGGAACAATGATTGTTTTATAAATGAGTTCTGCAGTATTTTTATTTAATTTATTCCTTATTCTACTGACGAAAATATTTTTTTGATTTTTTTTTTATAAACGTGTTTTAAATTTGCATTAAAGGTTAATTTTGAATTCAATATTACACCTTTCTTTGTATGTAAAACTAGGTGTGTGGTATAAAGTGGATATTGAGGAAAGAACAGAGTGTAGAATTGCACCGCCATACATTAGATTCTGAGTCTGCCTTGCTACCGCGGAACCACAATTCAACTCGCAATATATTCATAACACTGTGCTTTTCAGTGAAAATTGAAATGTTTGTGTGGAATCTGAGAATATTGTGGATAAATAATACTTGTTATAATATTACAGTAAAACCTCGATATAACGAACTTCTATTCAACGCACTTCGGATATAGCCAAATACCATAAATCCGATCAAGTGAAACAAAATTAAAAACTATTTTACCCATTAAACCCTTATCCACACCATAATGGTGCAAAGGCACTGCAACATTTAAACGTAGTGTTACCTTGATATATAAGAATCAAAGTAAACCCCCTACAACGTTGACATAGGTACCCCTTTATCTCAGGAAATTTCATTCTTCAAACCCTCATCCGCACCCGAATGGCGCATAGGGCACTGCATCATATAAACGCAGTATTATCTTGATTGTGATGTCAACACATGAAGGAAAGGTGATCAGCCCTCCGCTTCAGGTACCAGTCCATGTAATACTGAATAAACATTAGAGTGAAAAAATCACTATATTTATTTGAACGGTAGCCGAGCGTGCTGACCATTACACTACGAAGGCCGACAAATCTACCGTCAAATTCTGTCATGTATTCGATATAATATTTTTATTTACACTCAAATTTATTCAATATTACCATGGACTGGTTGGTACCTGAAGCGGAGGGCTCATCACCTTTCCTCATGTGTTAACGATCAAGATAATACTGCGTTTATATGATGCAGTCCCCTATGCACCATTGGGGTGCGGATAAGGGTTTGAAGAAGAATATTGTATTTGCTTAAATTATATTGATAATCACGTCATACATGCGTCTAGCCCTCATAAACGCGTCACATTATATATCATTATATATATATTTTAATAAAAGTAAAATTCAATCCAATAACTTCGTTTAATTTTGGATACATTACCTTAAATAAAATAAAAAGAATTCTACCAACTGACTGCAGTAACAACGTTTTTTTTTATTTATATCAAAATACATTGTTTACGTTTTCAAAAGAAAATGTTTTATTTTACTTATTTAACTTATTTTTATATGTTAAAAAAAATACATTCGGCTTTAACAGACACCCTTCCCCCAATGAGTCCGTTATATCAAGGTTTTACTGCATTATGCTTCATTCGGGGGTTGGCAACTTTTAAAGCGAGTGTAATGGGCCCGGCACTGCTATTGTTGCCCGTAAATTTGAGATTATTCATTGAAATATTATAAAACATGTACAATAAGGCTGTATCCATCAAACAACAATGGCTACGGGTCTGCCTAGGTGTTCCTTGGGGTGGTTTCACCCCCACGATGAAGCAACGACGCTTTTTATTGAATTAATTTTCCAGATTCTTTTTTGAATATTAAATTAACTCTTTGTACGTGGATATTTAATATTTCTTTAAAACCATTAATTTCATTACCTTCTTTATTCATTTAAACATCAACTCAGGAATCAAACAGAATAACATTAAATAGTTAAAAAATACATTAAAATAAACCAATTCTATTCATATGATTTCTTCTTTTAAAATGTTTTATATTTTATAAACGTGGGTGGAATTATAAGTAGAAATATACGAATATAAGATATTTATAAAATCATATGTGAAAACATGAATCAAATATTTTTATCTGTCCGCCTCCGTAGTGTAATGGTCAGCACGCTCGGCTACCGTTCTGGAGGTCCCGGGTTCGATTCCCAAGGGGGTGAAATAAATATAAGTGATTTTTTCACTGTCATATTTATTTATTTAATATTACCCTGGACTGGTACCTGAAGCGGAGGGCTGATCACCTTTCCTTCATGTGTAAACGATCAAGATAACACTGCGTTTATATGACGCAGTGCCCTATGCACCATTGGGGTGCGGATAAGGTTTTAATTTTTTTAAATTAAAATCATAATTTTTTTTTAATGATACATTTTCCCAATAGAAATGAGTGAAGTTCGCGATTTTTTCATCTGTAATAGATTAATATAATTTTTTCCTCACTTTACATTAACGAACTGTTGTTAATATTCTATAAAAAAACATCATAATTTCAATTATTTCATTAATTGATTCGGCAGTCACTTTGTGGTGAAATCTATCCATTTTTACAATGATTAAAGAAAACACTTGTTTTTTACCACTTGAGTTTTATTATAGACAACATGTTTCAGAAGTTAAACTTCCATCATTCAGGTCTGTTATTATACAGACCTGAATGATGGAAGTTTAACTTCTGAAACATGTAGTCTATAATAAAACTCAAGTGGTAAAAAACAAGTGTTTTCTTTAATCATTGTAACATGTTTTACCACAAAGTTAATGCCGAAACAATAAATAAAACTATCCATTTTTAATTTTTTTATTATGTAAATAAATATTACTATTTCATTAAATCTACTCTGACTTGAAAATTTCCGATACTCGAATTACTATAGTAATTACACAGACCATTACAAATTAATATCCTGACCTGTTATGAATACTCATCTTGGTTAGAGTAGCAGGTATATTCAAGGGTCTATGGATATTATACTATTACATACCTTTATGCGTTTAATATCACAATTAATTACTGGCATACATGTACATATATGCGAGTAATTATTACGGAGTTAGTTCAATATCTAGCCCTGCGGGTGGTTGTCGAGTAATATGATACAAGTACTTGGTCCATGGTCTAAGGTTTGGATTTAAGGATGTTCATTCGGGCAAGACATGGATAACCATGTAATCGTATGTGCGGTGAGTGTAATGGAAATTCTACAAAGGTTTGATTAGCATCCCTCATATGTAACTATCGAGTTCCTACTTACTTTTTGAAATACCATATGTAAATATAAAATTCAAAAAATACTTGGCTATCAGAAAACGAAAATTATAATATTTTTTTAAAAATAAAATAAAAAATATTAAAAAACATAAAAAAGATGAAAAAGTAAAAAGTTAGCAAGCACGTACTACAAGAAAAAGGAGCTTAAAACTGTCTCTTCAATAAATAATCAAAGCAAAATTTTCAATCTACACAAACTTAACAAATTCATCCAGCAATTCACACATGGCACATGGGCGACTGCAAGGCACTTCTCTTGGCATTTTTTCCCGCTTTGCCAATTTTTTCCCACATTGTCGGTTTTTTTGCACGCAAGATGGCGTCGCAAGGCGTGCGGCGTCCACGGCTACCGGCCGTCAAGGTTCAAGGCTAGCAGATCGCGAATGAGGTCTGTACGAATACCTGAGGAGAAGTACTCGATTCAGCAGTCTGACTAATTCAATCCGTACTATAAGTACATACCACTGCCGAGGCAACGTTCGCAGACTACCCGTTACAGCAAACATAGTCAACCAGCGGCTCGAGAGCCACGTGAGCTCCCGAAAGCTTTTATGTACTGTCTTTTTTGACATCTAAGCACACATAAAGAATTTATTGTAACTGCAGACAGTTAGTAGAATCCCATATTGAATTTTTGGGTAATATATCCAAAATTAAACAAGGTTTATTGGATTGAATTCTACATTTATTTATGCATATGTTAATACGTGACGCGTTTCGTCTTATTAAGACATTATCAAATACGTGTTTGATAATGTCTTAATAAGACGAAACGCGTCACGTATTAACATATACAAGTAAATGTAGAATTCAATCCAATAAACCTTGTTTAATTTTGGATATATTATCCAACAATACTTAAAGAAGATGGAATATGGAAGTTTGAGTATTTGCAAGGCTAGTTAAGTGATCACTTTACACGTCGTATATGTGTCACCTACTTCCGAAATCCGCCAGATCCATGTAAGTCGATTTTACAAAAAATGCGAAATTCTCCGGGTAACATTTATGTTTCAAAGATTTGTCTATCTTTAGATAAAATATTACACAATAGAGAATTTTCCCATTTTTTTAAGAATTTTTTTCAGTATTACAAATAAACACGAGTTACAAACCGATAATGACGTCATCTTGATTTTTGACCTATCCCCGCTCTCTGATTGACCGATATGGGTCAGAAGGCAAGTTCCATGAATATAGCGGAATTTGAAATATAACGCTTTTTTTTAGTATTTTTTGCAGGGTTTTCAAGTTTATAAATATTTTAAACAATAAAACCCAAAATTGGCATTTCGATATTTAGGAGTATTTATTTTTAAATCTTAAAAAAATTGGATCTGGCGGATTTTGAAAGTCAAACATATGAACAATCTCGTGACACAGAACAAATGAGTTTACAACAGCCATCTATGTTGGATTGAGAAAGTTTTTTTTCGTAGAGACCTTTTTATGTAAGCCCCGGATTATTAAAGTACTATGAAACGCCTTAAATCATGATTTTTATTTTATTTTTATATAGCCTATAATTTGACCACTTACTTTTATTTATAACATTTCGAGTGTCCAAATACTTTTTCACAAATATGGGTGTTCTCACTACGAATAAAACACTTGACAAAATACTACACATTACAAATAAAAGGGTCTCTGCTAAATCAAAGCTTTTTTAATCCACCATAGATGGCTGTTGTTTAATAATCTGTACTGTGTCATGAGATTGATCACTTACATACGAGTTCTACACCTGTAGTGTGGTTGTCAATCATGTGGGTAGAATGGTGAATGTTGCACGTGTGTAAGTGATCCCTTAACCAAGCCAATGACGGTCGTTAACCCTGTAAATACCCGGACTTTCATATTACGTCTTCATATAGGCATGTGTGTCCAGTCTAATGATGTGTGCCATAACGAAACCAGTTCACTGCTCAAACAAAAATTATGTGGAAAAAACTGTAGAGTAGTAATTTTATTTTATTATTATTCCGTTTTGGTTAAAAATTTGTAAAATCTCTTATGATTTTTTCCGCTACCCCAGTATAGTGTTGTGGTCTGAACTCTACAAATAAATAAGAAGGCTCGAAGAGAAAAAAGGTTGAGCTTCGCTGAGTTACAGCCTTCCTGAGAGCGACTGGGAACACAACGTGTATACTTGTGGGTACCTCGCAACAATCGCTACATAGCTTTGTTATTATAATAAATTAATCACAATACCATACACAAAACGTGCAGATCACAGATTCCCAAATTTATTTGAATCGACGCCTGTTTTTAAAAATCAATATTTTTTTCGCCTAAATTTAGGAAACTGTATCTCTATTCACAATTATAGTAAAAACATACATATTTACCAATTCACTGATGTAACATGTTCATTTATATAATTTCACATTTGAAACTTAGAAATAAATAAATTTGAATTAAATTCATAAACAGATATAATTATTTCTAACAAAATTAATATTTTAAAATCAAACAAAAAATTAATTTTTACTGTATTCTGGGGATTCACAAGGTTAGTGACTTGTCATAAGCTGGTTAAGTGATCTCTTTACACACATGCAACATTCACCATTCTACCCATGATTGACAATCACACTACCCGAATTTTCAAACACCAGCATGAACAATGTACAAATGAGTTCATAAGCAATATCTATAAGCTGTGATCTCATGTGTACAGTGTCGTGAGGTTAATTATACGTATAGACTGTCAAAAACTTCAGTAGTGTGGCTGTCAATCATAGGTACAATGGCGAATGTTACACGTGTGTGAATTGTTCTTTTAACCAGCCTACGACAGGTCAAAATTAAATTTAAATGGTAATTATATATTTTTGATTAAGATTTTCATAAAGAAAAATAAAAATATTAAATTAAATACATTTATTTTCTGATATAAATATTATAATAATTTCAAGGTTTCCAGACAATTTTTTTTGTGGCAATTTAATTTTATACAATTTTATGCCTATGAAAAATTGCTATCACAAAAATACTGTTCGCGCCAGGATTCAAACTCGTACTATCCGGTCATGTGTTTTAACCCCTAAGCTAATAAGACACTTGATAAGAGAGTTATTCATGAAACGCTATCTGTGGTTTAAGTGAATTTTTAATATAATTAAAAACACATCTGGTCACAAATAAACTAAGGATCAAAGTTTCAAAGGTAAGTAAAAGTCCGGCTCGGCTGTGTCCTGAAACTATCATTGCGCGTGCGTCCAGGTGAGTATACCTCCTTTACTCTTACGTCACATGGTGGGAGCAGGCCAGCGCCATACGGAGGTCCCCTATAGAGAGGGAGAGAGGCATTTCAATTTCAAGCAGACGCTTACCTGTTACGTCCTCGGCGTATCCTCGCTCGAGACGGGAATAGGGGTTACTGGGCGAGAGGAAAAGAGACAAAGTCGAAGGCAACAGACACATTTAAATCGTACCTGTTACGTCAGATGCGAGAAAGCGAGACCGCGGTTCCGAAGTACGTCCCGACTCAACCAAAAGCTCCAGGCAAAACAACGGTGCTCAGTCAAAAGGGTAGAGGTTTAGCGCGTTTCCTGAAAGCGAGAAGGTGGAAATTCTTTTCTCTTTCGACGCGCGGGATTTTAGATAGGGCAGGTACGATACGTCGCGGCGGAGCAAGTGAGACGAACTCACCGTATTGTAGGGAGAGTCGGAGGAGGCTCCTGTCCTCTTCTCAGTTTGACGCGAGCGGCCGCCGTGGCTAGACGCGCGCTCTTCGCGAGTCCTGTTACATTCACACACACTCTCTGCTTTTTTTATCAATACATAAAATACTCTCAAATCATCACTGCCGACCGTGATTCGTCTCCCCGGGTGAAGGATCTCCACACGTATCTTCCTCTTCTAATGTAAATATTCAAACATTTCTTACATACCTTTCGAGTCATATCATCATATTGTAAAATCACGATTTTTTTCAAAACTTTTCTTATAACTTAACCTGAAAAAAATTCATTATTACATTTTTTTTTCGAATATTTTTTCTCGGTTTTTAAATTTGAGATTGATATATTTTTATTATTATTTGAGACGTCGTACTTAGAAGTGAATTGTTTGATTGGCAGCTCTCGATCTGGCAGCGTCAGCAGCCTACACTGGCTAGCACTTGTCCACCCTTCCGGTCTGTAGTGTCCAGTCCTGTAGTCCTCAACCCTCGGTACCCGTACTCCCTTTCCCATTTCCGGGAGCCGCCGACTTTCCCGCCAAACTTCAAAACTTTGTCAAAAGCGTCAAACTGTTCTCCACCTCCGGCTTGAACGCGTCGAACGCCGTCCCGAAGTACGTTTAAGAAGAGAAAAATAACCGCCAAAGTCGCGTTGTTGTCTGCCCCGTAACGATATTTTGTATTGAATTATAAACCAAAGACTACATATCTATTAGACCAAATTTTATTTCCAAATCGTTGTGTTGAACTGCGACGACTCGCGCTCTAATTGCCCAGTTTTGAAAAACCCCGGCGAAGTAACGTTAGACATCTGCGAAGGCTGGCAATATCTGGAACATATCAAGCAGGCAGAGTACAGCTCATATCATAAACCAGACGTCGTATATTTTGGAATTTGTAAATTAAATTAATTAAATAAGATTAAACTTAAGTGCTAGGTTTAGTTTTCATTATTCATTAATGAAACAAGAGTGCGTGGAGATAATCAAACAGTAGCGTTTTATATATCTAAAAATCTCTCTAATCTCCTTGACAATCTATCGACAATCACTGTAATTCGATATTTTATATCATCCTTACACTAATCTATACACTGTTAATCTAAATTTTCACTTCGTGCACGACCTTTTGGCACACGCTGCGTTAGATCTTAGGTATCTTTAAAAAATTGTGCCAACTGAAAAAAAATCGATTGTTCGGCCTATTTTTCGTATCGTATAAATATATTTATAATCTTCTTTCATTTCGGTCTGTCTAAATAAATAATAATAGTCAATTATTGTGCGTAATTAAAGTTAGAAAATTAGGTAAAATATATTAATATTTAATAAGAGCCATTTTTGAAGTTGTAATAAATTGTCTTTGAAAAGTACGTACGGGAGAAGTGCTTCTAGTGAGCCTGGTGAGCTAGTTTGAGCGGTAATTGATAGTTTGCGCGATAATTGAGAAGTCAGGGTCGAGCACCCGGCGCGAGCCCCCGCTCCGCTCCCGCCCCTCCCGCTCCACCCGACGAGCCCCCTGGGCGGGTCACCCCGTCCACGACGTATTTTCAATCGTACCTCGCGTACTGCCCCGTGGGGGCCGGCGGGCCCGGGTGCCGCTGCGCGCAGTGCTCCGCCGAGCAGGGCCCGGCGCCGCCGCTGTACGAGCCCCCGCTGCCGCTGCCCGCGCTGCCCGCGCTGCCGGTGCTGCACCGGCTCCAGCTGTGCGAGTACCGCGCCCCCAAGGCGGCCCACTTCCTAGCGCCTAGCATGGTGAGTACCGGACCCGTCGACCTAGCGTTGAAATAGTGTCGATGAATGATGGTTGAGTGGAAATGCGATGACTGACCATTTTCTGTAAATGTCTTTGCACTGTTCCGTGTCTGTCTGCTGTGCTGGTCGGGGTTGTGGGCGTCTGTGTACCGGCCAACGTCGAGTCGGAATCGGATCTAGCTGACTAATTGAACCAAACACTAATCCCTTTCATTGCCTACACTGAGGTACTTCTAGAAAATTTGGTGATGGACTTACAATCTTGTATTTATTTAGATTGGAAGTGACAGGTATATTGAAAGCTTTTAAATGTAAATTCACAGTAAAATCGGGATACAATTTTATATTGTTTCACATTTTCAATAAATTTCGCAACTTAGTTTAAAAACTGCTTAGCAAGAGCAGATCTGTCGGGAAGCCTAGATGCTTCTGTATCAGATCTGGGCATGCGGTGGGACTGCTTTCAATGGACCCGCTGACCTACTTGCGCCCGCCCTACAGCCCTGGCCGCAGCTAGCTCCAGCCGCACCTAGTAGCTAAACACATTACAGGTGAAGTTTGTTAAAGAAACGCCATCAACATTACATCGCATCGAATGAATGATGACTTTTACCCATATTTTGTAACCATGACCAAAAAAGAATCAATGGTATTTTTATTTGATTTATTTTTTAAACGACTATTTTTCTTTTCTGAGTATATAGTAGATATCATAGTATAAATCGTCATTGATAGTGATGATTTTAATTAGTATATTATTTATTGATATTGAACATATTTATTTCAATCTTGTTAAAAAAATAGCCTTTTCATGAATGTTTTTCGCAGATACTTTGTGGCACATTTTAAAAACTTTATAAAATAAAACAACTTTGTTTTAACCACTTTTTATTGAGTATTTCAATATTTTCGAATAAGTAGATATTAACTATGAGGATTTCAATGTTTTAGAATTAGAACATAAACCCTGATCATGACTAGATTCTTGTTGAAACCGGTTGGAAAAAGTGGTTAAAACAAAGTTGTTTTATTTTATAAATTTTATAAAATATGCCACAAAGTATCTGCGAAAAACATTTTTTAAAATGCTATTCTTTTAACAAGATTAATATAAATATGGTCAATATCAATAAATAATATACGAATAAAAATCATCACTATCAGTGACGATTTATACTATGATATACCATACTCAGAAAAGCATACGTGACAAAAAATTAATGTAAAAAAATATATGAAGTTGAAGGTAACCGAAATGCACAAAAACGTGCACACTGCCGCAACATAAGGTTTGTGAAACGCGCAATATGTACACATAGCCGCAACATAACGTTTCTGAAACGCACAATATCTGCACACCGTCGCGAAATAAGGTTTCTAAAACGCAAAATTATGTGCTAACCGCCGCAACATAACGTTTCTGAAACGCACAATGTGTGCACACCGTTGCAATATAAGGTTTCTGAAACGCACTTATGTATGCAAACCGCCATAACATAAGGGTTCTGAAACGTCCAAATATGTACACACCCTTGCAATATGAGGTTTCTGAAGCGCACAATACAAAAATACAGACACAACATAAAGTTTCTAAAAAGCACAAATTTGTGCACACGGATACAACATAAGGCTATTTTTTTCATGAAATGTTTATTTTAAATTAATTTTACGTGGTATTATTTAACTTTTACAGTCTACTAAGAGTGCATATCTTTTCATTAGCTTTGTATTATTTCAAAAAAAGTAAACTAATCACGAACAAATCTACTGCTTTAAAAAGGAATATATGACCCCTTAAAACCAAATAACCTCCCAATTACTTGCATATTGGCTTCACCTGTAGATATGGTTCAAGTTATGAGTACAAAACACATCATTTACACTAAAAAAACTAGTGAAGACACAAAAATTATTTAAAAATCTTTAAGTACGCATTTTGGAAAATTTAGCATTCGCTCCATATTTTTGTTTTCGCTCTTACCTCCGCCGGTAACAAATGTAAGTAACTATACATATATTAAACTGTTATAGATCCATATTTATTATGACCTCTTGGGAGTATCATCCCTTCGTTGTGGGTGAATCAACTTTTCAGTAGTTACAGGTGTATATATTTTAAACTTTATAAAATAAAACAACTTTGTTTTAACCACTTTTTATTGGTACCCTTTTTCCAACCGGTTTCGACAAGAACCTTGTCATCATCATTCTATCCTCGCTTATTCGTTCCACATGTCCAAACCATCAAAACAATTCTTAATTTTATCGATAATGCTAATCTCAGCTTTGCATTCTTTCCTTATTTCACCATACGAACATCTATCGTACATTGTTTTATCACACATTCGTCTGAGGAACCGTTAATAATAAAATCGTTATTTAATTTATATAGTACGATTTTCATAAATTACTTAATTTAGAGCATATATAATCTTTTCGTATATATCGACGGCCGCTACGTAAAGTACTCCATCTGCAAATCTGTTACTTCACAAGAGAGAGTTTAGAAGATTTTTTCAAGGTATTTTTTTTATTAATTAACGGTTTTATCTGAAATTCTAAACTTGTATTGAACGTTAAAAAACACGATAAAATAATGTAGTTAGCGTTTTAGGATTTCAGTTCATTTCGAAAATTCAATATGTAGATACGCCTGAAATCTAGGCGTGATTTATTTAACTTTTTTTTTGTTTGCTTATATTTTTAGATAACGGTCAGTTGATAACGTACACCAAATATCTCAAAATTGACAAAAATGTAGCTAGAGCACTTTACGTAGGGCACGTCGATAAAATATTCATAAGGAGATAATTGAATAACTTTGGAATTAATTGTTTTAATGTTCGTTCACCGAAACAGTTATTGATTCGAGGAACGACAAGGGTCCTTGCCTTTTATTGTCTACGTAGTTCTATGAGTATGAGAAACTCTGTGTTTATATCTAGGGTCTATATAATGATCTACAATCAGTTTGTAGTCACAAAGTTTCATTACCGGAAATACGTTACAGAAATTAAATACAAACTTTCATGTGAAATCCCCCTATTTTATTTATTGTACAATATATAAATCATTTTGGAAAGTTTTGAAACTAACAGCTTCGTGTATTATTCTACAGGCATATATTATTAGCAGATTATCAGGCAGATTTATTTTTTATTAACATACTTTAACGTTTTTTTTTTAAATTTTCAATTTCAATTCAATTCAATTTATTCAACAAAAAAATAATATATCTATAACAAACAATATTCAAGGCGTATATATTAAAAGTAAGCAAGAAGACTTAAAGGTGTAGAAGAATCCCGCTTCGGAAAACTCCTTCGTACACATGGAACAGATCAATATCCAATGTGATATTGTTCAACATAGCGGTAGCTCTTCCTACAGGCATAACCATCGGCAGGTTGGTCCTGTGTATAGGAATGTGAAACAATCTATGTCGACGCTGTCTTAGGTAACTATCGGGAACATACAGACCATTCCGGATAATTTCAGGATTATCGATCATACCGCGCAACAATCGATAAACATTTTTAAACCCGTACAAAAAAAAGAAATATTTATTATGCAGCTTTAGGAGAATCTTTATAATGAAATAATATACATTTTAAATTTAAGTTTAACTTGGTAAATATCACTATTTTTTAAAATATATCATGAAAATGTTTACTTGTATTAAAAATAATTTTTTTATCTGACTTAGAACGAGGACTGCCTCAGTAAGTCAGACAAAACGATAAAATAATAATTTAATAAAAAAAACAATGTTTTAAACATTTGAAAAATTATGTTTATAATTGTATAAAATAAAGTCTTGCAAAATGTGCCCTCGGCACGATAAAACCCAGTAAGGATACATTATTGTAAATTGTAGTTTGTAATTATGTCCACGATGAAATATAAATAAATAAATTTATTATATAAGCTTGTTAAATAAAATAATTTTTTGTAATCGCTTTTGTACTTTTTTTTCAAATAAACATCTTGTTTTGTTGTTCGCTCGAACGATTTTCCTTGAAAATGATATTACTTTTCAATTTGTATACGTTCTTTAGATCCCACGAAGGCTATTACGCTAAGAGGATTATTATTTACCGTCTGACTCTTAACAGGGTCAAAGCATTTTCCTTGCAAAGGGTGCAAAAACCTGTCAATGCCTTCTGTATTGGCGAAAGTGATGCCTTGTGGAACGGTTACAAGGGACCCGCACATTATTCGGACACATTAGTGAGTTATTATTACTCTATACAGCAGTAGGCAAAATGTTCGCTTTATCCATGTATGCTTTCCTCCGTTAAGCATGTGTGATGATGCATAATATAAGAGTTTCTGCTTAATAAAAAGCTTCTTTACATCTCACCAATAGATGTCTCTAGTGAAGTTCTAGTGATTCAAAAACAAGGTTTCTAAATTGGTTCATATATACAGAACTTCCAAGAATTTGAGTAGTGTGGTTGTCAATAATGGGTAGAATTGGTGAATGTTACTCGTGTGTAAAGTGATCACTTAAACCAGCCTATGACGGTCGTCAGCCCCGTAAATGCCCAGACTTCCATATTCTTCTTCATCTTTGATGAGATGTCAAAAATAATATGCATAAACAGATTTTGAAATCAGGAGATTAAATTTCGACCATCTAAATTTCATTATACTTGATTCCTACAATCTGTACAAAAAATATTAATTTATGTATTTATTAAAAATTGAAATTAAACACTGGTTTTTAGCGTTTACTGAATTGTATTTTATTACTTAAACACATAAAAATCAAATTTGTGACAATTGTTTCGCCTTGTTGTGGCATTTCCAAACTACTGTAATTTATTTACAGATTTGGCATATAATTTGTAAAACTTCATTTTAATTTATGTGTACCTATATTAAAAGGTCCGCCTCCGTAGCGTAATGGTCAGCATGCTCGCCTACCTTTCTGGAGGTCCTGAGTTCGATTCCCAGGGGGGTTTAATAAATATAAGTGATTTTTTCACACAAATATTTATTTAATATTACACTGGACTGGTACCTGAAGTGGAGGGCTGATCACCTTTCCTTCATGTGTAATCGATCGAGATAACACTGCGTTTATATGAAGCAGTGCCCTATGCACCATTGGGGTGCGGTAAGGGATTTATTATTATTATATTAAATGTTAAAATCAAACACTGATACTTAATTGTATTTAATTATAAACTCCTAAAATCAGTGATTTTAATATTTCATATATACATAAATTAATACGAAGTTCTACAAATTAAACGCCAAAGCTATAAATTAAAATATTAAAAAATTTCAATCTGCCTAGTCATTCACCGATTGTTCCAGAAATTTTTACACAAAGTTGCATCCAATAAACCTGTGACAAGTTTTAAATAAAAGGTTTTTTGCGGAAAGACATAACATTTGTCTTTTTTACAAATTTATCGAAATTTTCGAAGAATATATTTTTTATCATTGTAATTATTTCGTCTGTTAAAATTCGTTAAGCGCAAATATTTGGGTATAAATTCCGAACGAAAAGTATTTAGATACATAAAAAAAAGTATTCACATCTTTCAAACTTTGCTTAAAAATAAAAATATAAAATTATGTCTTGATTTGAAATTAAGGCATATAAGGTTTTAGACATCGTTTGGTTATCAAGCATGTTTTCCGAAATAAAAAATTTGAAAAAATACGCTCTTCTTGACTCGCTGTTTTGATATTTTTCAAGTTTTTTTTCTTCTTTTTGCTGCGGAATATTAAAAAATGAGCTGCTTTTAAAACGACAGTTTATTTTTCCAGTGCTGGCGGCGATTTGGGCGGTCTTTAGTAAAGTTTGTTTAACATTTTGCGGACCGAGCTTTTGTGTTTTGCGTTCGCTTGTACAAAGTTCACTTTAAATCTGGGCAGGTACCTATTTCTGTTCCGGGCGTCTGAATTTTCAGACTGACGGTTCAATTAAGTCTCTGTTACGTTTGTTTCCTTATTCACTTAAGAAAATCTCCCAAGATGTTTACTAGATGATACAAAATACCACAACCCGTGTTTACGAAATGGAAAATCCAAAAAACAAGGCAATACATCAAATAAAACCTAATACATGCCTCTTTTGGTCATCAGAAATTAAGTTATTTACTTTAAAACATATTACAGTAAAACCCCAATAAAAGGGACGATTTGGAGGAAGAGGGTGTCCGTTTAAGCCGACAGTCTGTTTTATAAAAATAGGTTTAAAATAAACATGATTTTTTTAAAAATATAAATATGGTATTAAGATAAGCAACACAAAACGCAAACAAAATTTAATTTATTGTCTTCGGACCTCGTCGTGAAGTGACGTTGCTGTTTGACATCGACGCGATTGCTTTCGGTAATCCTGCTTTGAAAAAGGTATCAAGTTTTGTTTGCACTTTTGAAGTTTGCTGTTTTTTTTGTAATCAACTCTCTAAAATTACTAAAATGCGTATAATACATTTTTTTTCGCTGTCTGACGAATAGTCGATAATTAAACCGGATTTTTGTGTGTTACATAATATCTGAAAATTCTTTAAATATCGATGTTTTACTGTACAAACATATGTCACGTATCGCTCACTCCTTTCAAGAACGTCATAAATCAAAAATCGACAATTTTCAGTTGTGGATGTTTTCAGAATGCCCAGAAAATGTACTATATCCCAGCAAAAGAAGCATATTTTTAACTTAATATTTACCCGCTACAGGGCAGAAAGTGTTGATTTTGCATTTTGAAGAAAAGGTATTGTTTCATTATTTTTTTAAATATATTAAATATTTTCCAAATGGAGAAAAAACCTTCAGGTTTTACCTTAAAAGATGTGTTGCACAGTAAAAAGTTCAATAAGTGGCTTGACATTTAATTTTAATACATTGTGTTATATTTTTAAACTTTAAAAACGCTGTCCTGAAAAATCAAGTTTTTTATTATTTATGACGTTCTTGAAAGGAGTGAGCGATATATTATAAAATATTAACGATTAGTCATTTCCATTACTCATTTTGGAATTATGGTAAACAAGACTGAAACACAAGTAATAATGTAAAAAACGTATTAAAAAATAAACAAAACTACCTAGATATTTTATTAAAATTAATTATTAAATTATTTATCCGCCTCCGTAGTGTAATGGTCAGCACGCTCGGCTACCGTTCTGGAGGTCCCGGGTTCGATTCCCAAGGGGGGTAAAATAAATATATGTGATATTTTTTTCACTGTCATATTTATTCAATATTACCCTGGTACCTGAAGCGGAGGGCTGATCACCTTTCCTTCATGTGTAAACGATCAAGATAACACTGCGTTTATATGACGCAGTGCCCCATGCACCACTGGGGTGCGGATAAGGGTTTTATTATTATTATTTATTAAATTATTTATTTGTACTTATATTCAAGTGTTAAATTTTAATAAAATAATCATGTCATTCCACGAAGTGAATGCCGAATCAATAAATAATACCTAGATATGTCATTTTTACAGTATAAAAACCGTATGAGGAGGTATCATTACCAACGTAATGTAGTATTATTACACATCGTTGTTTCTTCGATGGCAATTGGGTCACTTTAATGATTTTTTAAACTTTTTTCTAAGTAAAAAGTTTGTGTTGTACTTTAGAATCCATACTTCGCCCATATCGTTGTGGATAACTATTATTATGTTGAATTGTTGTAGGGATAAGAGGGCTATTATAAAAGAAAATACCTTAATAATATATTCTGTAAGAAAAATGGTCGTCGCAATATTTAAATTTTTTATTAGTTTTAAGAATATTGACACACATTACAGGGCTTCAGCCAAAGTCTGAATTTTTTTTTTATTATTTGATATTATATGGTATATCAGTTAGGGTCATTTTTGTGTTCAACTTAACTAACTTAGTTAGCTAGCTGATATACCATATAATATCCATAAAAAAACTTCAACTTTTACTTGTTAAATACCACTATTTTTTTAAATGTATTGTGACACGTGTTTCGATGCATTCGACATCATTAATAAACCTATCTGAAAATCATATTGAATGCGTCGAAACACGTCCCATGATAGATTTTAATTACTGGACATATTTACAAACTTAGATTTTTAATTTCATTAATTGATTCGGCGGTCACTTTGTTTTAAAATCTATCCATCCAAAACTTTAATTGAACTTTATTAAGTAAAACTTGAATAAAAAATAATGTGATTTTTAATAAAAAAAAATAAAAAAAGGATTAATTTAATATATACAAAATTCTCAAAAATAGTGTTATGTAATGTTTGTTTTTTTTTTAACATTCATAGATTCGGTAGTTATTTGTTAAAATAATATATACCTTAACAAACTAACTAACCATCACGCCGCTTCCCCGCAGGGGTAGGCAGAGCGAATAAAACGCCACATTAATCTGTCTTTGCAAACCATCTTCGCCTCTTCCCTATTCATGCGTCTCCTCATATTTACCCGCCAATTATTCCGACTCCTGACCTGACCGTGCCCAAGTATTTAAAATTCTTGATCATGCCAAGTTTTCCTCGGCCTTCCTCTGCTAATTAGAAGAATGTAATAGCTAGCTTAAAATGAAATAACCAATTTATTTTACTGCTCTTTCTTCACTCATTCGATTCACATGCCCAAACCACCATAACACACCTTTCTTAATTTCTAGGCATTTTTTGCTTATATCATCATTCGAACATCTATCATACATCGTTTAGATGGACATTCATTTAACAAAATAATAAAACCCTTACTGCACCCCAATGGTGCATAGGGCACTGCTTCATATAAACGCAGTGTTATCTCGATCGATTACACATGAAGGAAAGGTGATCAGCCCTCCACTTCAGGTACCAGTCCAGTGTAATATTGAATAAATATTAGAGTGAAAAAATCACTTATATTTATTAAACCCCCCTGGGAATCGAACCCGGGACCTCCAGAACGGTAGGCGAGCATGCTGACCATTACACTACGGAGGCGGACAAGCATTTTCATTTTCATTTAACAAAAAGCATATTTTTTCCTTCTAATTTCTGTAATGCCCGCCTCCGTAGTGTAATGGTCAGCACGCTCGGCTACCGTTCTGGAGGTCCCGGGTTCGATTCCCAAGGGGGGTAAAATAAATATAAGTGATTTTTTCACTGTAATATTTATTCAATATTACCATGGACTGGTACCTGAAGCGGAGGGCCGATCACCTTTCCTTCATGTGTAAACGATCAAGATAACACTGCGTTTATATGACACAGTGCCCTATGCACCATTGGGGTGCGGATAAGGGTTTTATTATTATTATTAATTTCTGTAAAGTACAAATTTTCTACGTCACAATTTATTTAGTACCCCTGATGTGACAATTTGTCGGAAATTGGAGTTGAAACTATTTCTTACGAACTACACCCCTGATTAAACTTTACATAGTACCATTCTTATAAAGAACTTTTACTTTATTCCGTAAGTGTATCTTATACAATCCATTTGAATTTTTAATGAAAATGTTTTTGTTTTCTTAGTAATATTGACAGCCTTGGGTTGCCAGTTTTTTTTTCATTATTGGAATTTCCGTATTTAAACAGTAAATGTGAATTATCTAACGTGTGTATAGAAATAAACTGATACCCTAAATTATTTTATTATATTCACTACATTTTATGTAACATATCCCAAAAATCACGAAATTCTATTAAGAATATGATATTTAAAAAAAAAAGCTTATCAATATGGAAAAGGCGAAGATTATTTGCAAAAACAGATTGGTGTGGCGTTCTATTCTCTCTGCCTATCCCTACGGAGAAAGCGGTGTGATAGTTACTTAGTTTTGAAGTTTATGTTTATTTTTGTAGATACTAGTACACGCCTGTTTCTTTGTGTGTAGCATTCACGCGCAGGTCATATTTATACTCGCTTTGAGACAAGAGAGTATATTCATGAGTCATTAAAGGAACTAAAGCTGTCTTAACATTCGCACATTATACATCCAAACATAAAAATTGTTTAAAAGATTTTTCTGTATTTTTTAAATAAATATTAAAAAAAAAAAAACAGGCCTTGTGGGTAACGACAAATAGTTCTCCCAAAGAGGCATCATAAAGACTTTTATTTATCAACTTGCTCAAATGAACCATAGATAGCTGCCGTAAACTCAAACATGACTCGTCATAAGATTTATCATATATCTAAGAGTTTAAAATTTTGAGTAGTGAGTTTGTCAATCATGGGTAGAATGGTGAATATTACACGTGTGTAAAGTGATCACTTAACAAGACTATGATAATTCATAAGTCCTGTTAATACCCAGACTTCCATATTCTTCTTCATCTATGTAGAGGTGTCAAAATGTAATATATCACTGCCTAAAGTTGTGATATGTTTTCAAAATAAGTTTTATTTTCAGTTTCTAGTCGATACGTTTTCTATTCTGATATTTATCTGATGAAACAAACATTATTTCTGTGCCCGTATTGAGTCTGACTTATCAATATCATTCTGATTGCGCGATGTTTTAGTTAGAGGAAAGTTTGCGAGATCTCCAATGGAGATAACGAAGTTGATTCCTGCCTGAAAACACAATGTGAGAAGGATCTATAGGAGTTAATTTAACAGAATAATGTAGGTACACATTCGCAGTACGTAGAGTACGGTAGAGCTTTGAATTACGTTTCTAGGGTTCATACAACCGTTCGTATACCGAAATTTTTAACCAAAAAACTTCTTCTTCTGTTACTCCCTTCGTATAGATCCAAGGATCTGTCTGTTCCTTTATCCATCTGTTATGACGTGGACTGCCAACTGTCACGCTATCGCTCTTGTGGTCTTCCACATCGTCTTCTTCTGTATGGGATCTCTTAAATAGCAATTCGAACCCCTATTTTGATAAAAACCACATCTTATATTTCATGTTCTTCCTTTTTATTGATCCAAGTATCTGTCTGTCCCATTATCCGTCTCTTGTGACATGGACTGCCAGGTGTAATGCCATAGCATTGGAGGTCTTCCAGGTGGTCTTCTTCTGTCTGGATACTCTTGAAGAGCAATTCAAAACAGTCTATTTTCTTGCATTCTATTGACATGGGCATTCCAGAATCGTCTTCGCTGTCTTCCCCATCTGACTATATCCTCTGTACTACATTGTGTTTTTATTCGGTCTCTTATTTCCGGTTATGCACCTCAATTTCCTCATTTCTGAAGTTCTTAGAAAATATTTGGTTGTTGCTGTATCTGCTTTGGATTCTATCCCATATTAGGCAATCGGTCTAACACACGTGTTGTGTATTTTAACTTTGCTCTTTCTAAAAAAATGCAATAACACAAATCAATTATGTAATATGAATCAATAGATGTCACAGCTTCTAAATTAAGTATAATAAGAGTACATTTATCATTATCAAACCAAAAAATGGTATAAACTATTTATAAATTTCAAAATAAATATTGATTTTGCCATACTGAAAGTAATGGTATTGTTTGGAGAGAGACTCTTTGTTTACTTAAAAGATTATTGTGCTTAATGGTCAATTCCTAGATTTTATAATGATGCAAAATTATTCATTTAACGAATTTAAATCGCCACGTTTTTGACAATTTTCTTCGAAACATTGTACCCCATTCCACTTCACAAACGTTTTGTTAATCAAAGAACAAATAATATCCTTTCTTTCAACTGTTTATATATAAAAAAAAATTGTCGCTATCTTCTGTTTCTTATAACGAATATGTTATAATTCTTCCGCGTTGATCTCCCGGGATGTCTGCGAAATGGGTAACTCCTTGATCCGAGACCATTTTTTTTTAACAATCTTTATTCGTTCCCCGATTTTTCTTTACCAGAGACATCCACCGTATAATTCGTTGGCGTTGGCAAGTTATCAATGAATACATAATTCGATTTAAGTTGCCAGCGCAAAGTTTGGCGATGAATCGTATGGAAGGCCCAGGAGAAAATTTGAATATTTCAATTTGAATCTATTTATTACGAAAATTTGAAAGTTGGTTTATTTTCTGCATAATTAATAATTGCCTAAACAAATTTCATTCGTAAATACCTAATGAATACAAGTACTTGTGTACACATTTTTTGTACTGCCACGTAATATTTACTACTTCTATTACTACTACTACCATCACGCCTTTCACGCTGCATGGGGTAGGCAGAGAGGATGAAACGCCACACTCTTCTGTCCTGAGATACACTCCTAGCGTCCTTCACTTCCATACGTCCTAATCATTCATGCCCTTGGATTAAGTAGACTTTTGACACCACCAGATTTTAAGTTCGACCACGAAGGGCCCTTATATATATGGTAGGTTTATAAAAGTATTGTTTTTTAATAAAATTACTTATGAATTGAATTTTTTGTAAAAACTTAAATTTTGAGTTTTAACAGGGGTTACGTCCTGTTATAGACTGGCGTATGTGATCACTTTATTCACGTGTAACTATCACCATTCGACCCAAGATTGTGTATGTATATTCTATATTTGACACTTCTTGCGTTGAGTTCATGACTTCCTAAAAATTTTGTAGAATGTGGTGAATATTCCACGTGCATAAAGTGATCGCTTTAACCAGCCTATGACAGGTCGCTAGCCCTGTAAGCACCCAGACTTCCGTATTATTCTTCATCAATGTTGAAACATAACTAAAAAGTCTGAATTATTTTTACTATTATATTTCTCATTACTTGTTCGTTTGAACGTTGTTCTGATAAAACAAGGTTGAGAAATCAGCACGTACGAGTATATCGCTCACTCCTTTCAACAACGTCATATATCAAATATCGACAATTTTCAGTTGTGTTTTCAATGTTTTCGGAATGTCCAGAAAATGTACTATATCCCAGCAAAAGCGGCATATTTTTAACTTAATATTTACCCGCTACAGGGCAGAATGTGTTGTTTTTGCATTTTGAAGAAAAGATATTGTTTATTATTATTTTTTAATTATATTAAATATATTTCAAATGGAGAAAAAACATTCAGGATTTACCTAAAAAGATCTGTTGCACAGTAAAAAGTTCAATAAGTGGCTTGATATTCATTTTCAATACATTTTATTATATTTTTAAACTTTATAAACGATCTCCTGAAAACTCAAGTTTTTTGATATATGACGTTGTTGAAAGGAGTGGGCGATATGTCAAAACCATTTTTTCGGTTATATCGCATAAAACGTCTCTACCGCGTAAATGTTAAGTTGGCGTTTACTTATGTATATCCTAGCTCCTTCTCACCCCTCGCAAAGGAGGCTCAGGACCTAACACTGAGTATTATCTGTCATTTCGAGTAAGATGTCAGGAAGGACTTTGAAATGTTCATTATTTTCGTACTAGGAATGATCTACAAATGGAAATGCTCTAATGAGAATAAACTCTTTTTAATTTTAAAATATTTTTATTTATTCACCACGTTTTGGTGGATCCAAACACTAAAATATTTTTTTTTTCTAAATATTTTTATTTTATTTCTTTAATTACCTTATATAACATTAAAATAAACTATTATTTACATCATATATTTAAATATTTATATGATTTTTTTAGTTTAGTTTATATATATATATATATATATATATATATATATATATATATATATATATATATATATATATATATATATATATATATATATATATATATATATATATATATATATATATATATATATATATATATATATATATATATATATATATATATATATATATATATATATATATATATATATATATATATATATATATATATATATATATATATATATATATATATATATATATATATATATATATATATATATATATCTTTTTACAGTAAACAAAACATTTATTTTATAATTCTTTCAGACTCTTCATTCTTCATACATTCAGGCATGTCATACATTTTCAAACCCTTATACATTAAGCAATTTCGTGTTATTGTTTAAAAATTTATATATAATGATCAGAATATATAATTTGAGTCTCTTGTTTTTATAATAAATAAAAATCCGTATTTTTTCCACTGACGAGTAATTTAACTTTTTTTTTACATCTCTACATACATGATGAAGAATATAGATGTCTGAATTTACCCGGGGAATTTATAGTATATAGAAGTCTGGGTATTTTGGAATACTTAGACTTCCATATTCTTCATCGTGCATTTGGAGATTTTAAAAAAATGTAAAAATATATCCTAGGTGGTAAAACCCCAAATTAGTGAACTGTATTTGGACACACTTATGTGAATAAAATAGCTCGTTAAATTTTATATTGCATAAAAAATAAAGAATCTAGTTTTTTGGCGTTTCGTTTTAGGTGTTATTTAAACGTCTCCACTGCAAAAAGATAAAAAAAATGTATAAAAGACAAAGTGGTTCTCAAATGACTGCAGAATAAATTAATGTTTATTTTTTTAATATATGGCTCATTTGGTGCAATAATGGCGTAATTATACTTGTAGAAATATTGCAAGAAATGCCATTCAAACGTTGTAGCAGCAGAAAAGTCGCCTTTTCACTCAATTCTACAATGACACTCGCGCCATCTCGCAGCATTTCACCGCAAAATCAATTTTATAAATGTTTCTCCCGATGTAAATAGTCTTACCGCACATTTGGACATATTTAACTTGTTTTAAAAAATAGTGTAATTATGTCATTGTTGCACCAAATTGATGTGTGTCGGGTTGTGGTCCCGTGGTTAGTGTAGCGGACACTTGAGTCAGAGTTTCGCGGTTCGAACCCACTCTACCACAATTTGATACCTATTTCTAATAATGAGGCGCTTAGGCTCAAAGAAATAGTGCGAAATTGAAGTATTTTTGTAAATAATAAAAACACAAATATTTCCTTTTATTTTTTTAATTTTTTTTTTTGACACAGACCTTTATGTCTCGTCTTTGATTCTTTTCAATTTTTTTTTTATTTACAGGATACAAGTTATTATTTATATATATTTTTAAAAAATATATCAATTTCTTCTGCGTTATTTGTGACCAACCTTGGGCGCAGTCCAGCACACAGTAGGCAAACTGCATTCATATTACATTTCTTTTCTTATAAGTTGTTCGTCCTATAATGGCATTTAACCCGCAGTACGCCTGGCTGCGCCCAAGGTGGCTCGGTATGTGCGAGCCGTAGTTGAGCATAGCATCACTGGGGCATTAAATATTCACATCACGTGTGAATGTTGCTGCTTTCCTAACACCGGCCAAGACGTCAAGTTCCGGAGGCGCGGGTTGCTGACCTCGCGGGGTCACTCGACTGGGCACTCGCCACTGGCCGCCAGCTACTCGCTCCCTATCGCGACCAGCCTACCGACGATTCCGGCAGGAACTTCGGGGGTTATCGAACCAGCGCAACGAACGTTTCTCAAAAAACCATAAAACAAATTATTGTCGGTATATTTTCAACAATTTATTATTATTCAATCTTTATATACCTACTGAAAAGTTTAACACTCTGCCCATTATTGAGCTTTTTTTTAGATTTGAGTTGCATTTATTTTTTACCTTTGTTATTATGTACAAGGTTTATAGATCATTAGTAGATTATTGTTTCTTCCAGCTAAAAAATGTTTTATTTTAATCTGTGTTGGGAACAGGAGGGATAAACTAGTGTGGGACAATCGGGAATTTCTCGGCATCTGCTTCTTACTGAGGAAACCAAAACTCTTCAGAAGCCGGACTGTTGACTGTCGTCAACAGACACCTATTGTGCATATCAGGGTCAAACATATACACGTTTAAACCCCGATGATGACAAGGTTCTTGTCGAAACCAATTGGAGAATACAAAAAAAAACAGGTTAAAAGCAAAGTATTTACGGGGCTGACGACCGTCATCGGCTGGTTTAAGTGATCACTTTACACACGTGTAACATTCTATTGATTCAAGAACAAGGTTTCTAAATTGGTTCAAATATATATATATATATATATATATATATATATATATATATATATATATATATATATATATATATATATATATATATATATATATATATATATATATATATATATATATATATATATATATATATATATATATATATATATATATATATATATATATATATATATATATATATATATATATATATATATATATATATATATATATATATATATATATATATATATATATATATATATATATATGTATATATATAAATATATATATATATATATATATATATATATATATATATATATATATATATATATATATGTATATATATATATATATATATATATATATATATATATATATATATATATATATATATATATATATATGTATATATATATATATATATATATATATATATATATATATAGAACTTCCGAGAATTTGAGTAGTGTGGTTGTCAATAATGCGTAGAATTGGTGAATGTTACACGTGTGTAAAGTGATCACTTAAACCAGCCGATGACGGTCATCAGCCTCGTAAATGCCCAGACTTCCATATTCTTCTTCATCTTTGATGAGATGTCAAAAAATAATATGAAAATAACTCCTGTAATTGGAGATAATCCAGATTTTGTGAACAAGTATTTGGACACACTCAAAATGTTGTAAAAAAATGTTCTCAATTATTTGTTTCGGTGAAAAAATTGTTATTGAAATTGATCGTGTGATCAAATCTCTTTAAACGTTCGGTAATTCTATAAGATGTGAGGCTATGATTATTTATTGGGTAGGTTGTGTGGGATTTGTCGCTCAAACGGAGCGGCGAGGAGACTGGTCGACTCGGATTAAGCGCTGGGAGCACGCCGAAGTGGAATGCGGTCAGGCACGTCTTACCCCCCCGCCGAACCAACAAGTGCGGGTGGTTCCACCACACTCGTGCTCTAGTGGGCACTGGATTCCCTTACCTTACTAATGTGCAAAGACAAAAAGCCGCAAGTCAAAAACAGTAGTTTCGAGATAAACGATTTTATAGTTAACTTAAAATGTTGCTTTTTGCCAACACATGTATCAAATTAATACAAATTTGCGACTATTTGGATAATGAGTATCTCGGTAAATAAAAGAGATGGAGCAAAAACTGTGATTGTATATGATAGAGGCTAGCTATAAGAATGCTTTGAGCCATGTAACGCCAAACAGCCGTAACTTGAGTTACGTCTGGTTGCCTTTACACATTAGCTTACTCTTGATACATTTTACCTATATATATTTATATGTTTTATTAAACCATCCGCACATGTATACAAATATACTAATTGAATGTATCCATGAAAGTAAAAAAATTGCCCCGCCCGGAGGGGAGGTGACATTTGTCAAACAATGAGTCGCTAATATTTTGCACCTGATAAAACGAGAACACACATAGAAATAATCTTTAAATGCATAAAAACGTAGCACGCACCAAACAGATTGATTTTTGTGGTATGAATCAGTCCTACAAATCATAACGCTCGCGTGTGACTCTTGAAGCGTTGAAGGCGTTCAAATTCAATCGAGTTATAAATATAAACTGTCTTGTAAAATTATAACTATTACCGTTTTACCAATAAATATGGTACATATAACTATTAAGCGTGTATTTTATTGAGTGTCTAGATCAGAAATGTAATAAATTGACAAGAAAACTCAGTAAAACATTATGCCTGGGATGTAGGGTTTTGATTTCTAACCGTTGATAGTTAAAGTTGATAATTCGATCAAAAGAATAAATCTTTGGTCAAGTGTCGTCAGTAATTTTTTTATAAAAATTGTAAGAAATAACGCATTACAAAAAGCTTTCTTTACTGATTTGTAGATATCACACTTAAGTATCTTATATATATATAACTCATAAATCCCTTACCGCACCCCAATGGTGCATAGGGCACTGCTTCATATAAACGCAGTGTTATCTCGATCGATTACACATGAAGGAAAGGTGATCAGCCCTCCACTTCAGGTACCAGTCCAGTGTAATATTGAATAAATATTACAGTGAAAAAATCACTTATATTTATTAAACCCCCCTGGGAATCGAACCCGGGACCTCCAGAACGGTAGGCGAGCATACTGACCATTACACTACGGAGGCGGACAAAGGACGTATCTTATATACTATTAAATATTTATATATTTTAACTATTTATACTATTAAACTTTCAGATGTTTTCGAAACTAGTCGTAAATATAAAAAAAATCATGAAATTGGTATATTCAAGTGTATAATTAAAAAAATATATATTTACCTCATCATTCATGTATAATATATGCGATTTCATTGTCTTATAAAATATTTACGATACCAACCAACGATACGAACCATGTCTCCGTTTATTAATATTCTTATCAATTTTGTTCCACATGTACCTAAATCATCGTCTCTCATTCGGCTGTCCAAATTTAAAACACAGTAAGGGACATTTTTTTGTATTATTTTTTTTTGCATTTATGGACTAAGTAGACTCTACTTAGTCCAAGAATGCAAAAAAAACCTATTACAAAAAAAATGTCCCTTACTGTGTTTTAAATTTGGACAGCCGCATTGTCATTTGAACAAAACTAGTGTACTTAATTCCGAAGTTGGTAACACAAGGACATTTTGTGAAAACGTGCCTTCTCCTTTAAATGATGAATTATTTAAAACCGTAAGACTTTGCAAGGGGCGAAACGTAACATATGTGGAGTACAGAAGCCAAAGCACAATTTTGCATCAATGAGAATTAAAATCTGTTTTTACCTTTTTCTTAAGGCGGGATATTCGAATGGCCCACGACTTAATTTTCTTTAAACCCAGGTAACATTTAACATATTCTTTTTTCTTCTTCTTAAAACGCCGTTTTTATATTGGGGAAAAAAATCTTTAAAATAAATATAAGGTTTTGAAAAGAAAAGAGTTATCGAAAGGTAAGGAGTTAAAAAAAATCTTTATTAATTTTTTTCTATCATTTTTGGAGACACGTCTGGCCTCTCACGCAGCCGGTCGCTTACTGAATTTGAACCTGAATTTAACCAAACTTGTAAAAAAAACAACATATATTTTGTGACCGTTTGAGATTTGTGCATATTCATTAATGGACAATTAATAGCTTTTTTAGTGATGGATAAATAAATAACAGTACATAAACATGGTTGTGAATGTGTGAAGTTTACAATTGTACAGAGTCTAAACTCTCTCGGTTTTAAAACCGGCCATAGATTCACAGCTACCATTTTGTATGGAATATCAACGTCCAACTGTTAAAACCAAACCGTTAATATATCGTGTTCCCAATACTAAAACTAGGCATCTAAAAATCTCTATTCAGAGAAAATGGCGTTCACAACTCTTTCCTATCGAAAATAATTCAATGGACCATAAAACTAGCAAGCATAGCGTTCAATCGTCTTCATGTGTCCTTTTGGATCACTCAGGAGAGACCTTGTCTGTCCTGGGCAGCACGAAACATCTCCTCCACATCTCTCATCCCGGACCACTCTAGAATGTTCCAAAGCCAGGAGAGCTGCCTTCTTCCAACCCCTCTGCGACTCTCAATCTTCCCTTTCATGACCAGTTTTAGGATGGCGTACTTTTCACCTCTCATTATGTGACCAAAATACCATATTTTACGGAGCTTGATTGTTGTGAACAATTATCTCTGTGCAATTGCTCTACGCAGTGCTTCAACGTCACTAATCATGTCAGTCCAGGATATTCTCAACATCCTTTGGTGGATCCACATTTCAAAAGCCTTCAAGCGGTTAGTGATATTGACCTTCAGGGTCCATGCCTCGACACCATAAAGTAAAACTAACCACACATAGCATTTGATCATTCTTCGTCTGAGAAATTTTAAGATTTATATTATCGTTGAAGGTTTTTCATTTTATTAGAAGCTACACAAATTCAACAAGTAATAAAATAAAAATGTCGAAAATATAAGTTTAAAAATAAGAAAATCCTTTATTAAATCTCTGAACTCGGGCAGGCAGAACGCGGGTGGTTGTAGGCGTTTAGGATATGGTGCTACAGGCGTATGTCGGGGATTCATCGGTCGGAACATGTAGGGAACAACGAGGTATCAAGCAGGACTCCCCCAGTCAGTCTAGATGTTTACTATATAAAGTAACACAACAGTGATCCAAATGGATAGGTCACACTATAAGACACCCAGGCCTGCTTTTTACGATTGCGGAGGGCACGTGCGAAGGCACAAACTACAGAAGACGATCCGCTTAACCTAAATGGACCAAATTATATCCGATATGGGTCGAAGCGGAAGTGGAAGAGATGAGCGGACGCTGACCATGAATGAAGCCAATCAAGGGTGTTTGAAAATGATGCGGAATGCATTGAAAAACACGTGTCGAAAAAAAGTACTTTCTTATTTTCATCGGATCTCATAATTTGGCATTTTTGAGTTAAGATAGAGTTCATTTTTATTGCACCAATCTGAAAGTCTTTACAGATTTTTTTGTAGTATGTAACAGTCGTATATGTGACAAATTAATTTGAAAATCTATTGTTATTGATAGTGTTGATAGAGATATATGATAGCATATTTAATTTTAGTCTTTTTTTTATAGATAACCAGTTGAGTTCTTCTCTCATTTTTACTATATTATACTTGTTTTTCTTGAGAACCTATCTCATCGCTTTATTTTGTATAATTTCCAATTTAATTAAATTTCCTTCATTTGCCAAAAAAAATATTATCGCCAATCTATATGTGGAACTTTGGGAAACACTGTACAAGCCAATACCTTGAGTTTATGATGTAGTCGTATATTCGATTTGCTATATGTTTATTACTGTCGTCATTGTGGTCGAGTGTGATATTAGGCTTTGTTCACACGTGCTATAATCGCCTGTCATGATAGCGCTCAGTAACTGCATAATAACTGTGCGATGGATGCACATTACTCCGTAAGACCGCTGGGATTGAACCGCGTCGCATGATGCATGCATACATTAGTAATTTAGTTTCCTCTTCGCTCTCCTAACCTCAAATTATGTATAACAGTATTGCTCTAATAAGCATTTGGTTCATTACAAAGAAGAATTATAATTAGTTACTCCATTGCGTGAAAAAAATACGTACTTACAAAGCGATCAAAACATTCTAGCCAGTGATTTAAACTCAATAACTAATCTCTTGAATGTTTTTCGCAGATACTTTGTTGTACATTTTATAAACTTTATAGAATAAAACAACTTTGTTTTAATATATTATTAGATTAAAACCAATATTTTTAGCTTTTCCACTTTATTTTTATTTGACCAGTCTGATGATGTCGGTAACGACGAAACCCGGTAGCTGGTCGAATAAAAATAAAGTGGAAAAGCTAAAAATATTGGTTTTAATCTAATAATATATTAAAATGCAATTCCATCACGAAGTGTCAGTGGATAATATAAATCTATTGACTTTGTTTTATATTATTTATTGTTTCGTCATTAACTTTGTGGTAAGACATGTTACAATGATTAAAGAAAACACTTGTTTTTTACCACTTGAGTAGAAAAACACTTGTTTTTTACTCAAGTGGTAAAAAACAAGTGTCTTTAATCATTGTAACTTTGTTTTAACCACTTTTTATTGGTACACTTTTTCCAAACGGTTTCGACAAGAACCTTGTCATCATCAGGGTTTATGTACTAATTCTAAAACATTGAAATACTCATAGTTAGGTTATAGTTAATAACCCTTCCCTTGCTATGCCAAAAACTTCCACGCACTCTGTACACCATATGAAAATGTGATTTAAAAAACGGGAAAAAACTCCTAAATGTTGCTTTTATTGAGCGTTGCGCATCGAATACGTCCACTCCGGAAGAGAATTGCGAGCTACAAATGAAATGGTAAAAAAAACAACATTTAGGGGGTTTTCCCCGTTTGCCTCAAATCGAGACATCTATAATACTCTCGTATGTTTCAATCTAAAACACTGAATCTATGGATCTATGGATCTATATTTCATGGGTATGACCGCCAGCGAAGGGGCTTAATTCTCGAATATCAACGATGCCGAGGGCTCGCCATAACCGTCACAGGAATATTCCGCACGGAATTATTGTTTCAAATATTTTATGACCTGCTCTGCTGAAGTCAGTCGAACGTTGCCGCATTTTCCCGGTCGTAAATACCGAGCAAACCGCTTACGGGGCTTTCCAGCAGTCCGTACTTTGAAGGATTTACGCTTTATGTGGTGCCTCCCTGACATACCCTTATTAGAGTCTCGGGAAGGGTGCTAAGAGCACCCCCTACCCCCCGCTTAGCGTAGCCTCCCCGATGACACACTCAGCCGACCGAGCGACACAACTGCATTTTGTTGATTAGGATCGCAGTTCCGTTGCGAACTAATCAATTAGTTTCATAACTAAGTGAACATACCAAAGATATTATTTATTAGATTTTTTTATTATTATTATTCGAGTTTTTGCAATCACCTGTTGAGGAAAACAAATGTAGTTTTTTATTTAGTCGTGTGTATTAAAATTACAATAAAAATGCCGGGTTGTGGTCTCGTTGTTAGTGTCGCGGACTCTTGAGTCAGAGTTTCTCGGTTCGAACCCACTCTACCACAATTTGTAACCTATTTCTAATAATGAGCCGCTTAGGCTCACAGAAATAGTATGAAATTGAATTATTTTTGTAAAAAATAAAAACACAAATATTTTCCTTTTTAAAAACTAAAAAAATCCAAAGTCTATTTTAATAAAAAATTTAATATTTTATATATTTAAAGCATCTTTAAAACTATTGTATGGTTATATATCATATTCCTAATATGTATATGTATGTTTGTTTATGTATCGACGTGCCCTACGTAAAGTACTCTAACTACATTTTTGTCAATTTTTAGATATTTTGTGTTGATGTTATAAACTGACCAGTATCTACAAATATAAACAACCAAAAAAACTATATAAAAAAAATTACGCTTAGTTTTCAGGCGTATAAGACGCTATCTACATCGAATTTTCGAAATGAATTGAACTCGTAAAACGCTTACTACTTTATTTTGACAAGCATAAAGTGTTTAAACGATTTATTACATAATTTTATCGTGTTTTTTTTTCATATGAAATACTTGTTTAGAATTTCAGATAAAACCGTTAATTAATTTAAAAAAATATTAATAATAATTCTAAGCTCTCTCCGGTTCTCTCCGGTAAAGTAACAGATTTGCAGATAGAGTACTTTACGTAGGGGCTGTCGGAATATGTAACTAATAAATTAAATAAATAAATAAAAACCATAATCTCGTGATATGTGTCTTATGTTTTGAGAAAACCTAAGTGAATTGGGTGGCCATACGCCATACGACTTAACCACATAATAAGATTTTATGAGTTCAATAAATCCCTTCTCACCCTGAAGCCTCCCGTAATTTACGAGTATCGTCAAACAATTTATATCCGACATTAAAAAGTTGATATATTTCTGCGAATGCTTTATGGAAATCCCTCTTTTTGTAACGTAATCATCACAGCGTGTTGCAAGGTATCATCACACGGAGCGATAAACTTGGCTATTTCATTCGAGGGGAATCACTTTGCAGAATTAAAGTCCTCGAAAGGATTGTATTGATATTAGATTGTTTGAGGATAAAGTACTACAGACATAAGTGTCTATAAATGCAATACCTATTATATAATGATTAAAGAAAACATTTGTTTTTTACCACTTGAGTTTTATTAAAGACTACATGTTTTAGAAGTTAAACTTCCATCATTCAGGTCTGTATAATGAATGATGGAAGTTTAACTTCTGAAACATGTAGTCTTTAATAAAACTCAAGTGGTAAAAAACAAGTGTTTTCTTTAATCATTGTAACATGTCTTACCACAAAGTTAATGCCGAAACAATAAATAAAATACCTATTATATATGTAGGCATTAGTCTGATGACAGAAGCAAAGACAATCAAAGAAGAACAAAAAAACAAATAAACGAATAGCTTTTCTTATTATGTATGACAGAATTAAAAACAGAATTAAAAAAGTTTTAGGAGTTTTCATCGGTCAGAAAGAAGAAAAAAAAACAGACGTTCAACTATCTTTAACTTCGATAATTGATAACTATCTAACTGACCACCACGTCGCTTCTCCGCAGGAGTAGGCAGGGTGAATAAAACGCCACACCAATTTGTCTTTTCAAACAATATTCACATCATAAATACTAATGATATAAGAAAGGAATGTAAGGCTGAACGAGGAATAATTGAAAAGATTAGGAAGAGTTCTTTGCGGCGGTATGGACATGTGGAGGGAATGAATAGCGAGAGAATGACTTAGAAAATATATGTGGTGAATGTGAGAGGAAAACAGAACGAGAACGACCGAAAAAGACTTGGCACGATCAGATCAATCAGAACCTAAAATCTGGCGGTGTCAAAAGTCTGCGTAATCGGAGGGCATGTATGACTAGATGAATGGATGTGAAGGAGGCGAGGAGTGTATGTCATTACATAAGAGTGTGGCGTTCCATCCTCTCTGCCTACCTCTGCGGGGAAACGGCGTGATGGTAGTAGTAGTAGTAGTAGCTATTCTTATTTTTAACACTCTCCTTATCATTCATCGTTTACATTGTGGTTTATCATCGTTTACAAGTTTTTCTCGGTCTTTCTCTGCTCCTTTTTCCAATGACATTCGCCTCATAATTTTTTTTTATTTGTTCCTTCCTCACTCATTCGTTCCACATGTCCAAATCATCTCAACACACCTTTCTTAACTTTATCGATAATGCTCATCTCAGCTTTGCATTCATTCCTTATTTTACTATTCGAACATCTATCATACATCATTTTGTCGCACATTATTCTGAGAGATCGCATTTCGACTGCATTCAGCCTGAAAATCCATCTTTTTTCAACTCCATGTCTCACTTCCAAACATTAGAGTTGGAACCAGGACTCCGTTGTGTACTGCCGGTTTAGCTTCCGCTGATTTTATTAGCTGAAACTGATTTCAGTGCACCATTCGCTTTGTTCCCAGCATTCACTCCTCTTTCTATGTCTTATGAAATAACTCCTATAATTGGAGATAATCCAGATTTATGAACCAGAAGTATTTGGACACACTCAAAGTTAATATTTTTCTTGTATTTGTATTTATCATACAAGTATGTTTGTACGTTATTTCATCTCGACAGCAAGTAAATTGATTTAGATTTCGCTTTTCTGAAGCGCAAACCCTTCGTGGGCTACTCCAAGCTCTCGACTGACCGCTCGGGTCATGTTTGGTTAGGACCTCGAGTGCCCACAGAGCACGCCATTATTGCCTAATACGAGTCTTGGAGTGCCTGGCCTAATGCAATCAATGGAGTGATTGTTTTACGAGTGTATGGGAAATTCACTCTCTTCTATTTTCCCGTCTTGTCGCTTTTCTTCCGTTTCCCTTTGTTTACGACCGGTGTTCTTATTGAGATACTCGAATCCTGCGAATTGAGCTTTGCTTTAAAAGTGAGATGCATTAATTTTATTTTATTTATCACTTATAGCGTTTTTCTGGACTGTCTTTCATTCTGATGTGATATATATGTAATAAAATAACTAGGTACCTACCTATACATTTTATTAAGTACTTACAAAAAGTACCTACATAAAACAGTTCTACCACCAGATGCCGCATGCGTCGCACAGAATAAAACAAAAGACTTCCGATAATATTATTAACTGTCAGAATCAGATAGATAGATAGATAGATAGATATAAAAATTATTATAAAGATAAATTAAGAATAAACTTTAATTACAAAGCAACACATTGTTTATTTTATTATTATACACCCACTTTACATATTATTTACACTTAATTTTCAAAAGGAAAATATTACCACGTTATAAAACGACAATTTTGTTAATATGGAAATGGATTATGAAACATTAGATGTATTAAAACAATTACTACAATATGTTCGGAGTGAGAGAGAAAAATTAGAAGATGATCAAAGAAAACGATTAGAAGATAATCAAAGAAGACGTGGAAATCTTAGAACTAGTGATAAAATTAAAGATAAAAGTCCATGTAAGATTTGTGAAAATTTAAATAAGGGAACTCGATATCACCCTGAAGCAAAGTGCTGGTTTAAAACAAAGGAGGATGATAAGATTAATAATAAAAATGAAGATTTACAAATTACACAGAAACAGTGCTTGAAGAATGAAAATAAAAATAATGTGGAAAAAATGTCTACAAAATATAAAATAAAATATACTCCAGAAAAGAAGAATTTCGAAGCAGATTGTATGAGCAGGAATCCAGTATTAGAATCGAAGGAAAATGCAAATGAACAATTAAAAGTTGTAAATTTGGTTAAATTAGAAGATATTTTAAAAGATCAGAATAAAAATGAAGACACACAAATAACAAAGAAACAGTGCTTGAAAAATGAAAATAAAAATAAAGTAAAAAAAACTTCTACGAAAGATAAAATAAAATATACTCCAGGAAAGAAGAATTTAGAAGTAGATTGTCTAAGCAGGAATCCAGTATTAAAATCGAATGAAAATGCAGATGAACAATTAAAAGTTGTAAATTTGGTTAAATTAGAAGATATTTTAAAAGATCAGAATAAAAATGAAGACATACAAATAACACAGAAACAGTGCTTGAAAAATGAAAATAAAAATAAAGTAGAAAAAACTTCTACGAAAGATGAAATAAAATATATTCCAGGAAAGAAAAATTTAGAAGTAGATTGTCTAAGCCGGAACCCAGTTTTAGAATCGAATAAATATGCAGATGAACAATTAAAAGTTGTACATTTGGTTATATTAGAAGATACTTTAAGAGATCTGAATAAAAATGAAGGAATTCAAAAGAAAAAAACAAATGGATTGAGAAAAACTGTGTCTACTTTAAAAGGGTCAAGAAGAAAAAAAAATACAAAAAAAAAGAAAGAAAAAAAAGAACGGAAAAAAAAGAAAAAAAAAAGAAAGAAAGAAAAAAAAAACAAGAAAGAAAAAAAGAAAGAAAAAAAAAAGAAGGAAAAAAGATAGGAGGAAAAAAAAAAAAAAAAAACTTTATCATATCACTAAACTTATACCAGTCCCTTCACTACAAGAAGATGATCCGGAGGACGAGTGAAAATTTTACTATGAATTTTCATCCCCAAGGGGGGAGATGTAATAAAATAACTAGGCACCTACCTATACATTTTATTAAGTACTTACAAAAAGTACCTACATAAAACAGTTCTACCACCAGATGCCGCATGCGTCGCACAGAATAAAACAAAAGACTTCCGATAATATTATTAACTGTCAGAATCAGATAGATAGATAGATAGATAGATATAAAAATTATTATAAAGATAAATTAAGAATAAACTTTAATTACAAAGCAACACATTGTTTATTTTATTATTATACACCCACTTTACATATTATTTACACTTAATTTTCAAAAGGAAAATATTACCACGTTATATATATATATATATATATATATATATATATATATATATATATATATATATATATATATATATATATATATATATATATATATATATATATATATATATATATATATATATATATATATATATATATATATATATATATATATATATATATATATATATATATATATATATATATATATATATATATATATATATATATATATATATATATATATATATATATATATATATATATATATATATATATATATATATATATATATATATATATATATATATATTTATACATATACATTAAAACAACTTTGTATTGGTACACTTTTTCCAACCGATTTCGACAAGAACCTTGTCATCGGCAGGGTTTTTGTACTAATGCTAAAACATTGAAATCCTCATAGTTAGGTTATTGTTAACTGCCCTTCCCTTACGAAAAAGTTGTTTTATTTTATAAAGTTTTATTTTATAAAATGTGCCACAAAGTTCATAACCGACAGCGTGATTCTTGATAGCTGCTGTCTTTTAAAATTTCCTTTATTTTAGATTATATTGTTGTTTAAATATTTCCATCACTTCGCAAGCATTGCCAAATTACACATATCGCTCACTCCTTTCAAGAACGTCATAAATCAAAAAACTTGATTTTTCAGGAAAACGTTTTTAAAGTTTAAAAATATAATACAATGTATTAAAAATAAATATCAAGCCACTTACTGAACTTTTTACTGTGCAACAGATCTTTTTAGGTAAACCTGAAGGTTTTTTCTCCATTTGAAAAATATTTTGCATATTTAAAAAAATAATTACACAATACCTTTTCTTCAAAATGCAAAACAACACTTTCTGGGTAAATATTAAGTTTAAAATATGCCTCTTTTACTGGGATATAGTACATTTTCTGGGCATTCAGAAAACACTCACTACTGAAAATTGACGATTTTTGATTTATGACGTTCTTGAAAGGAGTGAGCGATATTAAAAATGAAAATAATTCACTCCTATGTGAAGAATCCCAGATTTGTTAAATCTTACTTCATGCGTCTCCCAGTATGTAAATTAATCCGGTTAGGATCTTGCATACATCTGAATAAAAGGGTCTCTGTTAAATGAAAGCTTTATCAAACCAACCAAAGATGGCTCCCGTGAACTCGTGAAATTTATGATGTTTGTATGAGTTCCACACAATTGAGTAGTTGGTTCCAATCATGGGTACAGTGGTAAATGTTACACGGCTTACTTTATAAGCCTTATAAATGTCCAGATTTCCATATTCTTCTACATATCTGTTGAGATGTCAAAAATCATGAATAAGAATTCCATAGGTGGAAAACTTGCTAGTTTTCAGTGTTGAAGAGTGTATGTCAGGTCGAAATACTAATCGTGATATAAAGAAATCATATTTTTGAGTTTTCATATGTAAAATCTACAAACAATTCATAATTAGAGAAACCGAAATTTTTTAAAAAGGATTTGGACAAATGGGTCATTGAAGTGTTAAGTGAATGTAAACAAACGATGTGATGCATATGTACCATACCGTCATTGGCTTGTCCGCCGAGCGCGGTACCAGGGCAGCATGGGTGGTAGGAGTGAAACAGGTTCGGCGGTGGGAGCACAGATAAGTCGGTAATGCAGCTTTCCACCGCGCCATCGCATCGGCTGGAGTGTTTGTATTCCCGCCGCACTGGAGTACCGTGGAGTGCACTTACCTCCTGCGCGCTGTGTGGCCTTGGTACCCGGTTAGTTGAAAATACCGCTAATTACACGAAATGCACTAACAATTAATTAATTACTCTGCCTACCCTTTAAGTGACAAGGTTCCAAGCTAACAAATTCAACAATATGATTTTGATATCTCAGTTTAGATGAAGAAATATATGGAATGTATGTATTAATTTTAAATCAAACACAGATTTTTTGAGTCTACTAAGTTGTATTTTATTAACAAAAAACACATAAAAAATTATATTGTGACAATTGTTTTCGCCTTGTTAGGGCATTATCAAACGAATGTCCGTTTGTACGAATGTCCGTTTGTACGAATGTCCGTTTGTACGAAACATTCGTTTGATAATGCCCTAACAAGGCGAAATAATTGTCACAATATAATTTTTTATGTGTTTTTTGTTAATAAAATACAACTTAGTGGACTCAAAAAATCTGTGTTTGATTTAAAATTAATTCATAAATTAAAATGGAGTTCTACAAATTAAACGCCAAATCAATAAATAAATATATGGAAGTCTGGATATGGATATTTTGGAACTCAGTAAATTTAGTAGTATAAATATTATGTACATAGTGTTTCCAAATATAATTTTAATGAATAATTTGACGTTATTTATTTTAATGTGTAAGAACGTAATTTTTTTACAATATTTTTCATTAAAATCCAATTTTATACCTAAGTAGAACTACAGGTAAACTATTGTATACGTTATTAACTTTTTAACAATTTTAAAACAAAATATGGTTACTTGGTAGTTAATATAATAATTTTGTGTATGATACCGTGTTTTCCAGTCTTTTCGTGTTTTTTCATGTTTTCCTGTAAAATCTTGTTTGAATTCCCCGAAATTTCCCATATCATATCACACTTTATAATAGGCTGGTTAACTGGTTATCACACTTTAATATGCAAAAGCAACATTCAAATAAAAACTAATGAAAATATTATTTTCAATTTTATACAGCATATAATTAATCAGATATTTCAACATTATGAATGTGTCCAAATACTTGTTCACAAATCAGGGTTTTCTCTACATAGACTGTTGAGATTTTAAGAATGTAAAAATAACACATAAGAAGAGAAAACCTTGATTTATGAACCAGTATTTGGACACACTTGAAATGAAGAAAAATTTTCTTGAATTAATGTTGCGATTGGGGTAAATCGAACCCCCTACCCGACTTCGCCACGGCTCCTGTACACATATTTTCTGCATCTTTATCTGTACGTCTAAATTTCCCTGTCTATCACGAGCAGCTTTCCGTCGAGATGGCACCCCTTCTCTTTCCACCTTCCTTCCATCCCGGTAATCACCTCCCACCCTTGGCTTGCTACTTCTGATTTACAGCAGTCGTTCTTGCGGCGACTCGGCCCATAAAGCATGCGCTTTACTCCTGCCAAGCTATGTATGCCCTATGCCCAAAAATTACACCGCGTGTGGTTCTCGCTTTACAGCAGGCCTGGCCAACCCAATTTGCACCATGACCTAAAATTTTCCTAAGGGCCGCATACAAACCTTAAAAAAAAATACAACGAATATCTTACTTATTGAGTTTTTTTGTAAGTTGTATTGTTGTCGGGCTGTGGTCCCGTGGTTAGTGTCGCGGACTCTAAGAAAATAGAAATAGGCTCACAGGAATAGTATGAAATTGAAATATTTGTGTAAATAATAAAAACATAAATATTTTTCTTTTAAATTTAATAAAATAATGGTTTTTGTATACAATTAAACATTTTTATCAATTTTGACAGTCAAAGTTATTAATTAGTTTAATTAATACAAATACCAGAATATATGATCTTCATGTTATTACAGAAACTTTAATTAATAAATTAAAAATAATTTGTACTAATAATAATATATCATTATTTTTTATTATTTTCATTAAAAAGATAATTGTAAATACTTATATTTAAAACATTTTTGCACAGACCCACAAAGCCACTTTGTGTGTCTTGTCACTGGAACTGTTTTTACATACGTTTTTTTATTGTTTTTATCGATTTTAACCTAATATACACCAAAAAAAAGAGAGAGAAAAAAACTACTTTACAATTTTCATAGAATTAGCCCTTGATCTAACCCATTAACCCATTCCTTTATTTTGCCTTTGTTCCATATTTTATTTTACCTCTAACCTCTGTCGGCAACTAATTAAAAATGTTTGAAACGATATATTGAAGTTTTCTACTCCCATATTTACTGTTAATTCTTGGGACTATCAAACCTTCGTTGTGAGTAAATTGTATATCATGGTTGTGTACTAGACGATTTCTATATTTTTTCTAGTTTATTGCTCAACTATGATACTCTTCCACAATATTCTACGTACCAGAAGTAACTTCGTATGTTTAAATATCAAATTTGAATTGTCCCTTTGATTGTATATATGACTGGGTATATATTATTTTAAATTATGGTATGTTGCAGATTTAAAACTACGTATTTGTTTTCGTCGAATGGCCCCAAGACTTAATTCCATATCTTAATATGGATTCTACTAACGAACAGTAAAAATTCTTTAAGGTCGGTTTATATATTCTGAAGGACCCGATATTAAAAAAAATTGTCATAAATGACCGCGGGCCTCGGGTTGACTACCCTTACTTTACAGCCTCCTTCCCCGATATCCGTGGGATATTAAACACACAAATACGATAATTCAACTCCGGTACGCCGTTAAAATTCTAATAGATGGTGTCTATAAAATTTGTTTATTTATTTGGGATGCTCTGTGCAAATTATGATCTAGCGTGTGTAAGTAGCGGAAGTCGAATTACAATAATAATCTAATAGGTACTACTGATAATAATTTATGTAGCGCGATTTTCGTAAAATACTACCTCAAGGGCGGTTCGTTGTGATAGTATACGGTACAAACTATCTAAACATCACTTTGCCTCTCTGCAGAATTAGGCAGAGAATAAAGATCGGTATGGCGTCAATTGAACGCTATACCAATATGTTTTTGCAAACAATCTTCGACCCTTCCACGTTCATGCATCTCCTCATACGTACCCGCCGATTATTTCGACTCTTGACCTGTCTACTCATAAATGAAACATTGTTTATTATTTGTATATGAAGTGAATCAAGGAGTTGGCAAAAGAAGGATGAAAGTAGACTAAATGCAGTCGAAATGCGATCTCTGTGTGATAGCTGTTCGAATGGTGATATAATGAAAAAAATGCATGACTGAGATAAGCATTATAGATAAAGGTGTGTTGAGATGGTTCGGGCATGTGAATCGAATGAGTGAAGTAAGAACAGTAAATCAAATTTATGATGAGAAAGTGGTTGGAAATAGGAGTAGAGGATAACTGATGAAAACTTGGCATCATCAGTATTTCAAATACTTGGTTATAAGTATGTTCACATCATCGACCTTCTATTTTACCTTTTATAATTAAGTGCAATAGCTCGTACTTCTCTCCTCTCAGCACATGCCTCAGATAGGACACCTTCCGGACTTTGATATCGGTCGGCAACTGTCTTCGACTTTTGCTCTTTGGAGCACATTCACGTTGCTAATCACTTGAAGGTAATTAATTGTCCTTGTCGTGGGCATCTCTAAACAGTGCCTCGACGGTCCTGATTTTCGTCCAATCTCGTATATTCCTCAGCCAGGATATCTGTCTTCAGCCCACACCTTGTTGACCCTAATTCTGCCTTTTACAATTAAATAGTTCGTACTTATCGCCTCTAAGCACATGACAGAAATAACACACCTGGACTTTGATATTAGTCGACAACTGCCTCCCTGCTTTTGATCTTTAGAGCACATTTACGTTGCTGACCATATCGGTCCATGGAATACGATATAGCCACATTTTGAATGCCTCTAATCCGTTCATAGTGTTGGTCTTGAGGGCCCACTATTCGACTCAGTATAGAAGTACCGACCAAACATAACACCTATGACAAGTGACATTTATCGCCTAACACGAAGTGTCGAAACACATCCATGTGTGACGCGAATTAATAAAATAATCGTAATATTACCCATAGTTGGTCTGCGGGCCTCACAACTCCCAGTCGGGTAGAGGGAAGGGGGGGGGAAATATCCGGTACACAAATTACTGCCAGGAAGTAGTCAATATAATGCAGCTGATTGTCACGTGATCCCATGATTATTGAAGAGCGGAACGCCGTTCCTCATAGCAACGCCGGGTCTAAATAATGTCCACACGTTTAGTGATGATACCATAAAATCATGCTGTACCTTTTTTCATTAATCAATTCGGCTCTTAGTGGTAACATCTATCCATTTTCCATTTATCTTCCCAGATTTTCACATTCTTAATCACCTATGTGAGAAGCAATAACTCTTCTACAGTTATTCCTTGACTGCGCTGCAAGTAGCGCTCTAATCACCAAGGTGCCTGCTGCTGTCTTAACTTGATCGGTCCATCTTATGAGAATCATCCTTTCCATCTCTTGACCTCCAGGCTACCAATCACAACCAGTCGTTCAGGCTATCATTTTTGCCTCGCACAACGTGTCTAAAGAACTGAAGAATCTGTCGTATACAGACACTGGACAGAGTCAAATCATCCAAGTGTAACTTCTGACGATGGTATCATACATGATAAAAACAGTGAAGGAAATTAGTAAAATAAACCAATCTAAACACAAAATGCTGACCCTCTTCTAGTGGAACGGAAGGTCTGCTGACGACAGTCAACAGTCCGCCTACTCCTGGGGAGTTTTACGTGGTTTCCTGCCAGCAAAATGCTGAGAAGTTCCTGATTGGCCCACCCTAGATTATCCCTCCTGTTCCCAACACAGATTCAAATAAAAACATATTTATTTAGTTAGAAGAAACAAAAATCCACTCAATAATCTATTTACATTGTACATAATAAGCAAAGTAAATAATAAATGCAATTTCCATCTAAAAAAAACTCCTGACGAATTGATTCGTTGGTGCGTCTAGCTGTCCAAAGGATTTGAAGCAAGCGCTTCCAATACCACACTTTATGTTTAATTTTCCTATAATTTCACGCAATTCATAAGAGAAAATTCTTTTAACAAACATTTAAAAGAATATTGTCATTTCACTAAGCCATTGATATGTTTTACTTACTTCAAAGTTGATAAGTTTGTAAAAGTATAAAAGAGTTTATTTTGAAGCATGGGGTTTTTATTTATATCAAAGTGCATAGTGACCAATTGGCTCGCAAAACACTCATTTGTAAAACAGCACAAGCCGAGTAAGTGGTGCTTACTTGAAATTGAATTCAAAAGCAAATGCACGTATTTGTGTGATTGGATGTAAGAATTCGATTACGCTGACCCTTTTTTACTGAACACAACTTCAGGATGTATAATGCTCTATGACTGTGGAACACCGCTGCGAGAATTTATGAACGACAAAATTTAAAACCTAACGAAGTTTTACTTTCTTTGTGGATTTCACGGGATCGCCAGGAAATGGGATTTAATGAAATCGGATTTCACGTGGTTTTTAACCCCGAAATCCAGAACAAACGGGGGTGGGTCGACACCCTTTACTCGATGTTTGAAGGTGGAATAATATTCGCGGCAACGTAGAAGAGGGTAAAAAATTCCACAAGAAATAGAATTGAATCAAGACGTAAACCAAATACTTTATTTAATTTATCCAATAAAGAAAACGTATATTTTTCAGACGTACCTATCAAACATTTAATAAATTTGTTATTATTTGAACACTATGATTATTTGAAGCCACATTTAATACTTAAAATAAAGTATAAAATATAAATCAAATTGTTAATGATTTTTCGTTTAAATCATAAATCTCTTCAGTAATTCATCGATTGCTTTTAAATTTTGAAAAATCATCAAATGCCTATAGATTGACATCTCAACATAGATGAAGAAGACTTTGGAAGTCTGGGTATTTACAGGGCCTACAACCTATCATAGGCTCTTCAAGTGATCACCTTGATACATGCGTAACATTCACCATTTTACCCAGGCTTGACAGCCACACTAATCAAATTACAGAAGTTGTATTTTATCCTTTAATTGAAACCTTATTGAACATATGAGTTTTTGACACCATCTACGGTTGAACTGAGTTCTTTATTTGGCCGACTGGTACCTGAAATGGAGGGCTGATCAACTTTCCTTCATGTGTTAAAGATCAGTACAGTGCCCTATGCGCCATCGGGTGCGGACTAGGGTTTAAAAAACAAAAGTTAAATGAATATGTTTTGAATATTGAAAGCATTAACTTTGTGGATCATATTTATATATTATTTTGAGAAATAAAAATACTTTTTTTTTAAATTAAAATAATATTAAATGAATTTACTTTCCATACAATATTTAAAAAAATTATCATAATATAAATTCGAAAACCAAAATATATTTGTACATATGCTCGTTTACGTATTTGGAAATTTTCAGAGGAAAATAATGGGAATATTAATCGAATAACATCCATAATTGAATGCTTGGAAATCATTCTGTACGAATATCACCATTAAAAATTTGTTTTACTTTCCGTCATATTTATAATACTACGTTCGGTTAAGGGCATGTTTGTAATGAAATTCAATTTACATAATTTCACACGTGTGAATTCATCAATATTTTCCCATACGGCTCGCGTGACACCGCGAATTATCCATAATCTATATGGCAATGTTACTCGTACTGGCAAGCTTATGATAATATGCAACATTCACGCGCGAGGCGCGTTCTAAAAATAAGGCGACACTTCAAAATTCATTCGATTTTGGACTTTTTTTTTTTTAATGTGTGTCATCTTAGCCCACGATTCGACAAAAAACGACAATTGGACGAGAATTGATAGTAAATTATCAACACGTCACATTATTAACTAACTTATTTTTTGACATCCCATCAAAGATGAAGAAGAATATGGAAGTCTGGGCATTTACGGGGCTGACGACCGTCATAGGCTGGTTTAAGTGATCACTTTACACACGTGTAACATTCACCAATTCTACCCATTATTGACAACCACACTACTCAAATTCTTAGAAGTTCTGTATATATGAACCAATTTAGAAACCTTGTTCTTGAATCACTAGAACTTCACTAGAGACATCTATTGGTGAGATGTAAAAAAGCTTTTTATTATTTAACAGAAACTCTTGTAATTGGAAATAATTTAGATTTTGTGAACAAGTATTTGGACACACTCAAAATGTTGTAACTAACTAACTTACCATCATACCGCTTTCCTGCAGGGGCAAGCAAAGAGAATAGAATGCCATACCACTCATGCATCTCCTCAAACGTACCTATCGATTAATTTGACTCCTGACCTGACCACTTTAAAAGTTTTTAACATATTTATTGTAACTGTTGGTAGAATTCCATAATGAATTGTTTGGCAATTTATCCAAAATTAAACACGCTTATTGGATTGAATTCTAATTTTATTTACATATATGATAAGTGACCCGTTTCGTCTTATTAAAACATTATCAAACACTGACAAAAAATATTTATAAAATGTCCTTATTTACTAACAATATTTGACATACCTGATCATTAGATTTTCTCGGATTTCCTATGCCCTTTGTTCCAAGTAATACGCTTGCTTTATAATTTTTTTTTACCGTTCTTTCTTCACTCATTCGTTCCACGTGTCCAACCATCTCAACACACCTTTCTAAATTTTATCGATAAAGCTTTGCATTCAATTTTTATTTCACCATTCGAACATCTGTCGTACATTGTCTTACTGCCATTTTCTCTTCTTTTCTTAAATATATTTTTTAAACAAATATTTTTTACTAAAAATAAAAAGTCTTATTTCTTGAACACCACCTCGCACTGTGTACAGGATATAAATGCGTACATAATAAGTACTGCGTTGCGTGCACTTTTTAAAATTAAACTTACTTGAAGCTTTCTCAAGCGTTTTGCTAACGACTTTCTTAGCATTTAGAGTCGCTGTCATTAACAGTATACAGGTGTATAAGAAAAGGTCAAATATTTAAGAATCAGTCATGTTAAACTATGTTTCGCGGTAATTTTAATTCTATATATATATATATATATATATATATATATATATATATATATATATATATATATATATATATATATATATATATATATATATATATATATATATATATATATATATATATATATATATATATATATATATATATATATATATATATATATATATATATATATATATATATAAATATATATATGTATATATATATATATATATATATATATATATATATATATATATATATATATATATATATATATATATATATATATATATATATATATATATATATATATATATATATATATATATATATATATATATATATATATATATATATATATAATTTTTAATATTTTTTATCCCTTAAGCTAGCTTTTATTACATTTAGTATACAACCGATTATTTAATATAAATTTAACATGTATTTATTTTTTAAAATTTTACTTAATAAAATACGTGTTTAGATAAATTTCGCATCATTTTCAAACACAATATCACAGTAGATTTTTCATAAATAGTGGTATTTACAAAGTGAATACCACAATTAATAAAATATTTTTTTCTTCAAAGAAATTAATCAAATGTACTTTTATGGCCATTTAATAAATAAACTGTACGCATACGAATTCATCATTGCCGATGGTATAATTTGCCTTCTTACTTTTTGTTATTCGGATTATGGGCTGTTTAAAGCACTCCACGCTTACCCGGCACTCCACAGATTTCCGAATTGAAGGGAGAAATTTTCTATCGAGTTTGTGGACTGAAAATATCCCAAAGAATGTGATAAATCCGACGAACACCGACAGATGCCTTCTGCGTGGCCTAATTGGGGGATTCCCAGATTTCTCCTTTTCTCGCATCGTCATTTCAAATAGGAGATCTAACGATACAGAATTTAGAAACCCGGCGAGGCGTATGCTTTCCTATGTAATGCTTGCCTACCTTTATACGAAAAAAGGAATCCGTTGTATTTTTTTATAGAACAGACATTTTGCGAATGACAGTAGATTAAGGATGGCATTCGTCTCGATACTTTGAGAAAAGTCACCTTAAAATACAATGCTCTCGACAACCTGAAAGTATCTCAATATAATGACAATATTTATTTGAATCTTTAACTTTGTTTTAAAATCGCTATACTTATTTAATTATAATGTCAGAGCTAACTGCTTTTTTAATCAATACTGATAAATACTAAAACACTATCTAATTAACAAAATTCAAAATATTTTGACGGCTAGGCAAAGGAGCTTGGGTAGATCTCAAGTGGCTTTATTTTTTGTTGATTAGCAGTCACGGTCAAAAGGGATCAAGGATGTTAAGTGATTGTAAACATATTTAATATCAACATTTTGAGTGTGTCCAAATACTAGTTCACAAAATCTGGATTATCTCCAATTACAGGAGTTATTTTCATATTATTTTTTGACATCTCATCAAAGATGAAGAAGAATATGGAAGTCTGGGCATTTACGGGGCTTACGACCGTCATAGGCTGGTTTAAGTGATCACTTTACACACGTGTAACATTCATGAACAAGGTTTCTAAATTGGTTCATATATATAGAACTTCCAAGAATTTGAGTAGTGTGGTTGTCAATAATGGGTAGAATTGGTGAATGTTACACGTGTGTAAAGTGATCATTTAAACCAGCCTATGACGGTCGTAAGCCCCGTAAATGCCCATACTTCCATATTCTTCTTCATCTTTGATGAGATGTCAAAAAATAATATTTAATATCGTTTACTTGTGTTTTTATTAGTTGTAAATTATTGAAAATAGCCTTTTTAATTCCTAATTTTTCTAAGTAATCTAATTTAAGTCCTCTGTTGCATGTGTGTAATATATTTAGACGTTTATTTTTATCAAATAAGTGATTATTTTCTATTAGATGATTGGCAAATTCAGAATATTAATAATATTCGCTAACCATTTAATAGATAATGATCACAAATTCAACCACAATAACGTAGAAATCTTAAAAATAATCAATACAAAAAGCCATAAACTGCAGCATTTTGAAACAATAGAAATTCATAAGAATATAAATAACAATAAACCCATAATTAACAATATGACAATGACTAAAGCCTCCCCCCTTTTGTCTATGTTCCCTCTGATAAGAAATGAAAATAAAAATTAAATTAATAAATAAAAATAAGAAACAGCTACTACCCCCTCTTCAACCTTCAACGTCCCAAGGACCCAACTCTAAAATTTAGAATTAGCTTCACATACGGTGTTTGAAAACGATGCGGAATGCATCGAAACACGTGTCACAGTAGATTTTAAGAAATAGTGCTATTTACTAAGAATAATGTAATTTGAATTTTGTTAAGTAGACAGTGTTATAGTATTAATCAGTCTTAATAAAGAAGCGGTTAGCTGCGAAACCGGTAGACATGATAATTTAGCTATAATAAAATATTTATAGTGATTTTAAAACAAAATTACATTTTAATTAAAATGATAATTTTGTATGATATATTATATATATATATGGCGCCATATTACTTTATAGGGGTAAATAAATTTTAATTAAATTTTATTTTAATGATGACTCATTTCATTGATTTCCACTGGTTAAAATATAAAAATACAATTTGAGACATTAAATCCCTTATAAAGTTCCTCAGATAACGCGGCGCCTATCTCAAAGTAATAGTTTTATTATAGAGGTTTTCTGAACAATATATGTAAAACAGATAATTATAATATTAGGTCTTTAATGTTAAATTTAAACGTCCTTAATAATTCTTTAAACTACATTCTTTAAATACGTATTTTTTTAAGTTACAATATATGTTTGATTATATACTGACAAATTTCAAAATAATAAATCTTTTATAATAAAAATCATTATATTTATTGATTTGGCGTTTAATTTGTAGAACTCCATTTTAATTAATGTATTCGTTGTTAAATCAAACACATATTTTTAAATGCCATAACAAGACGAAAAACTGTCACAATATAATTTTTTTTGTTTTTTTTTTTATCAATATAATACAACTTAGTAGACTCAAAAAATCTGTGCTTGATTTAGCAATTAATACATAAATTAAAATCATTTATAACTAGCATCACTTTACTTCTGAGAAACGGAAACGTAACGCAGTAATAAAACATAATATGTAATTTATTTTTAGATTAAAACCAATATTTTTAGCTTTTCCACTTTTTTTATTTGACCAGCGACCGGGTTTCGTCATTACCGACATCATCAGACCAGTCTGATGATGTCGGTAACTACGAAACCCGGTTGCTGGTCAAATAAAAAAAGTGGAAAAGCTAAAAATATTGGTTTTAATCTAATAATAAATTAAAAATGCAATTCCATCACGAAGTGTCAGTGGATAATATAAATCTACATAATATGTAGATCAATACTTGCTTCAATTAAATATTCTCAAAATACATTTATATACAGACAGATATTCAAACGATTTGAAGTTTAAGAACGGTGTTCATTATAATAATTCAAACTCCCCCTCTTTACGAAGGAACCTGCCAAAGCAAATCCCTTCCCATTTGTGAAATGTTCCCCTCCGAATGTATGAGAATTTTAGGAATACTCGCATTAAGTAGTTATAAATATTAACTTGGGAACGAGTATCGAAGAACATTATCATACTTTGTCATAGGACAGGGATGGCGAACCTTTTTTAGCCAAGGTGGTTTAAAAAAAATCATACCCTTATACGCACCCCAATGGTGCATAGGGCACTGCGTCATATAAACGCAGTGTTATCTTGATCGTTAACAGATGAAGGAAAGGTAATCAGCCCAGGGTAATATTGAATAAATATTAGAGTGAAATAATCAATATTTTATAATTATTTATGTACTTTAGCATGTTTGTATTTTTCGGCATTTTTCGGCTCAGCACAGGCTATGCCTAAAGAGCCAACATGCAGAACAATTAAATTTAGATTTACATTTAAGAAATAAAAAATAAAAATAAATAATAAGTCGCGTGCCACATGCTATGGAAATAAAAATGCATCAAATGTTTGTGTAACTTCAGATTTTGAATATAATGCAAAGCATTAAAACACCGAAAAAATAATTAAGTACTTATTAATGGAAAAAAAAACTTAATTAAAAAAGGTTTGACCCTTGAAACTTCATAATTAGTGAAATTTTTGTTTTTGGATGGTAGATGCTATTTTTTTTAAATATCGGGTTGATGGCTGGTAGCTTTTAATAGAATAGAAGCAGTAGTACTTTTCGTCTGTAACTCTACTTCTTATGTCTGATTTTATAAAGTTTATTTTAAGATAATAACGATTCACAGGAATAAGTCGACGTAAAAATGCCAAAATGCCAACTTTTTTTAATTTTTTAATTTTTTTAACTTTATTTGCGTGCCATGCATGGCACGCTTGACACATACCACAGGTTTGCCATCCCTGCAATAGGATATGTAAATGGCTAGCAGATTATGTGGATATTATATTTCAAGTAGCGTAACTCAAATTTTAATAACTAAATTTGTTAGGAGAACCTTTTTGAGCGGTGGGAAGTGTGACACGTGGTTTGTTGTATGATATTTACGACACTTTATTGCGCAAGTTTGTCAAACAATGTACCAACATGATACCTTTAATATTTAACCATCAAAATGTTTCATCGTCTTATGTGTTCAATAAAGTTTGGATAATTTCTATTGTCGTATTGTTCATACGGTGTTCTCAGTTTTATTCAGAGTTTTAAAATATAAAAATAATAACAGTGTACTCAAAATACAAAATTAAACATTTGCACATAAATATGCATACGTCATTTCATTTATTTGTTAAAATATTTATACACACATATAAAATAAAACAGATTTATAAATTCGTTTACACACTTTTTTAATGAGTTTTATTTATTCTACATATATACATACATATATTGCACATTATTATCACAAATCTTCAAACTAAACTTTGAAATCAAGTGATCAGTCTTTTATGTACAATTAATTTTAAAATGTATTTTTTCTTTGAGGATTTTTTTAAATTTTTTAATGAATTTTAATTATTCTTACATGATATGAAAAATTTGTTCACATTCACATATCGTTCTGATTTTTCAGGAGATCGTTTTTTTAAGTTTAAAAATATAAAAAAAATGTATTAAAAATAAATATCAAGCTACTTATTGAACTTTTAACTATGCTACAGATCTTTTTTGGTAAAACCTGAATGTTGTTTCTCTATTTCAAAAATATTTAGTATATTTAAAAACATAATTAAGCAATACCTTTTCTTAAAAATGCTAAAATTACACTTTCTGCCATGTAGAGGGTAAATATTAAGTTAAAAATATGCCGCTTTCGCTAGGATATAGAACATTTTCTGGGCATTCTGAAAATATGCACAGCTGAAAATTGTCGGTTTTTGATATGTGACGTTGTTGAAAGGAGTGAGCGATATGTATAAACACTTTCAAGTACATACATATATTACACATTATTATCATAAATCTTCATTCTTAACTTTGACCTAAAGTAAGCAATTTTTTTCTACAATTAATTTTATAATGTTTTTTTTCTTTCGCAGGTGAGTGCGTCAGGGGTTTCAATCAGTCTGCCCGTTTCTCCACGAAAGGTAAACGAATTACGTTAGTAGTCAAACTTAGTCCAAAGCCTAATGAATGCATCGGTGACCTGTGGTAATGCGCTTCATACTCATATTTCATACGTATTTTATTTTATTTTTTACACTAGTGGCCAAATTAAAGTTTTTTTTGTTGTTTTTTTTTAAATCCTTTTTAAAATACTGTGCTCTATATATACAATATATGGGCGAGAATAATTACAAACATACACCCCTGCCCTCTAGTTTAGTACCACTTAGTAATTATTATTTATTCAAATTAATTAAATTAGGTATGGCAGAGATCAGGGATTTGCAACCCTTTTTCTTTGTATGCGCATGTATTTGCGCGTATATATATATATATATATATATATATATATATATATATATATATATATATATATATATATATATATATATATATATATATATATATGTATATATATAAAATAATAAAAAAAAACCCTTATCCGCACCAAATGGTGCATAGGGCACTGCTTCATATAAACGCAGTGTTATCTTGATCGTATACACATGAAGGAAATGTGATCAGCCCTCCGCTTCAGGTACCAGTCCAGGGTAATATTAAATAAATATTACAGTGAAAAAATCACTTATATTTATTTTACCCCCCCTGGGAATCGAACCCAGGACCTCCAGAACGGTAGCCGAGCGTGCTGACCATTACACTACGGAGGCGGACGAATATATATATATATATATATATATATATATATATATATATATATATATATATATATATATATATATATATATATATATATATATATATATATATATATATATATATATATATATATATATATATATATATATATATATATATATATATATATATATATATATATATATATATATATATATATATATATATATATATATATATATATATATATATATATATATATATATATATATATATATATATTAATTGTTATTTCAGTTAGATGAAGAGCAATATGAAAGTCTGAGTATTTACAGGGCTCACGACCTGTCGTAGGCTGATTTAAATGATCACGTATACTTTAGACACGTGTTACTTGTTATAATGTTACATGTTACATATGACAATTTTGAAAATCTTTCGTAAAATTTCCATGCATTTGCCACTAGTGTAAGTACTGCTATAGAGTAGTATAATTGCCCATCACATCTAAGAAAATGTTTGATAAAATACGTATTTTATAGTATGTCCAGTTTTTTAATACCAGGTGGAGGTGGGTGAAAAGAATTAAACATTATATATAATGTAAAGGGTGTTGTTTTAGGGGTAATAATTATTATTTTATTTTCTGGGAATCAGGGGATCAGCTATCCTCGTCCTCGGGTTGTAGATCCTTTTATGATGAACAGCATCACTTAGGCCTGTGATCCGCAAACTTTTTTGTATTCAAGATACACCTACCAAATTAAGAAATTTCAGTGGTGCATATTTACCATATTATGGTAACATATTTAACATATTATGTTTAATGCGAAATGTGAGCCTACTTAACCGAGCACAGGCAATCAAAATTTGGAGCAAATGTGATATTTTCACAAAACTAGACTTTTTTCCGCGGCACACTAACTAATCACCACGGTACACCAGTGTGCCGCGGCACACACTTTGCGGAACAATGACCTAGGCCATGTCTTTGAATCACGTAATCTTTCTACAGCATCCATTTATATTTTGGTCTTCATCCATGGACTATTTATTTAATAGATTTATATTACCCACTGACACTTCGTGATGGAATTGCATTTTTAATTTATTATTAGATTAAAACCAATATTTTTAGCTTTTCCACTTTTTTATTTGACCAGCGACCGGGTTTCGTCGTTACCGACATCATCAGACTGGTGAGAGGCTATACAAATTGTTATGTTATATATAAAAGAAGGCAGGAGTTGATAACCATGATTTGATAATCTCATAAAATTATATCCTGCCTTCTTTTATATATAACATAACAATTTGTATAGCCTCTCACCAGTCTGATGATGTCGGTAACGACGAAACCCGGTCGCTGGTCAAATAAAAAAGTGGAAAAGCTAAAAATATTGGTTTTAATCTAATAATAAAAGACTATTTATTTATTGTAACTGCAGACAGTTGGTAGAATTCTATATTGAATAGTTGCGTAATATATCCAAAATAAAACAAGGTTTTTGTTGGATTGAATTTTACATTTATTTATGTATATCTTAATACGTGACGCGTTTTGTCTTCTTAGGACATTATCAAACACATAATTTATAATATGATAATTATTTACACGTTTATATTATAGATGAACTCTGTTTCAGCAAAAGCTGTTTTTTTATTATTTTTTCTTGCATTACAAATTTAACGAACTACAATAAATTATGGTAATGAAACTAACTAACTAACCATTACGTCGCTTCCCCGCAGGGGTAGGCAGAGAGAATAGAACGCCGCACCACTCTGTCTTTGCAAACATTCTTCTCTTCCACGTTCACGCATTTCCTCATACATACCCAACGATTATTACGACACCTAACCTGACCACTTTCAAGTATTTGGCATACCTGATCGTGCCAAGTTTTTCTCGGTCTTCCTCTGCTCTTTTTCCTAATTACATTTGCCTCATAAATTTGTACATGAAAATTTGTCATTTATGTACATGATAAGTAGCTATTTAACCTTGATTCTGAATCACTAGACATAGCTATTATATTGTGATTACCTGTACGTACGGCACGTGAATTCACAGCCTTTGAAATGTCACGAACAGTCCATAGCCATGCAATACTAACCATTCATTCCGATCGCCATTCGGGCTCTGTGATTTAGTTCAAGTTCTCGGTCACAGTCAGACACCCACGTTTACTGTAACTTGATAAATACACGACACGTTATATGCCAGATGTAATTTTAACCATGGTCATGGACAGATTGATTTATATATTTAAAAAAAAATTATGAAAAATATATTGGAAAATGGAAAAAACCTAAGCATTTGGACATCCTTCAAATGACGTCCACAGAATAATTGGTTAAAGTATAAAATGCATAAAAATTTTAAATCAAAATTTCAGGCATTTCCAGAATTTACAATGATCCTTTAAGAATATAAAATTTAAAAAAAAAAACATAAGAATATAAAATAAACCATTAAACCTTATTAAGTTTTGGACTGTTAAAATACTATTACTTTGAATGTAACAATTAAATTTGGTTACACAAATGGAATGATTATTATGAAACTGGTAGTCTTGAAGCAGTATTTTTAAGTGGTATTACACAAAGTGAACGACAAATGATAAGGAGAGTGTTATATTACCATACCAAAAAGATTACACACATACATTATATAGACTTAACTAATAGGGTGAATTAAAAGTCGTGAAAAATTAACATTTATTTTTTCAACTGTTTTTATACGAGCATATATTTTGCTATATAGAGCTAGTAAAAAATACTTCCAATTAAAAATTCAAAACTACATTCTCGGACGACGATTATTCACGTCTTGTAAGATATGATACAAGGCACCAGAGGTCCGTGCAGGACGAGTCAGTGACGTCGTAAGGCCTCTGGCGTCATCCGACTGAACGACCGGCGTCCATTATCCCTACCCTGTCGGACTTTTTGTGCAGAAGTGATGAATTACCTTTTTGTTTTGTTCCGTGGTTCGCGGCTACCCTTTCTCTCACCCCTAACCCCAGCGCTCGCCGATATCCCGAGAATCCACCCCCCGTACTACAATCTTATTACGGAAATCCAATAGGAATTCCAACACGTTTGTATCCCTTAGCAAATCGTGTGGCTGGTAATTTAATCGGTAATTCATAGCCCGAGACCTGTAACTGCTACCCACCTGGAAGGGGGATTTACTGAATTGAACTTTTTGCTTTCGTGGCGTCGTATTTCTGCTCAATTCACCTAATCGTTTCGAAGCATTAAACCTCCTGATTTATTTCACATTTACGAATAATTGCTTCCTTTAAAAACGGTTTTAAAAATCAAAAAGAGCAACTTCCATCTTTAGTTTTTCATGTACCCTAGAACGGGGCTTGAACTTTTATGTGTTACTCGAGCCCAGTACAAAAAAAATAATCTGTATTTGGTCTACAATAATGAACGTATCGACATGATTCATTGTTTCCCTGACAGGTGACACTTATTGTCACGATACATTCATTATTGTAGACCAAATACACATTGATTTTTTTTTGTACTGGGCTCAAGTAACACACCAAAGTTCAAGTAGCCCCGCTCTACGGTAATCTAAACAAACTATGGTTTTATTATAACTACTATTGAAGGGGTAGGCCGAAAGGATGGAACGCCTCACTCTTCTGTTCTGACATACACTCTTCGCTTTCTTTACATCTATACATCTAGTCATGCACTTCGATTACGCAGACTTTTGACAAAGATTTTAGGTCCTGATTGATTATTATTTATACAATATTCTCACAAAATTCAGCGTATTTTTTGCAATAAAATAATCTCTTGAATTGATTCGGCAGTCACTTTGCGGAAATATTTATCCATCTTTAATATATGTTTAATGTAAGTAAATACTGAAATAATGGTATTTGCAAAGTAAAGCTCATATGAAAAATGAAAAATAATCTGATTGAAATGTTACTTCTGCTCAATTCATGCAATCGTTTCAAAGCATTAAAACTTCAAATTTATTGCACATATACAAATCCTTTAAAAACCCTTTTTAAAAATCAAAAAAGTCCACTCGAATCGCTCGATTTTCATGTATTGTAAGTAATAGGGGTTTTATTTCCATTAATTAACAAGGATCTCACAAACCCGGCGTACTCATTGCAGAAAAATAATTTGATTAATACACCAAATGATATCATTTTTGAAAAGCCAGCGTTACTCAAACTTTTGAAATTACCAACCCTTTAAAAAAACGAAAATTAGGTAAACAAAAAACCTCCCGCTTTTGTTAATTATTAACATAATATTTATCTAGCACTTCATAATATAAATAAGACAATTGTTTACTAAGAGTTTTATTTTTATGATAAATTAGGACCCCCGTTATATATAAAACATGGGTCCCTAGAGGTCTCTATCCCCAACTTAATAAATCGTCCTAAAAATTTAAATTGTGTGTTTAAAATTCTCGCCTTGCACTTTATTGCTTTCTCCCGTCAATATCATCAATTTAGAAGAAAAAAATCTTCAAGTATGAAATGTCTTACTAGTGATATCGCAGCGATTTTTTTAATTTTTTTTTAGCCGTGTATCAAATCCAGAACCACTCGCCTTATGTATTACTCAATTACGTACTTAACTGAAACTTAATTGTTGTGATGCAGAGAGTAGAGCAAGGTTCTCAAACTTATTGAGTTAGCAGGCGCATTCGTGAATTAGAAAGTAAAACTACGGCAGTCGCATGGAAAAAATATTAAATGAACCAAATTTTTCATTAAATATTCAGAAAAATCTTAACTTAATTATATTATTATGTCGTTTTGAATCAAACTGATTCATCCTCGATACCAATTTGTGTGTCCTAATTAGAAACCGTGTTCTGAAAGTTATATAAAATAAACCCAAAGTAATTTCAAACAATGTTTGTTAGTGCTTAAATATTGGTTTATCATTTGTATTAATTGATTATTTAAGGCTGAACTCGCAAACATCCTATTAAAAAAGTAATATACGGTAAAACACAACGTAATTTTCTTTAAACGCAGGAAAGATGTAGCAAAATTGTTTTTTTTTTAACCTCATAATGCTGTTTTTGAATTGAATAAAGATATTTTTCTTCGAAAAAAATAAATGTTTCTGAGTTATTGGAAGGTAAAAAGGAGTTTTAAAAAAAAGTAAAAATATTTTTTTCAAAACTATAAAAAAGTCAAATTTCTATAAATATTATTTTTTTAAATCGTGCGCCAAAATATGTCTGGCCCCTAACGTGGCCGGTCGCTTTCTAAATGTGAACAATTGAACTAGCCTTAATACTCAATGGTATTATTTCGCTATTTTATTGGCGCCTGCGGACGTGGAACTATTTCCACGGGCACCGTTTGAGCATCGCTGGCTGTAGAATGTAGATTGCTGTGCAGTGGCGTACCGGCCGGGGGAATATTATTATAAAATACTCAGTACAGTTCAGTAGCGTGCGCGTCGGCAATTAAGCTCCCCCATAAAGTGGTAAGTTTGTATGTATAATGTAAATATATTATGTTACGGTGTGTATTGCGGGCGCGGAATAGTTACCTGTGCTGGTTGACCAGCGCGCTCCGTGACGGCTAGTGGAATAAATCTCGCTTAGTTATGTAAGAAATAATTATGAAATGTTGGCAAGATAATAAAAATTCACGGTCCCCTTAGCTTTCTTACACTTGAGGTATTATGTGGGTATGTATCCGAGAAGAGCCTGGCACGCCATCTGCAAATGCATATTTATGTTACTAGGTACTCTGGAAACGTATAAATTCTAGAATATATATCAAGCTCTTATTCTTCTTCATCTTGGTGTTTGCCTTGTGGCCTGTTTTTAAGAAGGATTCATCTCCTGCTATGTCGATTTCCAGTTGTCGATCCATCTGTTTGGTGGTCCGATTGCAATGTAATGTGGGGGAGTCTGGATGGTTGTATTCTCTTTACAAGCTCATACCATTACCTTCTTCATATACTTTCCCACCTAATGGCGTATTCAATCTTGCATATTACTCTTATCATGATGTTCCTTATTCTATCTTGTAGACTCTTGCCAGATATTCTCCTTAGAGTATTCATTTCTGACACTCTTGTCAAATTTTGTGCATGTGCCTTCGTTGTTAGACGTCGTTAGGTGGGAACCTGTTATGTAAGGGAGTCTGGATGGTTGCATTCTCCTCACACAACCACACCATTATCCTCTCCTTTCCCTGTCCCACCTAATGACATTTTAATCTCGCATATATCTCTTATTCTATCTCGTAGACTCTTGCCAGATACGCTCCTTAGAGTCTTCATTTCTGACACTCTTAGCGCGTTTCTGTTACTGCGGTGTCCGCTCTGCATTCGATCTCATATATCAAGGGAAGGAGCAAAAATAAGTTACATGACCAGTAATGCTTTAACCCATGGTCATCACTCTATGATGACGTCGTCAAATATGGACCCAGAATTCTAAATTGGAGACCCTGGAAATAAAGTAGACCGGTAGAGCTATCTCAAAAAATATGGGTCGAAGATATTATTCCAGTCGCGGGAAGGGGTTGGCTGAGAGAAGCCTAGGACATGTTGGGGTGGAATTCTTTAGAAAAGGCATGTATGTTCGACAGAAGAAAGACGATTAAAGAAGAAAAATAACTTATTTGGCCCATCAGAAAAAAAATGAATGCTCGCGAATTCCAAAACACATCAGATCCCACAGCTACATTGTAAACACGATAGTTTTGAAATAGTATGAGGGCAAGGGAGAACAGATTAAATGACTTGAGTATTTGGGGATTTGCATACTCGACACTTTTTCAAACGTCTGTAGTTTAGACTAAGTAAGTTGTACGTTTTAAAACGCCTCCGTGGCGTAATGGTTAGCGTGTTAAGCTACCGCGCTGAAGGTACCAGGTTCAAACCCCAGAGGGGTGAAAAGAAATACTTGCGATTTTTCACTCTAATATTTATTTAATATTACCAGCGCAGGAGTAAATTCCTTCATGGACCTAAAGATCAAGATAACACTGTGTCAATATGATGCAGTGCCGTATGCACCATTGGGTGCGGATAAGGGTTAGAAAAAGAGAGTTTACGAGTCCTTTAATACAGATCACGAAATTACTCAACAAAAAAGTGAGCTTGAAAATCTCACGTGAAGTGGTGAATTATTACGTTCTTTTGCCTAGACATTATTTCCAAACAAAAAATGTTATGATAAGTAGGTACTCGAGGCGAAATGTTTTTATTTGAGAACAAAGCTCCAGAAAGCTCCAGCTAAAGTCGTGTAATGTCAACGATTGTCCTAAAAAATACCCACCTTTCTTATAACATTCTCGAAACTTTCATGCTTCACATTTCAACTTCAATACAAGCATTTTTCATATATTTTTTCACGTTTCTACGAATTTATTTTGATTAAAAAATTCACGTTTGTTTTTTTTAATACTTTAAAACTGTTTTTATTTTTTATTTTTTTAATTGCTTTGTCTGAGCTCGTTTTAAGTCAGACAAAACATAAATTTATAGTACAAGTTAACCATTCTAATCACGACAGACAAACATACTACTAAAATTATCAACTATCTAATATTAATATTATATAATTCATACGTTGCTTTATGTGCGACTTTGTGGCAGTATCTAGGGTTGATTTAAGCAAGCTTGGTTGATTTAGCAAAGACCTTTTCAATGAAGATCCTTACTGATTTATTTTACGTACTGGGAGACACCTAAAAACATGATTTTTAATTTTTATGACGCTTTTAATTTGCCCAGTTATTTTATTCGCATTTTCAGTATATCCTAATCCTTGTTCAGAAAACTGGGTTTCTCCACTAAGGAGTTAATATTACATTTTAAAACGTAAAAATAACTTCAAAGTGCTGAACCCCAGATTTGTGTACAAGAATTTAGACACACCTAAAAGGTTGTGAAGTTGTGATTTAATTCTTAGTAATCTCTTGATTGTCCAATCTAATATTTATTTAAGATTACCCTGGACTAGACCCTGAAGCGCAGGAGTGATCCTCTTGCCTTCAAGTAAATAACCATCAATATAACACTGCTTCAATACGATGCAGTACCCTATGCACTATTGGATGCGTATAAGGGTTAGAAGAAGATGAAGAATCTCTCGATTATGGATCACCGATATATATATTGGACCATGGTATAAACTTGTCGATAAATCATATTGGCTGTCCAAACTTAAAACACAGTAAGGGACATTTTTTTGTAGTACGTTTTTTTTGCATTTTTGGACTAAGTAGAATCTACTAAGTCCAAAAATGCAAAAAAAAACGCACTGCAAAAAAAATGTCCCTTACTGTGTTTTGCGTTTGGACAGCCGATATGTTGTAGATACATACATCGCTTACTCCTTTCAAAAACGTCATAAATAAAAAAACTAGATTTTTCAGGAAAATGTTTTTTATTAAAAATAAATATGAAGCCACTTACTGAACTTTTTACTATGCAACAGGTCTTTTTAGGTAAAACCTGAAGGTTTTTTCTCCATTTGAAAAATATTTATTTTATTTTTAAAAAATAATTAAACAATACCTTTTCATCAAAATGCAAAAACAAAATTTTCTGTCCTGTAGCGGGTAAATATTAAGTTTAAAATATGCCTCTTTTGCTGGGATATAATACATTTTCTGGGAATTCCGAAAACATGCCCAACTCAAAATTCACGATTTTCGATTTATGACGTTCTTGAAAGGAGTGAGCGACATGTCCATTCGTGTAGATACATACCGTATATAATACGTTATACATACATAATTCATACCTAATTGGCAACTACGTAAGCTAAGGCAGGTATGAGCACTTTTTTGCTGTCTGCATGCTTTTTGCTTGCTCGATATAACGAGCAGTAAGTATCGGAGATGTATTTTCTGAGTTTAATTGACGCAATTAGGTGTTTTCTTTAATATCGTTGTTTACTTCACGCTACACGCCTTGCATTATATTATTCGTGGCTGAATACAGTTTTGTATCTACTCATTTTTCCATACAATTCTTACATATTTCAATACAGAGAGTTGAACCTTTTTTATCCATACATTTGGCGTTTAATTTGTAGATCTCCATTTTAATTTAAACACAAAAATTATAGATCAAACACTGATTTTTTTAAATTCTATTAAATTATACCTTATTATTATTAATTATTGTTAAAAACACATAAAAAATATATTTGTAACAATCTGATTGTCATCAGTCCTTTTAATATTCACATTTGTTTAAAAATGTGAATATTTAAGATTAAACAATTCGCTCACTCTTTTTAAGAACGTCATAAATCAAAAAAATTGATTTTACAGGAAAACGTTTTTAAAGTTTAAAAATATAATACAATGTATTAAAAATAAACATCTAGCCACTTATTGAACTTTTTACTGTGCATCAAATCTTTTTAGGTAAAACCTGAAGGTTCTTTCTCCATTCAAAAAATATTTAGTATATTTGATAAAATAATTAAACAATACCTTTTCTTCAAAATGCAAAAACAACATTTTCTGCCATGTAGCGGGTAAATATTAAGTTAAAAATATTCCACTTTTGCTGAGATATAGTACATTTTCTAGGCAATCCGAAAACACGCACAACTGAAAATTGACGATTTTTGATTTGTGACGTTTTTGAAAGGAGTGAGCGAATTGTCACAAATACTTTTTTTAAGTGTTTTTAAAAATTAAGTACAATTTATTAGACTAAAAAAATCAGTGATTGATTTTACCTTTTTTATATTTATCAGTTACATTATATATTATGAAGCTGATATTTTAATATTTTTGTCTTGTTATTAAAAAAAATATTTGACTTTTGTATACTTATATTTTGACATTTGTAATTGACAACCAATTCTTGGAAGTTATAAATATATATGAACCAATTTTAAAACATTGTTTTTGAATCACTTAGAACTTCACTAGAGACATCTATTGGTGAGATGAAAATAAACGTTTTACTAAGCAGAATCTCTCAAATTCTTGGAAGTTCTAAATATATATGAACCAATTTTGAAACATTGTTTTTGAATCACTTAGAACTTCACTAGAGACATCTATTGGTGAGATGAAAATAAGCGTTTTATTAAGCAGAAACTCTTTTATTTTTCGGAAATGGCATTACAGCATTTTATGAGAAAAATTCGAAATGTCAGATTGTATCGTACGAATGAATATTTAATAAAACAATGTTCTGATATCAAAACCGCGGAATCACCGTAAGGACTCGTCATTAATTTATCTTTCCATGGAGCGCCATCTCCCGTCTACTGTTTTAATTATTTCATTGATATTAATGGCTGTTTAGACAAGTTAAATAGGAGCATTTCATCAACCGAAGTGAGAGATAAATAATATGGAAAATGCTGGAAATTATTATTTCGTTTTGTATTGTCTCCCTTCATTTCTTACCGCTGAAGCGACGCTTCTTTGAATACTTGAATATCTTACATATTTTCTCGTATTCATTCTTACAATTCCTTGAGATAAATTTCATTAATTGATTCGGCATTCATTTAACTGTAATATCTTTCAGTTTTAAATTAAATTTTTACTTGGTTAATACTACTATTAGAGTGGGCCGATGACGTTTTTTTTCGAATTTAGCGCCGCGCGCCGGCTTAATACTGATGGAAACAATGACTTACTAAAACAACGCTACTGATTTATAACAACAAAAAGTGCAACTTATGACCTTGTGTGCTTATTAAGGAAGGTATGTTACATATCCTAACATTTAATTAAACTGCCTACATTACTAAAATACGAAATGGTAGCTGGTAAAGCGCAAAAAATAGCTTTTCAGAAAACTTTGAGCTCTGGTTTAGGGCCAAAAGTAGTATGGAATATTTTTTTAAAATATTTTTTACGTTATGTGCAATTCAAAATGCAACTTTTTAGACCTATTTGTCTTTGATATCTAAAAAAATAATATTTTTCATACATCAACGGCCCACTCTAACCACTATGTTTTAAAATCAATTCGCTCACTCCTTTCAAGAACATCATAAATTAAAAAAAAAACTTGATTTTTCAGAGAACGTTTTGAAAGTTTAAAAATACAGTACAATCTTTTCAAAATACCACTTATAAAAATGTCGTTTTCATATTGTAATAGTCAGCATGCTCGGCTACCGTTCTGGAGGTCCCGGGTTTGATTCCCAGGGGGGGTCAAATAAATATAAGTGATTTTTTCACTCTAATATTTATTTAATACTACCCTGGACTGGTACCTGAAGCGGAGGGTTGATCACCTTATCTTTGTGTGATTAATATTGTCATTACACTGTGTTCATTAATGCAGTGCCCTGTGTACCATCGGACAGATGAGGGTCAGAAGATTGAATTAGAAGATTGAAGATAAATTTATATTTATATTCAATCTTTAAATCATATATAATGCAAAAATAGCCATATATAATAATTTTTGATGACTTTGGTAAAAAAATTGGCATTTAAGCAAACTGTGTTTTAAAATACAATATTGTACTTAAAAAATCCCTATGCACCATTGGGGTGCGGATAAGGATTTGAATTTAAATTGAAATAAATGTCGAGATGTCGAATGATATCTAAAAATGTATTTTTATTTTCTCAAATTATCAGTTATATATTTTCGATACACTTAGCATCTATCCTACTCGTTATTGTTGACGTTCAGATATCTTTAAAACACTTAATGAAGGTTTTAATAGTAATGTATCCATCCATTACGATTGTGGTTTTGAACTATCATGAACAATGAGGTTAGCCAAGCTCTGTTTGTGAAACCGTTTGGCCATTGATTCCCATTAGGGCTCCGTCTCCTTGCCCCAAGTACTGAGCGATACCCATCAATATATATCTGACCGGTATCTCCCCTCTATCGAACTTCTAACCAACTTCAACCCATTAGACCCCTATCTGCCCAGATATCATTTCATAAATCAAGCCACTTTGCATCTTGAACCGAGCTTTAACTAACTAAAATAATATTGAACAGAAAGGTATTCAATTTTTGGGTAATGTATCTAAAATATAACAGGAAAATGATCGAATTCCACATTTATTGAAATATATACAACATAAAAACATATTATGAAAAAGACATAGAATGGAGAGTGAATGCTGGGAACAAAGTGAATGGTGCACTGAAATCAGTTATCGCAAATAAAAACCTATCAGCGGAAGCTAAACTGGCAGTGCACAACGGAGTCCTGGTTCCAACTCTAATGTATGGAAGTGAAACATGGAGTTGGCAAACGAAGGATGAAAGTAGACTAAATGCAGTCGAAATGCGATCTCTCAGAAGAATGTGCGACAAAACGGTGTATGATAGATGTGCGAATAGTGAAATAATGAAGGAATGTAAAGCTGAGATAAGCATTATCGATAAAATTAAGAAAAGTGCGTTGAGATGGTTTGGACATGTAGAACGAATGAGTGAGGAAAGAACGGTATAAGAAATTTATGAGGCGAATGCTAGTGGGAAAAGAAGAAGAGGAAGACCGAGAAAAACATGGCACGATCAGGTATGCCAAATACTTGAAAGTGGTCAGGTTAGGAGTCGTAACAATCGGCGGGTATGTATGAGGAGATGCATGAACGTGGAAGAGGCGAAGAATGTTTGCAAGGACAGAGTGGTGTGGGGCTCTATTCTCTCTGCCTACCCCTGCGGGGAAGTGGCATGATGGTTAGTTAGTTTGTTAGTTAGTTAGTTATGCAATATAAATTATAATTTGGTTAAATTATTTATTGAAAAAACAGATTAAAGTACCTTTTTATCTTTTAGAGGTATCACTCATGTAACATGTTTGCTAACATTTTTTTATCAAGACATTGATATGATGAACAGCATTCTACGATATATTGTTCTTTCTTTGACTTGATGTCAAAATTTAGTGTTCACACTTCGACATTCTCACAAAATGAACATTATATTTACATATTTTTACTGTGTACCACGATATTTTCATGTTTCATACTGTATTCTAACTTAATATAAAAATTTAATAACTATATTCTATCAATTTTTGAGGTAATGGAAGCATGAATACTTTTGAGAATGTTCTCATTAAAAGGCGAACATACAAGGTGGTCAAATTTATAAAAACTAGTCATGAAAAAACTTTATAAAAAAGTGGTTTAATACAAGTGTTTTATTCAATTTTTTAAATCGCCTTATTTCACAAAGAAACAAGTGGTGATTACATAAAAAAGCTCAAAAAGTGGTCTTATAGAAGTGTTATTTATTTATTGATTTATTTAAATCGTCTTATTTCACAAAGTTAAAGAACGCCATGTTAAAACATAAAATCTGTGTAACATATTTTTTAAACAAATAAATCGCTTTAAAACCTAAAGTCCTACAATAAACGTTATACCGCATTGTTAAAAAAGAGTTTCACCGTTATTATCTTGAATGTTTATCTTCTTACAACTTTTTTCTATTCTTCATCATACTTAAATATGACAAGGTGGAAATTTATTTTGGGTAAAAGTTCTTACACATTTCCCAGTCGGTCGCAGCACAGTTCCGTAAGACCCTCCATCCAGATCCGATTAGCTGTGGTAAGACTTGCCCAACTTTGTCTTCAATTCCCTATATATAATATAACAAAAGGGGCGAAGCTCCAATAAGTAGCGATATCTTCATTTTACTTTGGGGACAAACTTTCAGACAAATCAAAATTCAATGTTTACACACGAAATACTTCGGTTCAACCTATTTCAATTGCGTAACTCACTAACTAACTAACACCCTCCTTATCATTCATCGTTCACTTTGTGTAATACCACTTAAAACGCTACTTCATGACTACCGGTCTTGGAATAATCATTCTATTCAGGTCAAATGTAGACTACATTTGACCTAATAATCAAATGAAGTGGTATTACACCAAGTGAACGGTGAATGATAAGGAGACTGTTATATTACCATACCACAAAGTTAACAATCCTTTTAATATACAAAATATGATGTAAGCCAAGACTACAATTGACTTAAATTTGACAATATTTTGACTGTGTAATCGATTAACGATAATCGCTTATATTATGCTAGTCGGTTATTCCATGGCTTATAATTATTACACTAGTCGGTTATTCCTCAGCTTATATAGCCTGGTCAATCATTCCATAGCTTATATTACACTTGTCGGTTATTCCTTGGTTCATATTTCACTAGTCGGTTATTTCTTAGCTTACATTATATTACACTAGTTGGTTGTTCTTTAGCTTATATTACACTAGTCAGTTATTCCAAGGACCGATATGGCCAGCAACGCAAATGCGCTGCAAAAAGTAAGAGCAGGGAGACAGTTGCTGACTGATATCACGGCCCAGGAGGCGTTCTATAATTTCTTAGCTTAAATTACGCTAGGCGGTTATTCCTCAGCTATATTACACTAGTCGGTTATTCCATAGATTATATAACACTAGTCGCTTATTCGCTAGCTTATATTACACTAATTAGTTACTATTTAGCTTACATTACACTATTCGATTATTTCAACAGCGAGTGTTTTTGCCTAGAATTTTCACTCATGTATAACATGAAATTATAGTAACTTGAAACATAAAGAGTAAATCCAATCACGAGTAGGCATAGTCCATGAAACTTATAAAGTTGAAGCCTGAGGAGGGACATGATAAACGGTATTGTATAAGCCGTAGCTAGATTTCAGAGTCACTTGGACGTTAGGTAATTCAAAAAATCGGTTATTACATACCTAAAATAACACTAGACGGTTATTCCTTAGCTTACATTACACTAGTTGATTATTTCTTAGCTTATATAACACTAGTCGGTTATTCTTTAGATTAAATTATATTAGTTCATTATTTTTTAGCTTAAATTAAACAAGTCGGTTATACCTTAGCTTATATTTCACTGGTCGGTAATTCCTCAGCTATTTTACATTAGTAGTTTATTGTTCCCTCTGTGGAGAGTTCCAATGATTACCATTCCGACCTCCAACCGCAGAAAGGTTCTGCTCGCTGACTGCACTCGGTCCCTTAGTACTCGAGTACTCGTGCAAGTCCCGAGCGTTACTTGCCTCCCCTCGCTTCGAGCTTCAGACAAGTCGGCCTTCGCCCTTCCCCCGGCCCCCTCGGCCACCGCAGACCCTAAAAACCCGTTTTACTTGCGCTTTTATTACCTGCAATTGCATCTTGCACTTTGCTATATACCTCCCTCCCAAACGGTCGTTACTTTCCACGGCGCTGCCTGCATTCATCAGCTTCTCGCTTGCTTTAAGGGCCTTATTGTTAAACGCGGCCCCATTAAGAAACTAACGTTGAATTCTTGCCTTAATTTCATCATTCTCTTATTCTTAACCAATTCGAGCGTCGGTTTTAAAAGGGAAGTCAAAATATTACTCTTATTCTTAATCTATTCGAGCGTCGGTTTTAAAAGGGAAGTCAAAATATTCCTCGTATTCTTGAGAAATTCGAGCGTCGGTTTTAAAAGTGAAGTTAAAATATTCCTCTCATTCTTGACCCATTCGAACGTCGGTTTTAAAAGTGTAGTCAAAATATTCCTCTTATTCTTAGCCAATTCTAACGTTACCGTCAGTTTTAAACGGGGAGTCAAAATATTCCTCGTATTCTTGAGCAATTCGAGCGTCAGTTTTAAAAGTGAAGTTAAAATATTCCTCTCATTCTTGAGCAATTCGAGCGTCGGTTTAAAAAGTGAAGTTTAAATATTGTTTCTCTGTGTGTTTCGTCTTGTGGACTGTGTGAAGTGTATTTGCCGAAACTTTCCATATATTTTCGCCCCAGTTACATAACTTTGGATGATGTACGAGCATTCCACGAAGGATTTATAGGTACAGTCTTTGCATGCATTCACTTATCTTTTTACTCCGTGTAGCTCTTTTTTGGGATTGATTATTTACTTCTTGAAATATTACTAAGATATTACCAGAAGAAAATGCGAAGGAATCAGTTGTAGCAGTTAAGAATTTGTGTGTGATACAACTTTTGCTAACATTATTGCTCCAAATTATATTATTTTCAATATCATTATTCCTTTTAAAGTTTTTTTATCCTTCAACTTATTCTGAATTTCATACTCCTTTCAAGCTCTTGATTTTTTTTTATATTCCTCATTTTTAAACAAAGTTTTTATATTAAAATAATCCTTTAACATAACTTAGACTAAATATGCTGTATTATATTTTTTTAAAGTATTTTAATATATTCATATAGCATTTCATACTTTCGTTTCGAGCTGGTCATATGAATTTACCACGACGATTGTTGTAACTGATTGAATCATAAGACGCCTATCTGCATTCGTCTGGAATACACACCTTTTTTATTCACTCAGGAGCTTTTTATGCATTGATTTATTTAAAAAGCAAACAGAATTTGTATTCTACTTTTTCTACAAAGGGTAAGTAGTGCAGTTCATGAAGTAGTATAGTGATGCGACATAATATTTCTTAAATCAGTTATGATATTAATTTGCTTTAGATGATAAAACTGTTTGAGTCTTATTAGAAAAATCAGAATTAAAAAACTCGCTCAGCAATTTGAAGGACGGTAAAATGATAGCCGTAGTAGATACGCAAATTTATTGTTTTATAATTTAACTAAAGCGACAATTTTTAGCCTTTATAATAAACATATATTCTCACATGTTAAACATTAAAAAAAAAACATTTTGATGTGTAAAATCATAAAAAAATCATGGGAAGAACTGTTAGAAAAGGCAATTTATTTAAAAAATATTATAGTGCATACTCCTCAATCACGATCCAATACATGACTAAGGTATTAATACTTTTCTTTTGCAAACCACTATCTGCATCCAATGGTGCACCATTGGATGCAGATAGTGCATAGGGCACTGTATTTTATCTTTACCGTTGATTACATTAGGCTGAATATTTTTTTTGCTTCGATTACCAGTTCAGGGTGATATTAAATATACATTCATATAACATATTCTAGTGAAAAAAATCGAATATTTAATTTATCAACCCTGGGAATCGAACCTGTAAAAAATGCAGTAGCAAAACGCGTTAGCTATTTTACTACGGAGCCGAGCAATTATTCATGTTTATTTAGATGTTTATATGGTGTATAATTTAATTCAAGTAAATTATTGAGTATAAACATTTTCAGGTAATACATAATGTATGACCGTCATAAATTCTAGGGGAATTGAAAATAACATACTAGCGTACGTGGGCTTTGTAAAGTAGTGAATTCAATATAGGTATCTTCTACCTTTTTTCTTCTTCTTCTAACCCTCGTTACCACCAAATGGTATATTGACCACTTCATGGTACGTAGCCAGTGTTATCTTGGTCGTTAAATACATTAATCATTAGTTTAAAAAATGTGAATTAATTTTTCATATTTTTTACATCAAAATAGTCCAATGGACATCTTTAACTCAACAACCCTATTTTTCGCAATCAAAACGTTTTTTTTATGGTTTCACAAAATAAATTCCACAAATTCCCAAGGGGCATCTGTCAAAATTCCAAATTTAACTAATATATAATATGATCCTTCAAAATGATCACTTAGTCACGCCAATTGTCAAGTATACATGTATTTAAAATAATAAGTTTTCTTCTTCTCAAGCCTTCTGTTTTCCATTGCTAAACATAGGCCTCTTCTATTTCTTTCGGTCAGTTGTTGTTTGTCGCCAGTTTCTATCCCCCTCAATAACGTAATTAAATAAGGATGTTAAAAAATACCATTATAAAAATAATCTTTATTTTAATCTCCCCCTCAGTAATCGAATCCGGATACAAGATAACCAAACGTACTAACCACTCCATTACGGATCCGGATATTTCTTTATATTACTCAATAATAAACATGATATTTAAACTCTCAGTTAAATAAACATTAAAAAAGCAACACTCTCCTTATCATTCATCGTTCACTTAGTGTAATACCAAAAAAATCATTTAAAAATATATAAATTTTAAAAAAAATATCGTATTTTATGTTTTATGAAAATGCGCTCTACTTTCTATATTCATACTGTTTTTGGGTGATTCCATTAGTTTTTATTTGGGGTTGCTATGCAATGAATAATAAAAATAACATTTAGGATTTTTACGAAATGTGTGGAAGTTTTTGGTGTGAGTATTTTATTTTTTTAATGTAACAAGGTGTAACGATGACAAGGTTCTTGTCGAAACCGGTAGGTTAAATTGTATCAATAAAAAAGTGGTTAATACAAAGTTACATAATTTTATAAAGTTTATAAAATGTGCCACAAAGTATCTGCGAAAAACATTCGAGAAATGAAATATTCCCGCTAACCAATTTTGTAATGTACACATCTCAAGTAAAAGCAAATTTAATACCAAAGTTAAATAGAAAATATGTTACCACGTTTACAGAGCCCTTTGTTGCAATTTCCGTCATCGGATATTCTGAGAATTTCCCTCAGCGTGTGTAATTTGCGTCCAGGGCATGAAAAATGCATCTCGCGACCGTATAAAATGCTCTCCATCCCTTGCATTGTCGTGTTCTGCACTCGTTATAGCGAGAGATGCTCCTTGCGGGTGATTTAGGATGTCACACAAACACTTGCAAGTTGCTCCTGGAAGAGTTGGGCTTATAAATCAGGCTGTTGCGGAAGGGTGAGAAGGAGCCTCTCACCTGTAGGGGATGATCACCCCCGGATGATTGCAGCTACGGCGGCAGAAAGCCCGAAAGTGTCGAGTAATGTTGCGCCCGAACATAAAGGGAGGATACTGACGTGATATTAATCTCGCAGGCTGGTTCGATTGCGCCTGTATGCCTTGTGCTCTCAATGGTATTTTCCTGAAAAGAAAATATTAACAATTTTTATTTTGACGATTTTAAGTATTTATTAAATCTGTAAATATAAAGTAATTCTTTACTATTATTATTATTATCAAGTATTTTTATTATAATCATCAAGTATTTCGAGAACATCTGTAGTTCTCAAACTTGTCTCGTTTGTATTCATAAACAGTAAATTGATCTTTCAATTTGGTTTCTATATTTTTTGTTAATATTTCGGGTTTTTCTTTGAAACAAGCTTCGAAATTAAATGTACATATAAAATTTGTTTCATGGATGCCCTATGCTTTAATTAAAATTTCCTTGAAAGAACATTTTTAGATTTTTTTTTGATATTCAGTATTATTACATCATAAAATTTTAAGTATTTCTATACTTATCACGATCAAGTATTTCGAGAACATTTGTAGTTCTCGAAACTAGTCTCTTTTACATTTATAAACTCTTAAGTAGTATTTTGAGTTTGTTTTTGTTAATATTTCAGAACTTTCTTTAAAGCAACCTAAATCGATATTAAATATTCACAAAAATTTAATTTTTGTTTACGCCTTATGCTTGTAATGGAATTTTCCTTAAAAGATATTTTTGTTGTTGACAATTTGAAGAATATTTATTTTAAAACTTGGCATGATCCAGTATTTTGAGAACATATGTAGTTCTCGAAACTAGTCGTGTTTAAATTAATCAACTCAAGAGTGGTCTTATACAAATGTTTTATTATTCTTATATGTTTTTGGTAATATTTCAATTGTTTCTTTAGGGAAAGTTTAATCGATATCAAATATTCATAAAAAATGGGTTTTCTTAATTATAGAGGCTTTACAATAATTTTCAACTAAAATCTTGTATCTCAATTAAAATAATTAACGATGTGTTAATAATAAAAACAAAAAAATATATTTTTACATTAGAATTGTGCTGAAAGTATACAGTTAATAAAAATTATATTGAAAAACACTTATTAAAATCTGATTTACATGTATTTGTTTACAATTAAAATTTAAAAAACTATTTTTTTTCGTTTCTCATGTGTGTGAATATAATCCAGGATTCGGATCTCACATACTAATATAAGAGTTTCTTCTTTACATCTCACCAATAGATGTCTCTAGTGAAGTTCTAGTGATTCAAGAACAAGGTGTCTAAATTGGTTCATATATATAGAACTTCCAAGAATTTGAGTAGTGTCGTTGTCAATAATGGGTAGAATTGGTGAATGTTACATGTGTGTAAAGTGATCACTTAAACCAGCCTATGACGGTCGTCAGCCCTGTAAATGCCCAGACTTCCATATTCTTCTTCATCTTTTATGAGATGTCAAAAAATAATATGAAAATAACTCCTGTAATTGGAGATAATCCAGATTTTGTGAACAAGTATTTGGACACACTTAAAATGTTGTTTAAAAAACTATGTGTAATATAGAATACATTGCAAAGAAAAGTAGTAATATGTTACTTGCAAATGAGCCATGCTTTTCCGCTAGAAGCCATCTTTCTCCCATACATATATTAAAATCTGTTTCACCCTTGTATTAGTTTACACGCTTCGTGTAGGTAAAGCATTAATATAGAATTCCGTAGAATCAAACAAGAGTTAATTGTTAATAATAATTAATTAATATTCCTTTATACGGAGCTCTCGTGACTTATCCCCATACACGGTTCTCACAAAAGGTTTTAACGTAAGGATCAAAGGAGTAAGAAAATACCTCCATTATATTACACGAGTAACTTCTGCTTTAATATTCTATTACCAGAAACAGAACTGTTTATTACAAAATGTATTGTATACTACAATACTTATCAACTAAATACGCCTGTTCTGAATATGTTCTGAATCTGTTCTAAATATGAACTCAGATTACCTACTAAAGGGTGTTTTTTTAGAGATTAACGAATTCAAATTTTTGCTGGTGGCACCCGCCATGTGGCATGAGGCGCCATTTTGTTGAAACCATAGTTCTGTTACATCAATGCCATTCAACTGAGGTACAAAGAAGATAGTAATCGCAGGACCAACTTACCGATGGTTATGCCTGTAGGAAGAGCTACCGCTATGTTGAACAATATCACATTGGAAATTGATCTGTTCCATGTGTCCGAAGGAGTTTTCTGAAGCGGGATTCTTCTACACCTTTAAGTCTTCTTGCTTACTTTTAATATATACGCCTTGAATATTGTTTGTTATGTATGTATTATTTTTTGTTGAATAAATTGAATTGAATTGAAATTGAATTCTGTAGCGCTCTCCATTGACTATAACATGCTGGCTAATATCATGTTCATCAACACCCATAAAGCACACCACACAGTGACTTTTAATGGATGTCAGGGCGTCTCAACAAAGGCTTTTGGGGTTTCTCCACTCTTCTTCTTCTTCTTCTTTTTCTAGATCCTAAGGATCTGCTTATTAACCTTTTCTCCCCTCAAATTCAGCAATTCTGCTTATCGATATAGCCATTTGAGAAAAAATGTGCCTCATCCGTGAACATTTTGCGTTGAAAAGGAGGATCAAGCTGAATATTGTTTTTGGCTCAGTCAATTTATGGTGAAATGTGACTGTCAACTGTCAACTGTCAAATTGATAATCTGCAGAAACAATGTTTTAAAACCAAACCTCTAACATAACACCCCATACATGTATTCTGGAACCATACGTACCTTCGTTTACCACAGTCTCCAACAAATTAGGCATAACTAATTAACCTCAAACGATATTAATATTTAATTTCTCCTTTGTAAAGATTCAATCCAGCTTCTTGTGTCTCGTTAGATTCAAATCTCTTGCTTTGCACTTTAAATAATTACAAATTATCTAGTATTAACGATCACCTGCTTGATAAAATGTCGTTTTACACATTTTTGTCATCTCAACATGAAAAATGATATGGAATATGGATATTAAGAAGGCTTATGACTTGTCACAGGCTGGTTAAGTGTCACTTTACACACGTGAAACATTCACCATTCTACTCATATTGACACACTACTAAGGCATTGTTCCGCAAAGTGTGTGCCACGGCACACTGATGTACCATGGTGATGGTGTGCCGCGAAAAAAAGTCTAGTTTCGTGAATATAACACAATTGCTCCAAATTTTGATTGTCTGTGCTCAGTTAAACAGGCTCACATTTTGCATTAAACATGATACGTTAAATATGTTACCATAATATGGTAAATATGTACATCTGAATTTTTTTTATTTGGTAGGTGTACCTTGGATAGAAAAAGTTTGCAAAACACTGTAGTAAGGTACTCTAGTAACTAATATATATTTTTAAATGCTGTTGAGATATTTTTCTACAAACACCACATACGAGACTCGGTTATTTTGTAAATGATCTACTTTCCTTATTTTTTTCCCTAGAATACATTGCAGTCATTAAGTTTTGTGCTTTGAAATTCAGCTTTTGTAGTGCAGTAAGACCTCGATACAACGGACTAATTGGAGGCAGGAGGTGTCCGTTAAAGCTGAAAGTCCGTTATATAAAAACAGGTTTAAAATCAATTAATTTATTTTTTTGAAAAAATTAACACTGTATTTAAATATAAATAATCAATACAACACAAAAACATTTTTTTGTCTAATAACAATTTTTTTTTCCACATGAATTTTATTTGACTACCTTTTTTTGTCATCGGACACTCATGTGTCTTCAATTGTGATTATCTGTGATTATAATGAGTTCTAAAAATGGTTAATTTGCAGCGATACTTAAATTTGAGCATGTGTAATTATTTATGCTTTACTTCATATATTCAAACCTGTAGATGGAAGCTTCCGCAACTATGTTGTTGTTGTTAAAAAAAACGTAACTTTAACGGTAAAAAACAAAAGTGGAGGTCCTCACCAAAACGTTACATTTCCATTATAAATGATTTTGAGCAATCAGGAATTCTATCTTGTAAAATTGTTACGTTTTGGTGCAATATAATGATTTCATATCAGTTTAACACAGAATTCGTCACGATTTGTCGCAACTGTAATAAAGATTTTGAAAGAATACAGCAAACAGAACAGATTTGTATTTAAGGATTTTTGTGCAATTTGGGAAATGTAACTTTTTGGTGAGGACCTCCACAAGTGTTCTCATTTATGATATGTATGTAAATATTAACAGGATGTTTTTTATTTTTTTTATATTTATCCGGATTCTGTTAGCCGTTATATCTGAAATCCATCAAATAGAGGTCCGTTATATCGAGGTTTCACTGCATTTACCAACCGAATGGCCATTCTGTGCCTATATGGGAGCTTTACAATAAAACCGTTTATATTACAATTCCATTTTCCGGATACAATTTAAAGCTTACTGTTGGCTTTGTTTCCCGACCCGTACGGCGGCAGTTTGGGCCCTTTCTGCAAAACAATGCATTGTTCGCCTGTTGCCATACACCTAATGTGGAATGTACCCGCTGGCATGTGGATTCTGAACCCCGTGGAAAGTGAACCCCCTCCATTTTCTTCGCTTGATATTTTCCAAGTTACACCGCGAATATCAAGTCTGACTGTCATATCATCCTGTCTATAGATGACTTATCTCTGTGTATTTGTCGAGTTGCTTATCGATTAGCATCGTAGTTCAGTGAAAAAAAAAACTAGCTAACCATCACGCCGCTTTTCCTCATGGGAAGGCAGGGAGTTTATAACGCCACACCAATCTATACAAGTTTATGTTTTTATATTGAAATTTTTATGTGTAAAATGGTACATTAAAATAATCAGGATATCCCCCTACAACGTTGACATTCATAAATACACCTTTATCTTAGAGAATTTTATAAGAATAATTCATTATGAGAGTTTTAATGTTTTTGATGTTTTAGAATTTAATAAACCCTGTTTATGACAAAGTTCTTGTCGAAACCGGTAGGTTAAAGTGTACTAATAATAAAAAAGTGGTTAAAACAAAGTTGTTAAATTTTATAAAGTTTATAAAATGTGCCACAAAGTATCTATGAAAAAAATGCAAGAAAAAAAATTATAAGAGCTTAAAGTTTTAAATTGTATTTTTTTGCTAGCAGAAATGACTAAAATTTATCATTTTAAATTAAAATACAATTTAAAATTATTAATTTCGCTACAACGTCCCCTCAGATAACGCGGCACCAATATTTTTTTTTAAATATTATTTTATGTTAAGAAAGTCATCGCTTCTTGGTTGGGTCTGTGAGTAAGCAAATCCGCGAACGCGAAGTCCCCTTTGCGAACGCAGGCATCAGAATGGGAATGTGTTATTAGGGTAGGCAGGGCAAATAAGGCAAATCTGTTTTACGACTCCAAATTAAACCTCCATTCACCGAGCGGCAGTGGACTCGACCCACGGTTGAATAACTGCCAAATTAATAAAGCGCTCTCAATTTTAGGGCATATTTACTGACAAATGTTACACCGTACGTTGCTATTGACTCACTCATATGTGCTGTTATTGCTTTTCAATCTTTTATGTACAAATACATATTTGACTATTTGATTCAATTAAATATTACTCCGCCTCCGTAGTGTAATGGTCAGCACGCTCGGCTACCGTTCTGAAGGTCCCGATTTCGATTTCCAGGGGGAATCAAATAAATACAAGTGATTTTTTCACTCTAATATTTATTCAACATTACCCTGGACTGGTACCTGAAGCAGAATGCTGATCACCTTTCCTTCGTGTGTTAACGATCAAGATAACACTGTGTTTATATAATGCAATGCCATATGCACTATTGGGGTGCGGATAAGGGTTTGAATTAAATTGAATAGAAATATTCCTAGGTATATGACGTGTTTTAGGTATATTATTTACCTGATATAAATTATTTCCTGGTACAGCGGTTATCAGGGGCATGCATTACGTATCAGGCGTTTCCAGTATGTAAAAATAATATTGCATACCAATAAAAGGATATCTGCTGAATAAAATATCTTAGGGGCATAATTACTTCACTGGCATAAAGATCAGCAGAAAAATTAAATATATAAAACCTGTGCGTAACCCGTCATGATATGGAATCGATGCAGAGCGGACACCGCAGTAACAAAAAAATGCGCTAAGGGTGTCAGAAATGAAGACTCTAAAGCGCATATCTGGCAATAATCCACATGATAGAATAAGGAAAACTAGAATAAGATAAATATGTGAGATCTGTGGACCGAATACAGAGCTGAGAAATAATTAAATACCTCAATTATAGATACAACTAATTTTATTGATTGATAAAAAAACGAGCAAAGAGTGTCAGAAATGAAGACTCTGAGGAGCATATCTGGTGAGAGTCTACGAGAAAAACTAAGGAACACCGAGATAAGAGAAATATGCAAGATCGAAGATGTCGTTAGGTGGGGAAGGCAGCGAGAAGACAATGGTATACGCATGTGAGGAGAATGGAACCGTCCAGACTCCCCCACATTGCACTTCATGACCAACCTCAATGTATACCAAAGAGATGGATCCTCTTATAAACTAGCCACAAGGCCTACACACGAGAATATAATAAATCTACCATAATGCTACGACCAAAAAAAGCAAACAAACATTTTTGCTAATTACAGTGGGTAATTTATTATTATGCTATTTTGTCAGTAGAGTAAGAAGTACCTATTTTTATTTGATTTTCATTAAATAATGATTGTAATCAAATATTGAATATCAAACAACAACAGAAAAATTTGGGTTCTATAAAATATTTATTTTTATGCTAAAATTATTTTGACACACTCAAAATGTTGTAAAATATACATACATTTGTCTGTATGAGCAGTAGGTACATCGTACGCTTTGTCTTACAGGTGAAATACAAATCCGCCTAATGTACGTACTATCGCATTGGTCGGCAAGTTGTGGCTCCAGAGCGGCATCTTTGACCTTTTAAGTGCGACTCTGGCACAAATATCAGCGGGAAGGCTTTTCGACTCTACGTATTCATACCAACAATTTTTTTGAAGCATGAAATTTATTAAAAGCAATTTGATAAATCGTCTTATTGACGAGAACCTGGAAATGTGCTAAAAATAACGACATGCGAACTAGACTTGATCGTTTTTTTTCCGTCTGGGTTCCCTTGAAGAGCGATTCGGCCCTGTCTATTTATTTTATTCATTTATTGGAAAACCAACATAATATTTGCAAAAATAACATAATATAATGAAAATTTAAAAAAATTAATTGCACTTAAAGATTTTCACTTAAGTAATCGATAGAAACGATCTTGTATGAAATGAATTCAGGATAGAAGAATTAAACGACACATCCGGGAAAACGATTATTCGGGGAAAGATAGATAGAGTGTATATGATTAATTGTTTGCAATTGATGTAATGTCCACATTTGGTTCTTGGGCAGCAAGTTGCCCGCCGCTGGTCTATCCCTTCGCTCTCCCGCGGAGAGGGCGACGCTCTCGGAACGAGTTTTTGAATTTTTAAATTGCTCATTGTGCGCTGGAATGCTTGCCGCTACTCGCCGCTGCTAGCCCCTCGCGGCTGGCCTTCTCGGGCCTCACTCCTGGGTCATCGGCCGCCGTGCCTCCGTACGATAGGTGGCTTTTTTAGTTCCTTGCATTATTCTCATACTTTTTGTTAATATAACATACTTTTTGTTAGTTTTTGTTCAAATAAAGTTTATGATAATATATGAGGTGTTATTCATTAATTAATTCGGGAGTAACTTTGTCGTAATACATATCCATTTTGAGTTAAAATATTACTTGGTTGATAACGTTATTTGTTACAATCTGTTTTTTTTTTAACACCAATTAACAGGAATAAATTTACCCCAAAAGAAAGGTATTGAGATGATATACATAAGACATGGTCCAAAGTTATGACACGTAGCTCACTCCTTTCAAGAACGTCATAAATCAAAAAACTTGATTTTTCAGGAGAAAAGTTTGAAAATAGAATACAATGTATTAAAAATAAATATCAAGCCACTTATTGAACTTTTTACTATGAAACAGATCTTTTTAAGTAAAACATGGAGGTTTTTTCTCCATTTGAAAAATATTTAGTGTATTTAAAAAAATAATTAAACAATACCTTTTCTTCAAAATGCAAAAACAACACTTTTTGCCCTATAGCGGGTAAATATTAAATTAAAAATATGCCGCTTTAACTAGGATGTAGTACATTTTCTGGGCATTTTGAAAACATGCACGGCTGAAAATTGACGATTTTTTATTTATGACGTTCTTGAAAGGAGTGGGCGACGTGTTTTGATGCATTCCAAATCATTTGAAAACACCGTGTATATTATGGGTTAATTATAATATAATTTAATATCGTGTATATTTATTAAGAGTTTTTATTGTTAAAAATGCTATCGAAATGCTATAATTACTGAAATTCTCAAATTTTAATTGCTGCTTTTTACGCAAAGATTAAAGAATATCGATTTTATTTTTGAAATCCCCTTGACATATAAAAATAAAATCAAATTTATGCGATTCGTTTTGCCAACGAAATTTACTTAACTTATTTTTAAATTTGCTTGCCCAAAAATTATATTTATATGTCCAAAATGTAGACACAATTTATCGACGTGAATAAAAAGGTTTTACATGTACGGTGCACGTGTGTAAAGTGATCACTTTACTAGCCTTTGATAGGCCATAAGCCCTGTAATTACTCAGAATTCCATATCCTTCTTCATCTATGTTGAGATGTCAAAGTCTAGCTTAGACAGGTCGTGAGACCTATTTGCTACAATATTCCTCTTCACATTAGTTTGAGATATCAATAATAAAAGTGCTTTTATAGTATTCAACATACGATTACATCTAAACTCTAGTTAGCTTGAGCTTTTTGTTTGTTTTTTCGCGTCGGTCACTGCAGATTACCGACTGATCACGTCCTGAAAGTTTACTGGCCGATCAGCTAAACTTTCATGTTTTGTTTTCAGTTCATCCCCATCCCCCATAGCGGACCACCCCTAATAAGAGATTGGAAGGTAATTTCATCGCGCACAACTTGGTCTGCCCTACTCTCGCCACTCAGGAATTTGCCTAATTTAATTCATCCTCCATTGGAAAAAAAACCACCCTCATATTTGCTCCGCGAGTTTTCTTTTCTGCGAAAATTTTTAATGTAATTTCTGGATTTTAATGTTTGCTTTGTGCAAGGGTTAAACTAATTTCCCTGCTTTGAAAAAGAACGACAAAAGTCCCGTTGTTGCTGAAAGAAAATGGTGACGAAGCCCGCGGAAATGTGGAAAAATTTGATTAGGAAGTATTTTTTATGACTTTGTTTTTATTTATAAACCTTTTACAAAGTTCTTAATGAAGTTTATTTTAGTCTTATTAACTCATTTCTTATATATTTCAACTTGTATGGCGGCATCTATTTCTTTTTATTTTATTTAATATTTAAGAAAAGCTTACTATATTAAAATTTATATTTCATCAAAGCGACTTTAATTAATATTTTTTTAATGTTAAAAATTAACCAAATTGGTGTTGGTACAAGACAATATTTATTTTTATTGTCTTCTTTGACGTTTTATATCAAAAATTTATATTTTGTAAATTTAAATCATCATTAATTTTGTGGTGTGACAATGTAACACTCTCTTATAATTTATCGCACACTTGAAATGTCATAGGCTGGTTAAATGATCACTTACATCAGGTCAGAATGGTGAATGTTGCACTTGTGTAAAGTGATCGGTCAACCAGTCAATGACAAATTTCTAGCACTGTAAACACATTAACTTCCAAATTCTTCTTTAATTATATTGAGATGTCAAAAAATGTGAAAATAACTACTAAAAACTGGAGAAAAACTGATTTGTTAACATGTATTTGGACACACTCAAAACGTTGAGAAGTTATTTTAGTTTTTCCACTTCTCTCAACGAAAAAAGTTTTTTTTTTGTTCAATACTCTACATTTGAAAAATTTAAATCATTTTATTAAAAATTTATTACATACTCGTATATTACATCCCTATTAATGTCAAAATTATCCATGATGTCAAAAAATTTAAAAATAACTCCTAAAAACTGGAAAAAACCTAATTTGTAACAAGTATTTAGACATACTCATAATGTGAATTGCTACTTGTTTTTTTCACTAATGACATTCAGTCTCAACGAAAAATGTGTTTTTTTTAAGTTTAATGCTCGATATTTGAAAAATTTTAAATCACCTTTTCCATAATTTATTGCATACTCGTATATTACATCCCCATTAATGTCGAAACTGTCAATTAATAAATATTCCATACCCCATATGTTGCGCACAATTTGTGCGGCGTCAATTTCCAAAGTTGATACCTCGTGTTGATCAGTAAGCCAAAACTATCGCCGATAATGTGTCATTCAGAATTTAAAAGCCCCAACTTGCGCACCTTCCGGAACAAATCCCCAACTATCGCTCCCGACCGAAGTTGGTACTATCTGGGAGCTTTTCGCGCAGGGAAGTTGGGCTTCAGAGCCAAGTTTCCTACGCAGATGTGTCCGATTTTGTGTTCGACCCCAACCACCCCTCCCGGGCCAGGATTTGACAACGAGAGGCTCGCGAGCTACATGTGGCTGTTTAGCATATTATTTTTTGACATCTCAATATAGATGAAGAAGAATTTGTCCTGTCGAAGTAAATAACTACCCCCTACAGAAAACTTTTTTTAAATATATTTATTAACTTCCAATTACAGGATAGAAAATGTAAGATAGATTGAAAAACCAGCTGCATATATATGAATTCACTAGAATTTCGCTAGAGTCATCTATAGTGAGATGAAAGAAGCTTTTTATTGATCAGAAACTCTTTCATTTGTATGTGAGGTTCGAATCCTGGATTATAATCTAATACTTGAGAAACGCTAGATAACGACATTTTCTATTTTTATTTTAGCTTATAATTTGACCAGTTAACTTATTTACAACATTTCGAGTGTGTTCAAATACTTGTTCACAAATCTGGATTATCTTTTTGATCTATGTTGAGATGTAAAATTAATTTTAAAAAATAACTACTAACTGGAGGTAATTCAGATTTGCGAACAAGTACAACAAATACATGTTGTAATTTGAAAAATGACGCCCAAAAAATTTCCTAACTTTGCTACTCACGTTTGGCTCCCTCGGTCCGAGAGGTTGCCGACCCCTGGCCTAGGTCGAGACCGCTCTATATTGATATCCCATTAGGTACCGCTCGCCGTACTTTACACCCATAAAATTGATTGATAAACCCGTACGGAGCCGCCCGCCTAGCGTGGCCGCCCGCTAATTGAAAACCTTTCCATTGTTTCTGCTGCCCGGGTATTCGGCCAAATATCGTCATCAACCACGGGATTACTTAATGGAGCTAGATGCATTCCGATGCGTTACAGGATCGTAATGCATCAAATAAATCAAGATATTTATTTAGGTTTTACATATATATATAAATATATATATATAAATATATATATATATATATATATATATATATATATATATATATATATATATATATATATATGTATATATATATATATATATATATATATATATATATATATATATATATATATATATATATATATATATATATATATATATATATATTGTATATATATATATATATATATATATATATTTATATAAATATATATATATATATATATATATATATATATATATATATATATATATATATATATATATATATATATATATATATATATACATATATATATATATTTATATATATATATATATATATATATATATATATATATATATATATATATATATATTTATATAAATATATATATATATATATATATATATATATATATATATATATATATATATATATATACATATATATATATACTGTGCTACGAGTTTAAACAATATTTCTAAAAGTTTCAAGAATTTGAGTAGTGTGGTTGTCAACCATGGATAGAATTCTTGAATGTGAGGTAATAAACCTGCCTTTGACGATCGTAAGCCCTGTAAATGCCCTGACTTCCATATTCTTCTTCATCTTTGTTGAGATGTGTAAAAATAATTAATATAATATTTGAAAAAAATGATATGCTGTTTACGTGGGAAATATGCTCAACTAAATGGACACTGGGTATAGATTTAACAGGTTTTCAATTAGATAAATATCTGGTATCTTTATATGGTAAACTGAGGTTGCATTTAAATAATTTCTCCTGGCCGTCCGACGTCGGCAAAAGGTATCGATCTCGTGTTTACCCGCATTACCCGTGTAATTCCCGATTATGCCCAAAAGACTCGTTCGTCATAAAATAATCCAGAACCCGATATGTTAACGGTCTGGAGCATCCCCCCTTCATCCCCGTTCATCCTCGACCACCCCCACCCGCCGCACGCACCTTATCACGTGCAAAGAGTCGCTTAACCTTCCCCTCCCGGTGATATGTATTTACTACAACTCGACTTTTCAAATGAGAATATCAATATAAAATATAATAGATACGGGCTCAGAATTTTTGTATTCCTCCGTAATATAATCATGTATTACATGAAAGTATTGTAGTATAAAGTTTTTCATTTGCAGCGACAGAAATAAATCATTTGCGAAAAAAACTGGAATAAAATCACCAATACACAAACGTTTCTCATTGTTTGAGCGCCTGCCATTGCTTTGTGTGCACGCGCATGTTGTTGCATGTTTAGTAGTGCGCAGACCGTTGTATACGACGGTCGTGTCACGACGCTAACTATTGCGAATATTTACAATGTATTTTTTCTTGTTTTCTGATAATTATCAGAGCTAACTTTATAAAATTGTTACATTTCAACTTCAACTATGGTCAATAAAGGCAACGTTTAGGAATATTCACATTTTTCCTGTTTTTAAACCACATTTTCATATGGTGAACAAAATACATATCACCGAAGCACGCTGAAATTTTTAGCACCGTAAGGGAAGGGTTAATGTATTTACGGGGGTGGTCGAACAACATTTTCCCGTGTTTGCATATTATATGAAGTGTTAAAATGATAAACCTAATTAATGCTAACCCATTTTTTTCACTTTGCAAAAGTCCGCCGTCGACACGTACCGTTTCGATATTACTAAATTAGTATACAGGTATAAGAAAACAAGCGAGCGGTTCTCAAACTTGCGCACACGTATTTCTAATAAAGTTTTCAGGCGTCGATTTTGGTATTTGGTAAAGTATGATATTTAGTACGATATACAATCTAGTACGCTTTGCCAAAATGCTACTACAATAAAAAAAGGAAAACACCACTTTTTCTTATAATCTATTGTAACGCGTGTTTTGATGCATACCGCATTATTTTCAAACACCGTAATATGGTGTTTTAAATTAAGTGGGATGCATAGAAACACGTGTCACAATAGTTTTTTTTAATAATACTGGTAATTACCAAGTAAAATTTAATTAAAAATGGATGGATGAATCGGCCGTCGTGCCTTTGTGGGATTTTTTATGTTGTTTTTGTTTTAAATATATAAAAATTAATTTACATACTCACCATGAATCACGCAAATAAACATTTAAGTCTCTATCATTCATCGTTCACTTTGTGTAATACCACTTAGAAACACTACTTCCAGATTTCATTTTTAAGTGGTATTACACAAAACTAACGATGAATGATAAGGAGATTGTTATATTACCGTACCACAAGGTTAACAATGATTTTAATATACCAAATACATTTTCTCTGTTCCTAACGTTCACTCCCCTTCCTATATTATCAATCTTTTTAATCCTAGAAAATATAATAATAAACCATATCCGCTCCCAAGGTGGAGCATATGGAGTCCACAAACTGTCTCCTGGCTTTTCTATCGTCTGCCAGCTCCCTTGCATTCTCCCAAGTCAGATCCGCGTCCCGAAGTTCTGACGAGAACTGCCGACGAATTGTCAGCAGTGGTCGTCCTGGGCGGCGCGAACCTGATGCCTTTGTGGGATTTTTGATGTTTTTGTTTTAAATATATAAAAATTGATGTACATACTTACCATGAATCATGCAAATAAACATATAAGTCTTTATCATTTATATAAGTCTTTATCATTCTAGAAAATATACTTCCCAAATATACGAAATCGTCTACTTGTTCAATATTTCCCCATTCACTTCTATTTTAGCCCAGATCTAAATTCACCAACGACAATGCTTTATATTTAAATATTCGTAAATATACATTTTAATGTATATTTCCAAAATATAAATAATAACGTTTTTATCATATGCATATCGGATATAAATAATGACTTTATCCAACAATACGGACACCGTTCTTGCAAATATTTAGTGCTACTTTAAAAAATTCTCTGAAAGCATTTAAAAGAATATTAAAATGAACATTAATGGACAGATAAGCGAAGATAAAGTACATAAAGTAATGTACAAGTAACGAGGCTCGTATTGTCGGAACAAAGTGCACCGTTGTTTATTTTTGGTCTCAGTAAACGTTACCTCAGTCGTAACGGTTTAATTCACTTTGCTCAATGGCTCAAAATGCCACGTGCGTCAAATTTAAATCTCATCCATTCGGAGGGTAGGGGACGCAGGAGAAGCCTCCCAGACAAATAGCGTTCATTACGGCGAGCAGAGACACCTGTGTATATCACTGCTTTGGAATTAAAGCACTTAGAGGGAAATCTTCCCCTTAAATGTACTTTACTACCCTGACCTCATTTGTATTTTTCATTTCCAGATTTTTCTTTCTTTAATCGTCTCCCGAGACCCGCAGTTGTTTGTTTAAAATTATTAAATCTCTCCAACATTTCATTTTGATTAAATAATACTTAAAGTAGTATATTAATTTAATTTTAATTTTGTATATTACACTGGAGGTCCCGGGTTCGATTCCCAGAGGGGTTGGAATAATTATAAGTGATTTTTTTACTCTGATATTTATTCAATATTACCTTGAACTGGTACTTGAAGCGGATTATCACTTTTCCTTCATGGAAAAGTGATTATCTGCTTCAAGATAACACTGCGTAATTCTTAAGCTATTCGGTGCCATGTCGCTCTGGGATGATTAGATTTTCATCTTTCATCATATTCGTTGTTTTTTCTCTGTCGAGACACCTTCAGTAAAAATCTCATTAATATTTTAATTTTTACTTTGGTGATGCTTTTAACAAGAATTTAATTTGCTTGTTACGGTGTGCTTCCAACAATTTCATCCGTAGGTCAAATAAAACTTGAATTTCTATACGGATTCTCTTTCGGTTTGGCGCTAAGGGGAATTTGATAGGATAAAATTTATATTTTTTCTCTAAAATAATTAAAGGTAGAAAATATTACGAAAAGACGGCATTAAACGAAAAGCTCAGCTGCGAATAATAAAACCCTATTAGAAGTTCTTGTAATCTCTGTAAAATGAGTTGATTAAAAAAATCTTCCTAGAAATACCCGACTTGTATTATGTTTTTCTAACTTTTAATGAGCTGAATTTATAAACCATAAATTGACATAGAGCTTTTAAAGTAAATATCATCTTGCCTTTTACTCATTACTTTTTTTAGTAGGATTCCCTTACCTGCTGTTTTATTTTTCAATAAATTCGTCACTTGAATGTTCAGAATAGGAATAATTCAATCACATTTACAAAATCACATTGAAAATTAAAAGCAAAATACACAAATCTTACAACAAAACTAGCATAACATACGTACTCAATTAAGTACTCGTATTTTTGTTATATCTTGAGTTTATATAAGTTTAAGTTTCAGATTAAGCTTATCATTACAGAATGTATTATTTATTAATTTGGCATTAATGTTTAATAATTTCAGAACATATTTTGCACTTTATTGAAAGCTGTATGAGCAGTCTATATTTTTCATTTTATTCGGTTTCTGGGTCAATATTTTTGTGAGGAATGTGAGCATGTTGCAGGCATTGTGATGACAACAACATCCCACAACCATGTAAATACCCACGTAGCCTGGTAAGCGTCATTCTAGAATAGTATTCTTAAAAGCAGTCACTCATTTAGAGCTCCTATCATACTGGAACTTATATTTGTCTAGATATTCCATAGTGTAATGGTCAGTGTAGATCTTCCATAGTGTAATGTATCATACTGGAACTTATATTTGTCCGCCTCCATAGTGTAATGGTCAGCACGCTCGACTATCATTCTGGAGGTCCCGGGTTCGATTCCCAGGGGGGGGGTCAAATAAATATAAGTGATTTTTTCACTCTAATATTTATTCAATATCACCCTGGACTGGTACCTGAAGCGGATGGCTGATCACCTTTCCTTCATGTGTTAACGATCAAGATAACACTGCGTTTATATGCAGTGCCCTATGCACCATTGGGGTGCGGATAAGGGTTTGATGATGATGATGAGATCTTCCATCTCAGTGTAATGTCGCCTAAGGTCTGGGCACTGCTCACTGCCTGTGCATCTGCAAAAGATTAAGTGCTTTACATCAGTATACTGCGAATGTGGACAAGATATAGGGGATGCAAAACAGACGTTCTTTCAGTGTCCGCTCACAACGGAGAAGGAGAACTTTCTAAATAGCTTAACATAGGCAGGAATCCAGTTCCCCACCCAAATATCCACCCTTCTTTCTAAACCTAATTCTAGAATTGCGGTCATAATTTCTATAATGATAGAGCTAAACGTATTTTATTAAAATTAAACACTTGAATATACCACTTTATCGAGTTTTTTTTTTATTTACGACTAGTTTTGAAAACGAGACTTGTTTTCATCTTCTGGTACAAATTAAAAAGTTTTAATTTGTACCACAAGATGAAAACAACTGTCGTTTTGAAACTAGTCGTAAATAAAAATTAAACTCGATAAAGTGGTATATTCAAGTGTTTAATTTTAATGAAATAATCATGTCATTCCACAAAGTTAATGCCGAATCAATAAATAATATAACATTTTGAGTGTGTCCCAATACTTGTTCACAAAATCTGGATTATCTCCAATTACAGGAGTTATTTTCATATTATTTTTTGACATCTCATCAAAGATGAAAAATAAAAAAAGCCTATGACGGTCGTCAGCCCCGTAAATGCCCAGACTTCCATATTCTTCTTCATCTTTGATGAGATGTCAAAAAATAATATAAAATAATATAAAGCTAAACTTATTTAAGCTATGACTTTTTGTTTAATTGTTCTTAATATGTATTGTTATTATTTTTAATACTATTTTATTTGTAAATATAGATTATATCGCTCACTCCTTTCAAGAACGTCAGAAAGCAAAAAACTTGATTTCTCAGGAAAACGTTTTTAAAGTTTTAAAATAAAATACAATACATCAAAAATAAATATCAAGCCACGTATCAAACTTTTTACTGTGCAACAGATCTTTTTAGGTAAAACCTGAAGGTTTTTTCTCCATTTGAAAAATATTTAGTTTAAGTACAAAAATAATGAAACAATACCTTTTCTTCAAAATGCAAAAACAACACTTTCTGCCCTGTGGCGGGTAAATATTAAGTTTAAAATATGCCGCTTTTGCTGGGATATAGTACATTTTCTGGGCATTCGGAAAACATGCACAACTGAAAATTGCCTATTTTTGATTTATGACGTTCTTGAAAGGAGTGAGCGATATGGTACTGGTAAAACCATCTTCTCGTTGGTTGACTGCCAAATAAAAAACAAGAAATCGTATAGGGATAATCTTCCACAATCTAACAATACAACGATTTTCAATTAGGATTCTTCTTAGGTCCTTAAATTTGTCTCAATATCTTTTTATCAGGCACATTTAATAACTTACGGGTTTGTTTACACATTCCGCAGACCACAAGATATTCGCGTGACGCGTAATGATCCCGTTTCGAAAGTTATTAAGGAAGATTCCCGATAATAAGTGGGTATGTGGGATTCATGACTTCCCCGAGACGAAGAAGGAAGGATGTAATCTCGCCCACCCTCTCGGGGAGGCTGTGCGTCTCCAGACAGCCCGCACCCCCTTCGCGCGTCTCACGCGCGCACGCGGGCAAATTACGTGTTAATAATTCATTATTACCTGGAGGCTTGTAAATTTGTTTCGACATTACTCTCGAAATAATATGGTTTTGCTTTCTGCGCGGAAATTAATTTGCGATTTATACAAGCTCGCGCACTTTGGGCCGCGAAGGAAACCGCCGTATTAATATATTATCCGCACTTAACTCAAAGGCAGGGTTATTAAGTAGATAACTTTTCCAAACGTGATGCATCTCGATAATGGGACACGTGTGCTTTTTGGTTTCTAAGTTTTCTCGGTAGGTTTATTTTGAAACTTGTCTTTGTGGTAAATAATCATGTAAACTATGAAAATTACGCTTATTAATAAAATATTGATATGTTATTTATTGATTTGGCTTTTACTTTATGGAATGATATATTTAAAAAAAAACAGTTATTTTATACCAATGAATGATTTTGTACATGTATTTATTTAAAAAAAATAGATATACATATAAATATACAACATATACTTAAAGATTAATTAACAAATTCATAAACATAAACGAAGGATGAAAGTAAACTGAGTGCAGTCGAAATGCGATCTCTCAGAAGAATGTGCGACAAAACGATGTATGATAGATGTGCGAATAGTGAAATAAGGAAGGAATGCAAAGCTGAGATAAGCATTATCGATAAAATTAAGAAAGGTGTGTTGAGATGGTTTGGACATGTAGAACCAATGAGTGAGGAAAGAACGGTAAAACAAATTTATGAGGCGAATGTTAGTGGTAAAAGAAGCAGAGGAAGACCGAGAAAAACATGGCACAATCAGGTATGCCAAATACTTGAAAGTGATCAGGTTAGGAGTCGTAACAATCGGCGGGTATGTATGAGAAGATGCATGAACGTGGAAGAGGCGAAGAATGTTTGCAAGGACAGAGTGGTGTGGCGCTCTATTCTCTCTGCCTACCCCTGCGGGGAAGTGGCGTGATGGTTAGTTAGTTAGTCATAAACATGATTAACATATTGTTTTTTGCAGAGACCACCAAGTCATCTTATGTGTCTTGTCGGTGGAGTTCTTTTTACATACTTTTTAAATTATTTTTTATTTTTTTAAACATAATATACATACAAAAAAATTAAAATTGTGTATAATTTTCACAGAATCAACTCGTGATATTCACTCATTCCTTTATGTTACCTTTGGTTCATGTTTTAGTTTGCCCTCATTAGAACAATGCTTTAAAAAAATGCTCTTATATTAAACACATTTAATGACCGCTAATTGCGTTTTATTTCATTTCTTACGACTAGTGTCCGCCTCCGTAGTGTAATGGTCAGCACGCTCGGCTACCGTTCTGGAGGTCCCGGGTTCGATTCCCAGGGGGGGGGGTCAAATAAATATAAGTGACTTTTTCACTGTAATATTTATTCAATATTACCCTGGACTGGTACCTGAAGCGGAGGGCTGATCACCTTTCCTTCATGTGTAAACGATCAAGATAACACTGCGTTTATATGAAGCAGTGCCCTATGCACCATTGGGGTGTGGATAAGGGTTTTATTATTTATTATTATTAGTTTCAAAAACTACAGATGTTCTCCCCCACCCATGTTTAAATGGTGAAATAAGGAAAGAATGTAAATATTTTTGAACTCATATATAAGTTCCAAAATATCCTCATTTTTGCAAATTCTTCTTCATCTTTGTTGAGATGTTAAAATCAAATTGTTTAATCGTGAATTCCAAAAAATTAGTATTGTAGCTGTCAATCATGGGTAGATTGGTACTCGTAAATGTTACACGTGTATAAAGTGATCACTTTAAACCAGCCGATATGCTGGACATAGGTGTGTTGTTATTCTAATTTGGATATCTAGGTTTCTCCATTTAGGAGTTGTTTTTACATCTCAACATAGATGAAGAAAAATACACCATGTCCTGTAAATACCCAGAATTCTTTTTTCTTCTTCATTTATTTAGAGATGTCATAAATTTATCTAATTTATTATTTATACTTACGTGAGACGTAAGTATAAATCTTTTCTTGCACCGCAATGTTGATATAAGATATTTTTTCAAATTAAAGTTATGTAAAAGATATTTTTCGGAATTTTTATTAAAGCATCCGAAAATTCTGACGTGAAACTTTCTCTTTATGACATTTCCTCGACGAAATATTTCTCCCCGTAAGTAATTTTGTTTAACCTATAATCGGATTCCTGAAACTCGAAAATAAATTATTTGCACCCTTCAAATATTTCACCGTCGGGGTGGGTAAGGGAAAGTTGACGTTTAATGCGTGGAGACTGCTTTAATGTTATTTAATATTATTACAATCTCCTGGCTTTTAATAATATTAAACAAGGAAGATTTTAATATACATTCTTGTCAAATTATATTAAAACAAATATGTTTAATACACGTTTTACGAAAAGAGGGACTATGAGGTACGAATGTGTGGAAACTAATTGTATCTTATTTTTCTTTTTCATGAGCCCTCTATCCTCCACTGCTGGATATAGGCCTCTTCTCCTTATTTCCATTTCCTGGCTTTTAATATCATTAAACAAGGAAGTTTTTAATATACATTCTTGTCGAATTACATTTAACAAATATGTTCAATACACGTTTTACGAAAAGAGGTACTCTGAGGTACGAATGTATGGAAACTCATTGTATCTTTTTTTTCTTCTTGAACCTCCACTACTGGATATAGGATCTTCCCCTTCTTTCCATTGCTTCCGGTCGGTTGCTGCTTGCAGCCATTTTCTACCCCCCACAGCGACTATGTCGTCGGACCATCTCTTTTGGGGTCTTCCGACACCTATTTTGTTCTCCCAAGGTCTCCATCGTAGAATTTTTGGGGTCCATCTTGTGGGGTCCTGTCTAGCAATATGTCCTGCCCATTGCCATTTTAGTTTTGCCACGCGATCCATGATATTCTCCACTTTGGTTCTTTTCCTAGTATCTTCACTTTTTAATTTATCTCTCAGGCTAAACTCATTGTATGACATAATTAAAAACAAAGATGTATGAAAGGAATGTAAGGCTGATTGAGGGATAATTGGAAAGATAAGGAAGATACTTGTTTTTGGGTGATTCCATTCGTAGCTCACTAGTTGTCATTGGGAGCTGACGTATTCGCTACGCAATGCACAATAAAAACAACATTTAGGAGTTTTTTAAATCACATTTTTATATGGTGTACGCAGTACGTGGAAGTTTTTGGTAAGGGAAGAGTAATCAACTATGAGTATTTCAATGTTTTAGAATTTAGTACATTAACCCTGATGATGACAAGGTTCTTGTCCAAACCGGTTGGATAAAGTGTACCAATAAAAAGTGGTTAAAACAAAGTTATTATATTTTATAAAGATAAGAAAAGAGTTCTTAAAGGTGGTATGGACAAGTGGAGCGGATGAATAGCGAGAGAATAACTAAGAAAATATATTTGTCACAGCCGAAAGCACGATCAGATCAATGAGAACCTAAAATCTGGTGGTGTCAAAAGTCTGCGTAATCGGAGGTCACGTATGACTAGATGCATTGATGTAAGGAGGTGTGTGTCAGGACAGAAAAGTGTAGCGTTCCATCTTCTCTGTTTACCTCTGCGGGGGAACGGCGTGATGGTAGTAGTAGTAGTAGTAGTAGCAGTAGGTAGGTACTGTGTGATGTTTCGGTTTTCCATACGAACTGTACTGCCTTTGGCAAATTGATTTGAGCGATTGTGTGTGAATGGGAATTGAATTTTCCCCGATATCAAATATAGTTAATAAAGAGTGAATACGCCACGCTCTATAGGTACACATCGGTCTCAATACGATTCCGATAACTTTATTGATTAAAACTGTTTGCCAATCTTTCAGTCAGCTCCATGCGCGTTACATATTAATTAAAAATGGGAATCATTTACAAAAATACAGAACAGCACGAGATAAATGATTATTTGCGGAATTATATAACTTCCTCTCTTTTGAATAAAAAAAAGTGTTTTCAAACCCAGCATTCAAATTATAACCACATATTTAAAAATCTCGTTAAAATTTGACCTTAATATAAGTCATTTTATTTATTATTTCGGCATTAACTTTGTGGTAAGACATGTTACAATGATTAAAGAAAACACTTGTTGTTTACCACTTGAGTTTTATTAAAGACTACATGTTTCAGAAGTTAAACTTTTATCATTCAGGTCTGTATAATAACAGTTATTATACAGACCTGAATGATGGAAGTTCAACTTCTGAAACATGTAGTCTTTAATAAAACTCAAGTGGTATAAAACAAGTGTTTTCTTAAATCATTAATAAAAGTCTATGCAAAAAAAGTAAAGACCGATCCCAAGCCCACGTATTTCCAAAGACGATAAGTACAAATTACAAAAAACTCTATGTGCCTGAAATTTCTCTTTGCTTTCGTTCATTCAAGAAATGTCACTTTGGTTGATCTTTTACTAGTGCTAATAATGTACTCATACACATTATTTTTTGACATTTCATCAAAGATGAAGAAGAATAGGGAAGTCTGGGCATTTACGGGGCTTACGACCGTCATAGGCTGGTTTAAGCCCCGTAAATGCCCAGACTTCCATATTCTTCTTCATCTTTGATGAAATGTCAAAAAATAATATGAAAATAACTCCTGTAATTGGAGATAATCCAGATTTTGTGAACAAGTATTTGGACACACTCAAAATGTTACTCATACACACACACACACACACACACACACACACACACATACATATTTTATAAACCGAATATTCGTTCACTAGCCCACGTTTTTCCAAAGACGATAATTAAAAATTTCTCTATGCTTTCGTTCATTCAAGAAATGTTACTTTGGTATATATTTTTACTAGTGCAAATAATTTACTCATACTCACACTTACACATATTTTACAAACCAAATATTCGTTTACAAATGGTGAATTTAACCCAATTTTTTTTGGTGCGTTTTTTTTACATATGATTTCTCAACATAGATAAATATGATTATCGAGATGGAAATATAAAATTTTATTAATTGATTCGGCAGCAACTTTGTGGTAAAATCTATAAACTTTTAATTAATGTTTAACTTAGTAAATACCACTATTTCTACTGTGACACACTCAAAATGTTATGGTTATCAATCACTGATAAAAAATGTAATTAAGTGGTCGTTTAAAATAGACAGACAATGAAAGGATCCATATAAACCTACAATACAAAATCTCCTTACAATTCCTTTGAAATTTTATTTATTTCACATACTGTATTATTATATTAAATATTATACTTCTTATCATATTATATTTTCAAATAATATTTTAATAACCATTTTACAATAAAATAAATTATTTTTCCATTTTAACATTGCTGAAATATTAATTACACATTGTTTTGTTTGAAAATACTAGTCAGAGTACAAGAAAATTCTAATATATTTTCAAATTATATTTTAACAATCATTTTACCTTTATAATAAATTATTTTTCCATTTTAACATTGCTGAAATATTAATTACACATTGTTTTGTTTTAAAATACTAGTCAGAGTACAAGAAAATTCAATAAAATCCACTCTTTGTATACCTCCAATTCACGTTTATATTATTTTCACCCTCATATTGATTATACTTTTCAAAAAGATTCCTACGTAAATTTGATGTTTTGTGTTTTGAAGTTTTAAATTTAAACAAATTCTTTAAATACCTGAAATAATTTACCTCGTAAAAAGCTTTTCAGCAGCTAAAGTACATTTAAGCTTTTACTCGTTTTCTTTTTTGTCTTTGTTTTATTTTAGAATAAAGAATATTTGCAAAGAGAATTGTAATTTTTTTATTCATTATTCAATGTTTGATTTTAAGAAAACCAGATGTGAATAATAGGATAATAGAAGAAAGAATGCAAGGTTGAGATGGGCATTATCGATATAATTGAGGGTGTGTTGAGATGGTTTAGGCGTGTGAATCGAATGAGTGAAGAAACAATAGTTAAACAAATTCATGAGGCGAATTTGGTGGGTAACATAAGCAGAGGAGGACCGAAAAAAACTTGACATTTTCAATTATTTCAAATACTTGAAAGTAGTCAGGTCAGGAATTTGAATAATCGGTGGGTATGTATGACGAGATGCATGAATACTCAAGAGGCGAATATTGCAAAGATATATTTGTGTGGCGTTCTATTCTCTCTGCTTACCCCTGCGGGGAAGCGGCATTATAATTAGTTCGATCATTAATGCATTCTCCTAAAATAATATGCTTTTACTTATTTATTTTTTTACAAAAATGCAAACATTGTTTTCATGCTGTGGTAGTGATTGTCCTGACGAAGAGACGGGTACGTCTCGAAACCGGTAGACATAAAAATCTCGGTTAGTGGTTAAATACTATATTATTAACATTTAAAAAAAATTGGTAAAAATGACTAACCACAAAGTAAATGCTTTAAATATTTTTAGTATATGTATGTACTGCCGAAGCAAGTACTGCTTGAAATATTAATAATATTTTTTTTATGTATTCTGTTTTTATTGTTTTATTGTTTTTCTTAATGGAACAAAATGGTTACTCAATTTCAGGCAAAAAAACATCTCTCGAAGTTGCTCTTAAGTGAAAACCACCCACACCATTTCGGGGTTTTTGAAACTAATAGCCTTATATCGCCATAGTGGTACTTTACTAATAAAATCACTTCGCTCTGGTCAATTAGTCCAATTACGAGAGATCTTGAGAAAATAACGAGAAATAAAATTCCAGAAATGCTATTCTCAGTGGCGGATAAATCTTCCAGCATCCGACCGTAATTTTATTTCATTAATATCTTCGATTGATACTTTAATTACAGGATATTGCGGATTTATCTCTAATTCAATTTTTTTTTAAATATAACAAAAAAACTTTAAATTACAACATTTTGAGTGTGTCCAAATACTTGTTAACAAAATCTGAATCATCTCCAATTACAGGGGTTATTTTCTGTAATTGGAGATAATCCAGATTTTGTGAACAAGTATTTGGACACACTCAAAATGTTATAAATAAATTATCTGGTCAAATTATGAACTTAAATAATAAAAATGAAAACGATATTTTCTTCCGTTTCTCATGTGTGTGATCCAGGATTCGGACCTCACATACTAATTAAAGAGTTTCTGCTCAATAAAAAGCTTATTTTCATCTCACCAATAGATGTCTCAAGTGAAGTTCTAGTGATAAAAGAATAATGTTTCAAAATTTTCCAAGAATTTGAGTTGTGTGGTTGTCAATAATGGGTGAAATTGGTGACTTTGATGAGATATAAAAAAATAAAATTAATAAAAGGGTTTATGCTCTATAAAAGGCTTCTTCATCTAACCAATAGATGTCTCTAGAGAAAATTCTAGTGATTCAACTAGTTCAGAAAATTCTACAATGTTTGAAATCATATCATATTTATGGAGCTTCCAAGAATTTGACTATGTGAATGTGAATGTTGCACGGGTGTAGTAAAATGATCACTTAAACCAGCTTATGACGGTGGTCAGCCCCGTAAATGCCCAGACTTCCATATTCTTATTTATTTATAACTCCTGTAATTGGAGTTAATCCAGATTTTGAGAACAAGTATTTGGACACACTCAAAATGTTGTACCTATTATTTATAACTATACTTATTTATAAAATAAATATATTTATATTTTATTAACAGTGAACAGAGGATCATTCAAAACATAGCGTATCTGCAACAGGTACTACTATTGTACATGATAGAACGTGCTGTGTTATCGGAAACCCTACTACATGTGAGAAATATAATATAAAGAGAAGAACTTCACCCTCGGTTTTATACGTGCTCAAATAACTGAACAAAACGTTTGTATGCAATACGTGTAGACTCGTATCTATAGCTCACGTACCTGCCTATTTATATAAATATTTTAACTTCTTTATCTCTATCCGCCTATGACATTCCGTAAATTAATTAAATATGGCTTAGATTACCATTTATTGATTGTTAGTGTTTTTGTTATGCGCCTGGTTAACAGGCAAACTGCGAAGCATATCCGCTAACAGATTGCTCCAATATTATTCGCCAGGAGTCGTAGGGATACGTGTGATTTAAACAAAAAACTAACTAAGATCACGCTGCTTCCGTAAGAGTAGGTAAAGTGAATAGAGCGCCACACGAATTAGTCTTTGTGAATAATCTTCTCGTCTTCCACATTCATGCATCTCAGCATACGTAGGTATTCGTGGATTATTCCGACTCCCGACCTGTCCACTTTTAAGTATTTGAAATAATTGATCGTGCCAAACTTTCATCGGTCTTCCTCAGCTTCTATTTTCATTTGCCTTCGCATCAAAAATGTATTTTCTTATTCTTTTTTCATTCATTCAATTTACATGCCCAAACCATCTTAACACACCTTTCTTATTTTGATCGATAATGTTTATCTCAGCTTTGCATTCCTTCCTTATTTCACTATTCGAACATCTATCATACATCGTTTTCCATAGTTTTCGTCTACGTTCATTATTTTTTTGCCAACTTTCCATGCTTCACTTCCATACACTACTTACTAATAATGTATTTTATAACTTATCATACTTAATTGGATCAATAATGCTTATCTCATTCTTACCTTGCATACTTTCATGAGTTCACATTACAACATTTTGAGTGTGTCGAAATACTTCACAAATCTGGATTATCTTCAATTTAAGGAGTTAGCTCTCTTATTATTTTGACATATCATTAAAGATGAAGAAGAATATGGAAGTCTGGGCATTTACGGGGCTAACGACCGTCATAGATGATCACCAATAGATGTCTCTAGCGAAGTTCTAGTGATTCAAGAAGAAGGTTTCTAAATTGGTTCATGTAAATAGAACTTCCAAGAATTTGAGTAGTGTGTTTGTCAATAATGGGTAGAATTGGTGAATGTTACACGTGTGTAAAGTGATTACTTAAACCAGCCTATAACATGTTCAGCCATATTCTTATTCATCTTTAATGAGATGTCAAAAAATAAAATTTTATATTACCATTCAATCATCTATCATACATTATTTTACCGCAAATTCGTTTGAGATATCGCTTTTAAGTTGCGATCACAGTCTACTTCGCCAACTCATATTTCACTAAGGTACATACATTGCAAATGTTGTTTTTATTTTTTATTTTAAATATTTTTAACCGACGAGCTTTTCAACTAGGCGATGCCAGATGGAGGGTGCCATCAAAGCGTATGTTGAACTGCTGTTTCTTTTATCTGTAAATAAATCGTTATACCCTATTTTTTTATATTCCCGGTTTATATTCTTTTTTCCGGACATTTTTCCATTACTCTCAATAATTCTGCCGACTCACGACTGCGGGAATATGCCTCCATTCATCCCCTCCCAGAACCACCCTCCCAGACCCACCCTGGCCATTCGCCACCGTCCAGGCTTGATACAGGGTTCAGGGGTAGCTTTTATTTGCACGAATGATGGAATATTGTTTGTTCATTTATTTAATAACTCGCGTCAAAAGTAAGCAAGTCAGGCCAGCTTGGTAAACATTTTTTTACGCCGGGTACAATTTTTATTCGAGGCAAGTACTCATTTCTATCAAATGTGTTTCATTTTTATTTGAATAAAATTTTGCACATATTTTGATATTTACTGTATATTAAGATATCGCTCACTCCTTTCAACAACGTCATATATCAAGAATCGTCAATTACCAGTTGTACGTGTTTTTGGAATGCCCTGAAAATGTACTGTATCCCAGCAAAAGCGGCATATTTTAAACTTAATATTTACCCGCTACATGGCAAAAAGTGTTGTTTTTGCATTTTGAATAAAAGGTATTGTTTAATATTATTTTTTAAATATTTTTCAAGTGGAAAAAAAAACATTCAGGTTTTACCTAAAAAGATCTGTTGCACAGTAAAAAGTTCATTAAGTGGCTTGATATTTATTTTGGATACATTTTATTAAATTTTAAAACTTAACTTGTAAAAAAAACGATCTCCTGAAAATTCTTTTTTTTTTATAAATGACGTTGTTGAAAGGAGTGAGCGATATGTGCAATGTATGTAATGTAGTATGTGTAATATCCGTAGGGTGAACACCAAGATAAAGCTTGTCAGGAGTTTGGTCCACTCCATTTTTGAACATGAACCATAAGAGCAGCAGAAAGGAGAAAATTTGACGCATTTGAAATGGACACCTAGACTTACCAACGAGTCCATTCGTCAGGAGTTGCACACGGATGGCTTGACTCTGGTTAATGTCTGGACGGATTCTTGAGGGTTTTGGACACGTTGCGCGTGGCAATAAGGATAGCCTTGAACGACTGTTGAGATAGTCTGGAGAGGAAGAGTTTCGTTTTATTTTTGACACCTCAACATAGATGAAGAAGAATATGGAAGTCTGGGCATTTACGGGACTTACGACCGTCATAGGATGATTTAAGTAATCATATTACACGCGTGTAACATTCACCAATTCTACCTATGATTGACAACCACACTTCTCAAATTCTTGAAACTTCTATTTTTTATGGTTCAATTTCGAAACATAGTGCTTGAATCACTAGAAATTCACTAGACATCTATTGGTAAGATGAAAAAAGCTCTTTTTTTTGGTAAAAGTTTTTCATTTGTATGTGAGGTCCGAATCCTAGATTATAATCACACACATGAGTAACGCTAGAAAATATCCTTTGTGTGATATTATTTGAACTTAACAATTAATTTATTTAGAATATTTTGTTTGTATCTAGTTCACAAATGTGCCCACAAATCTGGATTATCTCCGATTATAGGAATAATTTTTCATTTTATTTTGTTGATATCTCAACAAAGATGAAAAATAACATGTAAAGGCCCAGACTTCCATATTCTCCTTTATCTATGCTGAGATGTCAAAAAATGATATCAATCGTTATGAAACCTCTCTAATGCGTTTAATTTCGGAGTGTATATTTTCCGTTCGCAAAGTTGTATCTCAGGGGCGTATCAAACTTCAAACTCTGCTCCAAAATAGTAATCTAAGCCTCCATAAATAATGTAAAAACGTTAATTTAAAATCACTCTCCCCCTCTCGACATTTTCTTAACAAAATTTCATCTCGAATGTTTGCTCCCTCGGGGTTTTTTTTTATCTAGGGTCGACCAAATTACACTTAGCTATTTGCATGCAAAAGGAGGCCCTCGCGGAGTGTGAAGACGACCATAAAATGATATAAAATGAGTAACAAAAACACATTACGACTTGATAAAACAGTTGATCAGTGAGCGCTAAACTTTGTTCTCGAGGGATGAGGGCTGGAAAACTGTAAATCTCGAACGGCGCTAAAGTCGGGGAAATTAACCAGATTGAACCATTGAAGCATTGAGGAATCTACGTAAAAAAAATGTGCTTTATATTATGTAGATCGTTCGGCAAACTTATTAGCCAAAGAGCCAATTTTACAACGATTGCAAGGAAATACATATTTAAAAATTAATATGGTAATAAGGTGTTTGAAAATGATACGAAACGCGTCAAAACGCACATATCGCTCACTTCTTTCAACAACGTCACAAATCAAAAAACTCGATTCTTCAGGACACCGTTTTTAAAGTTTAAAAATATAATGAAATGCATTAAAAATAAATATCAAGCCACTTATGGGACTTTTTACTGTGCAACAGATCTTTTGAGGTAAAACTTACAATGATTGCTTAAACCAGCCTATGACGGTCGTCAGCGCCGTAAATGCCCAGATTTCCATATTCTTCTTCATCTTTGATGAGATGTCAAAAAAAATATATTAGATCGTCTGACTTTTATTAACTTTTTATAAAATTTTTATTAATGACAAATACAACAAAAAGTACTAGATTTTATACTCATTTTTAGACAGGAACAACCCCTTACAACATTTTTCTGACAGTATTTCTACGTAAGGGTGTATGACAATTGTGAAGATGGGATTCGAACGGAACATCCTTTGGAGGCTTCCTTCGCGAAATGGGAAGAGTGGTGTAAGCTGCTTACGGGGCACTTTCCGCGATTTCCAGAATATTTGATGGAAGTAAATAAGTAAAATATTTGCAATATAAGGACGTTCGCTCATACATGCGTTATACATATGTTTAATATGGGGACTCCCTTGATAATCTTCTTTACAGCGGTCGGTCAGTAGCCAGTGCCCAGATTTGAGCTAAAATGAAGCGATTTGACTTAGATTGACCTATATGGAACTACTTGAGAGCTCGTCGATATTTTGAAGTTAATATGAATAATCTACAACACACAAAAAATACTAAAATTTTAAACGATAATCCCAACAACGTCTGAAAATAAAAGATATAATAATTAAATCCATGGATTCGGCAGTCACTTTGTAGTAATATCTGTCCATTTTTAATTTAAATTTCACTTGATAAATACCACTTTTTCTTAAAATCAGTTATGACACGTATTGTGATGCGTGTCATAATAGGTTTTAAGCGAGTTTTTCTCCAAGTGTATTTTGTTTTTTTTTTTTTACCACACGAGTACATATGTATTCATCATTTGACTTGTTTTTTTGTTTATATTGTATATCCTGACTTTTTTCATTTTGTTTCTCCGTCTAAAAATATTTTGGTAAAAACTAGATGTTGCATTTTCAAGTACCTCAATTTGCGTTTATTTGATTTTAATTAAGTAACGGGTAATTATAAATTAGTAATATCAGATATTTTTTATAGCTTGAAACGATATATATATATATATATATATATATATATATATATATATATATATATATATATATATATATATATATATATATATATATATATATGTATATATATATATATATATATATATATATATATATATATATATATATATATATATACATATATATATATATATATATATATAAATATATATATATATATATATATATATATATATATATATATATATATATATATATATATATTATATATATATATATATATATATATATATATATATATATATATATATGTATATATATATATATATATATATACTAATAGGGGGTTGAATTAGTTCTCGCCGTTTATAAAAATTTAATATTTTTCTGTGATTTAAATAGATTCCTTTCGTTTTTTTTTGTTTTCCTGTCCCCTGCTGCCTCGAACACCCACGTGGCACTTTCAACCGCCTCAAACCGCCTCAAAATTAAGGCTATGGGCCTTGTTCATCGGCAGGGAAACTGGGTCCCGTATGCTCTGAAGGAGAGAGATATGGAAAGGCGACTTTGCATGTGTGATTCACTCTTGCAACGTCATCACAGAAAAGGTTTTTTGCATCGCGTCATCACCAGTGATGAGAAGTGGATCTTCTTCGACAACCCCAAACGCCGCAAAGTCATCTGCCAGCCAGGTCAGCCACTCCCTGCTGAAGCCAGCATTGCAAAACGAAACATTCACGGCTCAAAAACGATGCTTTGCATTTGGTGGGATCAGCAGGGAGTAATTTTTTTCGAGCTTCTCAAAGCAGGCCAACAGTCACAGCAGAGGTTTACAAGCAGCAAATGATCAAACTGAAAACAGCAATTGAAGAAAAACGTCCAGAATACGCAGCCAGGCACGAGTCGATTCTCATTCTGCTCGACAACGCGCGCCCGCATGTTGCCTAAGTGGTAAAAGAACAGATAAACTCCTTTGGCTGGGAGGTTCTGTCACACCCGCCCTACTCCTCTGACGTCGCACCATCCGATTATCATCTGTTTCGGTCCATGCAGCATGGATTATCGGGAGAAATTTTCAAAAGTTATCGAGAAGTCGAGTTATGGGTTGAAAATTTGATTGCCTCAAAAGACAAGGTTTTCTTTTATAGGGGAATACGACTTCTTCCTGAAAGATGGGCCAAAGTAGTCGAGAAAGAAGGGCAATACTTTTAATAAATTCTTACTTTTAAAAAAAATAATATTTTCAATTCAAAATACTACAAAAAACGGCGAGAATTAATTCAACCCCCTAATATATATATTTCTGAAATAATCAACCAGGATACAGGAATGCCCCCAGCGTACAGCACAGTGAATAAAACGATAAAGTAATTATTCTAAATAATCCTTCGCAGTAAATTATTTTTAGATTTATGGTATATATATACATAAGTATTATGTATATTTGCCCCTTGTCTTCTTTTTGCGTCATGGCTTCGATACGCTTAAAATAAATACAGGTATTTATACTGTATACCTTAACCCTCACAAAGGGCAGCGAAATCTGAAACTACCACTGAGCCCGTCTGCCATCCACCCCCGACTGCCAAGACGGAGAGCTCCCCCCTCACTAATTGTTCCACCGTGTAATTATATCAAGTCTTTAGGGGATGAATTCCTGAAGGTGTAATGGTTGTTTGTTCGCAATAATGAATTCCTTGGATGCCGATCGTTTTGTCGGTTCCGTTGTTATAACTTCCCACCTCCCCGATGCCCCCGGAACTAAATGGATCGACTTATACACCGTACTATCGTACTTCCGGCAGCTTGCAGACAAATTTAGATGCTCGCCTGGACGCGAGGTGACGGAATCACATTGTAGGGTAGTAATATCAAGTTATGATGCATTTTTAAATACATTTTAGTATGTCCAAATGCTGAAATTAAAACTAAAAACTCTCTCAATCCAACACAGGTTGATCTTTTGAATTCATATATACTGTGTCATGAGATTATGGATATATTTAGGAGTTTCGAAAATTTAAGTATTGTGGTTGTCAAACATGGGTGAATGTTGAACGTATGTAAAGTGATCACTCAGTGATGTATGAGCTGTTAATATCCAGACTTATAAAAGTATAAATTATAAAGAACATAAATTCTTCATCTATGTTTCTTATACTTCATGACTACCGTTTTTGGAATAATCATTCCATTATCAGGTCAAATGACGACTTAAGTGAAATTGTTACGGTTTGTATTTTATATAAAACTAAAATTTTTTTTTTTGTTATTTGTTGAAAAAGAGAAAACTCCTTTCAAAACCATTTTTTTTTCGAATAAAAAAAAAATCCATACAAAAACAGTGTTTTAAGAAAAAAATTCAAGAACGTCAAATTTTACCTGGGTTTATAGAAAATCATTGTTTATTTTTTATTGTGACAATACCCTACTTTTTAATTTGGAACAATTTATTTTTAGAAGCTAGAACCTACCCAGTTATTAGACGGCTTTGAGTCGGCGCTCGCGCATTTGTGGCAAACGGTAAAGTTAATGATATAAACTCGCAAATTAAGCTATCGCAAGTCCCTGCGAAAGCTCTAATGAGTGAATTGTTAGACTTTTCAGGTAAAACGCCGATTCACTACAAACTTATGACTTCATCGCCGGGAGCTTTCGTGCGAATCTTGCAAGAAACTTTCTCCGCTCAAATGAAAAACGCCCCATCTTAACGTACTCAAAAATTACTGTTTTATTTAAAAAAAACTTGGGATCTTTATTGACTTTATTCGGAACAAAGGAGATATTTTTTTTAACACAACCACTGCGTATAAAATACTTAATCTTTTAGAAATATTCTGGAAAACTACGACTTTTTTAAAACCTCTTAATTTAATAAATATAAAATTCTAACTAATCATCACACCGCTTCCCAGCAGGAGTAGGTAGAGAGAATAGAACACCACACCAATCTATCATTATCGAGAATTGAATCGCTTAGACCTTAGACTAAAGCATGTTTAGATACCAACCATTATTACGGTTTCAACGCATGCGCTCCATACAAACAATAATATGACTGTAACATCAAAACTTGATGTGATACAAACTTGTCACCGTATACACTTTGAATAAGAACGATTTACTTAGTCCAAATCAGTCATCAAAATTTCAGTTTTAAAATCGTTATTGTATATATGCACACAGCTAACATTCACCATTCTACCCATGATTGAAAACTAAACTACTTTAATTTCGGAAGTTACATATAAATGTTTTTATCCTCCAATTGAAAATATCTTGCACATGCTACTTCTTCTTTAAATTCAATAAATTCAATAACAGATGTGCCATTTTTTTTATTTAACAATAAAAAGCAAGAAACGATTAGGATTTTCAAACGGCTTACAAATTTCCAACGGGGCTAAATGGCTTAGAATTTTCTTCGAAACGTGAAAATGCCGAATTCAAATTTAATGAACGACGTGTTTCAGCGATCGCTAAAGAGGGTTTGTATTTGCAGATAATAATATGTTTCCTATATTAAATCACGTACACTCTCTGAGCGTAAAATGGACAATAAAAACGGTCCTTTCATCGTAAGGAATCGTGAGCGCTCAAACGCTCGTAATAAAATCATCTTAGTCCTTTCCGAAGCCGGCTTTTCGGAATCTTTCGGCGTTAAACACGGCCATTTCATTCATTTAACAACCCGTAATCCGAATAATTTCGGCTCGCGCTAAAAGTTTGCACCAATTTAGACAGAGGCTCTCCGCCCCCTGCATACGGCCGCGGAATGTTAACAAGACGTGAACATTTACCCCGCAAAGAGAGGGTGGGTATTTAAAAACCCCAATACCTGTTGCTTCCGGAATGGCACTTTACAGCAACAATTATCTCATATTATTTTTTTGACATCTCATCAAAGATGAAGAAGAATATGGAAGTCTCGGCGTTTACGGGGCTGACGACCGTCATAAGCTGGTTTAAGTAATCACTTTACATACGTGTAACATTCACCAATTCTACTCATTATTGACAACCATACTACTCAAATTCTTGGAAGTTCTATATATAAATGAACCAGTTTAGAAACCTTGTTCTTGAATCACTAGAACTTTACTAGAGACATCTTTTGGTGAGATGTAAAGAAGCTTTTTTATCTAGCAGAAACTCTTATATTAGTATGTGAGGTCCAAATCCTGGATTATAATCATAAACACGAGAAACGCCAAAAAACATCATTTTCATTTTTATTATTTAAGCTTATAATTTGACCAGATAATTTATTTACAACATTTTGAGTGTGTCCAAATACTTTTTATGATTTTTCGAACAAGTATTTGGAGGCACTTGAAATGTTGTAAACAATTATCTTCACTAGTATAATTTTTTACATAACGAAAACTGCACGAAAGAAAAGTGTATGAATCCTGCATACTGCCAGTAAACAGTGGAGGATATGGAAAGAAGCAATGGAGAGAAGGATGGGATTAGGGATCAAAAAACCAATCTTAAACACCAAGGTAACAGATGTGGCTCAAAACATTGCGGAAGATAAGTGGGAATATTCTGGTCATGTGGCACGTATGTCTGAGGATAGATGGATGAAAAAGGTGCTTGACTGGAGGCCTAGAACAAGACGCAGAAGCGTGGGTAGAAGATGGTTTGATGGTAGAAGAATGTATGCAAAATGAAAAGAGTCGAAATTAATTTAAAAGTTATTTTTGTGTACTGTAAGAATACGTAAATATATATTCTCACGCTGACTCCTTTCAAGAACGTCATAAAACAAAAAAATTGATTTTCCAGGAGAACATTTTCAAAGTTTAATGCAATGTATTTTAAATAAATATCAAGCCACTTTTTGAACTTTTTACTATGCAATAGATTTTTTTAGGTAAAACCTAAAGCTTTTTTCTCCATTTGAAAATATTCAGTATATTTAAAAAAAAATATTAAACAATACCATTTCTTCAAAATGCAAAAACAACACTTTCTGCCCTGTAGCGGGTAAATATTATATAAAGGACATTTTCTGGGCATTTCGAAAACATTTTTGATTTATGACGTTCTTGAAAAGAGTGAGCGATATGATGTAAAATTAAGTGTAAATAATAGTTTGTTTGAAATGTAATATATGCAAACAAAAGAAGTTTTTTTTTAATCAATGAAAACATTTTAATGTAATGTGTCGAAAGTACATACATCGTATTACTGCGTCTGTATTATGTGTATGAAGGAGTTTTCCGAAGCGGGATTCTTCTACACCTTAAGCAATAGTTCTTGCATATATTTTATTATTAATGTATACGATTTAATTGTTTTATAGTTTGTAATGTATATATTAATTGAAACACATAAATTGAATTCAATTGAATTGAATCTGTCAGAAAAATTCCATGTTGATTGTTTTTCAGTCTACCTTTATCCCTCTTTTGTTTTTTTTTTTTTTTATTTTATAAACATACGAGTATGTTTCAATGACAGTGAAAAAAATATAGTCTATAAAAATGACCATTGAACGAACTAATCGAAGAATAGGAGCTTCAATGTACCGTATATGCGTAATATGTAGTAGTCCAGTCTTGTTTGCGTGCACTCGCTTTCAGTATAGAGCAGTCAGTGGTCAGCAAACTTTTCAGCCAGAGAGCCAAATTTGCAAATTACAACAATTATTGAGAACACAATTTGTTTGCAATTCTAGTAGATCTTAATTTTAGTTTTAGACCTTTGTTTGATTTCAAGGATACTCAATAAACCTAGATTTTTCACTTAATCAGGATTTTATTCATTGATAAAAAATCTTTTCAAAGTAAGGTATCCATAAGCACACTACATATTGCAAATAATGTCCTTGCATCTCCTTTGAAAGTTTGATAAAATCAGGTTTGTATGTCGTTATTTTAAGCACATTTCCAGGTTCTCGACTGTAAGATGATTTCTTAGTTTTCTTTTAAAAAAGGTTCGTGCTTCAAAAATATTGTTGATTTATTTTAAACCTATTAAATACAGTTATAACAAATAAAAACCTATCAGCGGAAGCTAAACTGGCAGTGCACAACGGAGTCCTGGTTCCAACTCTAATGTATGGAAGTGAAACATGGAGTTGGCAAAAGAAGGATGAAAGTAGACTGAATGCAGTCGAAATGCGATCTCTCGGAAGAATGTGCTACAAAACGATGTATGATAGATGTGCGAATAGGGAAATAAGGAAGGAATGCAAAGCTGAGATAAGCTCCGATAAAACGATGTTTGATAGATGTTCGAATGATGATATAACGAAAGAATGTAAGGCAGAGATAAGCATTATCGATAAAATTAAGAAAGGTGTGTTGAGATGGTTTGGACATGTAGAACGAATGGGTGAGGAAAGAACGGCAAAACAAATTTATGAGGCGAATGTAAGTGGAAAAAAGAGCAGAGGAAGACCGAGAAAAACATGTCACGATCAGGTATGCCAAATACTTGAAAGTGGTCAGGTTAGGAGTTGTAACAATCGGCGGGTATGTATGAGGAGATGCATGAACGTGGAAGAGGCGAAGAATGTTTGCAAAGACAGAGTGGTGTGGCGTTTTATTCTCTCTGCCTACCCCTGCGGGGAAGCAGCGTGATGGTTAGTTAGTTAGTTAGTTACATACATACATAGGTCAACTAAAATATTCCCGATGAATAATTTTCATTACTCGTTTTGGGACATGGGATTAAGGTTAACAAGACTGAAAAACTGAGACTGAAAATGCAGGGCAAATAGTAAAATATAAACTAATAAAGGTACAGTCAATAGGCGTTTAAATAAGTAGCATGTTTAAAGGGAAAAATTAGAAAATATAATTTATTTCTAACATAAATATTTAATTACTTTTCTGTACATCAAGTTTACAGTTTAGTACATTGGCGGGCTTATTGCTAAAATGCAATATCTTTCAAAACAGACTTGTGATATTGATTCAGGGGAAGAGGCCTATATCCAGCAGTAAAGGTCAGAGGGCTCATAAATAAGAAGAAGAAGAAGAAGACATTGATTAAAACTCTTTCTTTGATTAAATATATTTCCATTAAGTATATTTTCAGTTCATTTATTGTTCACACGAATTCGTACAGTCGAAGATGTTTCCCTCCGTTATTTGTGCCGGAGTCGCTCTTAAAAGGTCAAAGGTCCGCATGCGGCTCCGGAGCCACACTTTGCCGACCCACGACATGGAGAATAGGGTTCACGGGTCCAGCCCGACCCATGCATGCCCCCGGCCAATAGGCATTGCCGACCATTTCAGTCCACGGACGCGTTCATTCGGAATGGCCGAACTTAAAACGGACGTTATTCAGTTCAACGCTTCATTCCTACGCGAAGCGCTTCCGGGGCAGTTTCCGATGCGCCTCACTCGTTTTACCTACTTCACTTAACTAGATAATTCACTACCTTTTTAGTGTTTCCAAATACTTGTTCACAAAATCTGAATTATCTCCAATTACAGGAGTTATTTTCATATTATTTTTTGTCAAAAAATAAATTGTCTGGTCAAATTATAAGCTGAAATAATAAAAATGAAAATTATATTATCTGACGTTTCTTCTGTGAGTGATTATAATCCAGGATTCGGACCTCACATACTAATAAAAGAGTTTCTGCTCAATAAAAAAGCTTCTTTTCGTATCACCAATAGATGTCTCTAATGAAGTTCTAGTGAATCAAGAACAATGTTTCAAAATTGGTCCATACATATATAACTTCCAAGAATTTGAGTAGTGTGGTTGTCAATAATGGGTAGAATTGGTGAATGTTACACGTGCGTAAAGTGATCACTAAACCAACCTATGACGGTCGTCAGCCCCGTAAATGCCCAGACTTCCATATTCTTCTTCATCTTTCGGCTGTCCAAACTCAAAACACAGTAATGGACATTTTTTGTAGTAGGTTTTTTTTGCAGTTTTGGACTAAGTAGAGTCTACTTAGTCAATAAATGCAAAAAATAACGTACTATAAAAAAATGTCCCTTAGTGTTTTGAGTTTGGACAGCCGCTTTGATGAGATGTCAAAAATAATAAGTAATTATAAATTTATAAATATATACAGGGTTCAAAAGTTTATGCAGTTCAATCATGTATGAAGTTAGCGAAAGAACGATGAAAGTAGACTGAACGCAGTTTTTCTTGTTTTAGATAAAAGTAGAATTTATTATTTACCTTGCTTATTTTAAACAAACTTATATTATGTATCATTGAGTACATCTTTATTTCTACTAGCTGAAAAAATGTTTAATTTTAATCTGTGTTTGGAACACGAGGGATAATCTAGTGTAAGATAAACGCAATTGTAATGCGATCTCTTATACGAATATACGAAAAATGGCGCTGGATGAATCGGACAAATATGATCATTTTCTTGAATGTTTTCCGCAGAATCTTTGTGGCACATTTTATAAACTTAATAAAATTTTCAACTTACTTTTAACCACTTTTTTTATAAATACAATTTAACCTATCGGTTTCGACAAGAACATTGTCATCATCAGGGTTTTTTCAATTCTAAAACATGAAAATACTCTCACCAAAAACTTTTAATAACATTAAGGATTTTTTACGGATTGTGTGGAAGTTTTTGCTGAGAGTATTCAAATGTTTTTAATGTTTTAGAATTTAATAAACCCTGATGATGACAAGGTTCTTGCCGAAACCGGTAGGTTAAATAGTATTAATAAAAAAGTGGATAAAACAAAGTTGATTACTTTTATAAAGTTATGATCATTTTAATCAAATCTTTATTAATCTTTTCGATACTGACCAATATTTTTTTTCTCTTCTTTATTAATATGAAGTGCTTGTGTTAGAGGGAGCTAGAACCACACAATCCACAGACTGACGTCATCAGTATATTGTATACGCGAGTCTAAATCGAGTCCGGCCACATGGAAAACAAACTGTCGGTCAGAATGAATTCTCTATGAAATAGTCCGACTCACTGAGCGCGAGTGATTTCTAGAAAATATTCCTATTGCATTTACCTGGAAAATTCCAGCATCCGGGATGGTAAAACATTCTTACGTACACAAATACATACATTTAAATGCATAATATTTTCCTAGAATTGAGACTTATATCTTAATATACTCATAAAAAACTTTTAAAAGCCTTAATTTTCTACATATTTATCATGCAAAGACACATGTTAATATCGAGCTTTCTCTCAGTGAAATGACAAATCGTTCGAATGAAAGTAAATAATGAAAATTCTGATTTTTATTAATAATCAGTTATTTGTGGTAATATTTATCTCTTTTTAATTTTTAATTTTACCTGTTAAATATCACTTTAATCTTAAAATCAATTATGACACGTGTTTCGATGCATTCCGCGTGATGTTCAATCACCGCATTTATTTAATTTATTGAAGGAATTAAAATTCGCCGCTAGGCTGTAGACACAACGACCATATTTATTATTTATTATTCAGCGGCAAAGTTGCCAACGGTCCTGTTCCGTCTGCACATTCGATAAATAATTTATTATCGGCAGCTTTGCCCGCTAAAGTTTCATTCAGCTTAGCAGTGAGCTTTAAGCTCAGTAGGCTGAACGGCCCGTCCGCGACCGCTCGACTTCAGCCGTTACTCGCTTTACTATGTATGTGCTCCAACCGCTATTACCGTGACGTGGCACTGTGATATTACCGCGATTACCGACGTATACACCGCGATTACCGTACTTTAATTCAACATAATAATGTATACAATACCTTAGTACTAATAAAAATAAGATTATAACCATATTATAGGTATTTATAATATATATGAGACATGAAAATCAAACACTGATTTTTAGAGGCTCCTTAATTGTATTTCATTATTAAAAATGCATAAAAATAAAATTTGTGACAACTGTTTTAAACTACTGTCCAGTACTGTCCTCAGTCTACTGAACAGTATTTATTGATTTAGCGTTTAATTTGAAGAACTCTATTTTAATTTATGTATTAATTGTTAACTCAAACACATTTTTTTTTTGAGTCTACTAAGTTGTGATTTTTTATTAAAAATACATAAAGATTAATATTGTGACAATTGTTTTGCCTAGTTATGGCATTTTCAAACGAATGACTGGACTGAACTGTTTGTACTGGACAGCAGTTTGAAAATGCTATAACAAGGGGAAACCATTGCCACAAATATATTTTTATGTGTTTTTAATAATAAAATATGATAAGGTAGACTCTAAAACTCAGTATTTGATTTTAATATTTAATATAAAAATAAAAATGAAGTTTCACAAATAAAACGCCAAATCTTAAAATGTGTTATAGTTTTCTCAACTTGATTTGAAACATCTTTCTCTCATTTTTGTATAAAAGATGATAGAAGTCTTATCATTCCAGACAAACATACAATCTAGCATTTGGCTGGCATAAACTATCACTTTTTACACTTGTGTAACGTTCACCATGTTGCCTATTAATGAACATCTATGTTGCAATAATTATTGGAACACGGGTACTTCTATCTGAGAGGTTGATTATTAACAATCATTTTTATTTGTGTTTTCAAAATCTGGATTATTTATTATAATTTATACTTGAAGCACTAAGTTTGTGATTGTCCATTTTATAATTTAAATGTAACTTTGTTTTTAAATCAGTATAAATATTTTACTATAACTTAATTATAATGTCTACCGGTTTCGAAGCTAACCGCTTCTTTATCAAGACTAAAGAAGCGATTAGCTTCGAAACCGGTAGACATTATAATTAAGTTTTAATAAAATATTTATAGTGATTTTAAAACAATGTTGAATTAATCACCATACGGATGATATATCAATTTTATAAGTGCCTCAATTCGAGATACTTTTTTTATATTTATTATTATATTATCTGTAGGGTTAGTTATTCAATGTCTTTTAAATTATTATTTTTTTTATTCTGCCCATTATTGAACATCCATATTGCAATAATTCTTGAAATTAGTATGAATGTGTATATTAATTATAAATAAATAAATGAAATTGAATTGAATATTCAATGGTTTTGGGAGCTTTCCTCATGTAGGTACCATTTTCGATACATTTGTAAATATGCTAAGACATTCACCTTCTTTCATATAAAGAGAAACTATAGATGTTTCATATCAAGTTAAGATACCTTTAATATTGGCATCTCATCCACATGAAGAATAATCTAGTTTATGATATAATAAATTTTAAAAAATATTGAACTATGTGATGTGACGCGTATAAAATATTTTGCAAATTGATGTGACCAGGACATTGAATCACATACTTATACAAGGTAAAACTATTTATGTTTATAAACATGTTCGCTTTTTTTTTATAAAATGCACCTTTAGCTACCGCCCTGTAGATCCCGAGTACGATTTTTCACTATAATATTTATGTAATATTATATAACTATGATGATCTAACGCAATGATGATCACCTTTCCCTTATATATTTGAAGACTAAACTAACACTGTTTCTATACGATCAAGTGCCCTGTGTACCGTTTGGTGCAAATAGGCGTTTTAAATAGCAATAGAAGAAGAATAAAACATTGACATATCGCTAACTCCTTTCAAAAACGTCAGATTTCAAAATTTGATTTTTCAGGTGATCGTTTTTAATTTAAGTTTAAGAATATAATGAAATGTATTAAAAATAAATATCAAGCCACTTATTGAACTTTTAACTATACAACAGATTTTTTAAGGTATAACCTGAAGGTTTTCATTTGAAAAATATTTTGTTTATTTAAAAAAAAATAAAAAATACCATTTCTTTAAAATCCAAAAATAACACTTTCTGCCCTGTAGGGAGTAAATATAAGTTAAAAATATGCCGCTTTTGCTGGGATATAGTACATTTTCTGGGCATCAAGAAAACAAACATTGACGATTGACGATTTTTGATATATGACGTTGTTAAAGGAGTGAGCGATATGGTACAATAAAAATGTTTTAAAAAACCGTCTAAAAATTCTAAATGCTTTTTCTATATTTTTAAATGAAAAAATATTGAAAGCAAATCAATCTTTACTTACATCTTTTCAATTATAGGAATGTGTCGTTTTATTTGATATGTGAAGTTTATCATAAGAAGGTGGATAACGGAAAACTAACTTTCTTTTCTGCTTCCCTCGAACACACACGCTACTAGATGTATTATAAATGTCAGACGTTTGACATCTACCACATGACATCCTTGTCTTCCATCCCGTCCCTTCTCTTCACATTGCATGTATCCCCCTCGAAATAAAATGTAGCCGTAGTTCTAACGTATAAGAACTCAAAACTAATTTCTTACTATAGATTTAGCACAGTATTTTCTGCCTTACCTTAAGCTCGATTTTTAATAAAAGCTCAAAATTTAAAACACTTTTTTTTTGTATTGATTATTATACATTCATTGTTCTTCTTTCCTAAAACATGTACATTTTTATAGATATGTACTAATTTATTTATTTATTTTAGTTAACATGTACATAGCAAAGTCAATTACAATGTAAATGAATTAATATATCGTAATCATATAGGACAAAGTGACCAAGTGCAGTTTTTACAAAAACGTGATAATTGACTATTTGACATCTTACTAGCTTAATATTGCCCTCAATAAATTCCTAAAGTCATTTGAAACTTGGAAGTATAATATATTGACTTGTTAAAAATTACTAACTGCATTGATGTTTATTTTCTTGCCATGCAAAAGTGACCAAGTGACAGTTGGACATTATTGCTTGTTGTAACAATTTTCAACGCCATGAAGTTATGTGTATATATATTATGTATATATATTTAAGATTTACAAAAACCATACAAAAAATAATAAAACGTACCAAAAAAATATCAAAAAGTAAGAACAACTATAAGGAGGGTGTTATATTACCAAACCACAGTTGCCAAAGTTGACAATGCTTTTAAAATACAAAAAAAAAAGTATTCAATAAATCGATTTTGTATTTTATTATATCTTAAAATACGTTATTATGATACACAAAATGTACATAGTTACAAAAATACTTAAACAGAAAATGCGAAAAATAGATTACAATAAATCAATTTTGTTTTCGCGAAAAGTGAGTTATGGATTTTTTCAAATAGATATGTTTTTACATGTCAGTGTTTATTAACATTATTCAATAAGTTTATACAAATGTAATGCATATAGTGTTTGACTAAAAAAAGGATTGCACTAATTTTATTGTTAATTTAAATGGGTAACCCTAAAATATTTTTTAGTGCTTTACTTATAAGATATATAGTGCTTATTTATATAGAAAGCATTGATCCTAATTAATCCGTATAAAATATCGTAAATGTCTTTGTTATTCATCTATTTCTCTGATCAAGAATTTGCCTTCACAACTCGAAGTACTCCCGCGCTACCGAACGACGAGTATTTTCGGTTTCACTAACAAATGTTGACTTTTTATCGTTCGGCTTTCCGCTGTTGATATTAACTCAGTATCGGAAAGAAGATATTTCGGTCCCGACTGTTGTTTATCGAGACCGTCTGCTGCGAGTTGCGAGTATATTCCTCTCGTCTACATTTACATTCATCGATTGGGAACGAGTCGAAAACTACAAATTTCAAACACAGTTTTTCGTGCTACATACATTTATGATTCTCTAAATATACGAGTCAAAAACTACAAATTTGAAACACAGTTTTTCGTGCTACGTACATTTATGATTCTCTAAATATACGAGTCAAAAACTACAAATTTCAAACACAGTTTTTCGTGTTATATACATTTGTGATTTTATGATTGCAAATAGGTCACATACTACAAATTTAAAATGCAGTTTATCATGTTATATACATTTGTAAATCTTCGATTGAGAACTAGTTAAAAACTACAAATTTCAAACACAGTTTTTCATGCTACAAACATTTATGATTCTCTAAATATACGAGTCAAAAACTACACATTTCGAACACAGTTTTTCGTGCTACATACATTTATAATTCTTTAAATATACGAGTCAAAAACTACGCATTTCAAACACAGGTTTTCGTAGTTTATACATTTATTCTCCCGATACAAACGAGTCAAAAACTGCAAATTTCAAATACAGTTTTTCATGCTACAAACATTTATGATTCTTTAAATATACGAGTCAAAAACTACACATTTCGAACACAGTTTTTCATGCTACAAACATTTATGATTCTTTAAATATACGAGTCAAAAACTACACATTTCGAACACAGTTTTTCATGCTACAAACATTTATGATTCTTTAAATATACGAGTCAAAAACTACATATTTCGAACACAGTTTTTCATGCTACAAACATTTATGATTCTTTAAATATACGAGTCAAAAACTACACATTTCGAACACAGTTTTTCATGCTACAAACATTTATGATTCTTTAAATATACGAGTCAAAAACTACACATTTCGAACACAGTTTTTCGTGCTACATACATTTATAATTCTTTAAATATACGAGTCAAAAACTACGCATTTCAAACACAGTTTTTCGTAGTTTATACATTTATTCTCCCGATACAAACGAGTCAAAAACTGCAAATTTCAAATACAGTTTTTCATGCTACAAACATTTATGATTCTCTAAATATACGAATCAAAAACTACAAATGTAAAACATAGTTTTCCGTGTATATTTATGTTTCTTAAAATTACAAACGAGTAAAAAAGTATGAATTTAAAACTGTTTTTTTTCATACGAGTTCATGATATGATTCTTCGATTGCAAATGAGTCAAAATGTACAAATTTAAAACAAAGTTTTAAATGCGATATGCATTATACTACTCATTTATTTCAAACGAGTCAGAAACATCAAAAACAATTTACAAATTATATGATTTTTTAATGATAAACGAGTCAAAAACTATGAATTGAAAAACACAGTTTTTAACGCGATATCATTATTCTACTCTTTTATTTCGAACGAGTCAGAAGCAACAAAAACAGTTTACAAATTACATGATTTTAAAATGATAAACAAGTCAAAAACTACGAATTGAAAAACACAGTTTTTAATGAGATATCATTATTCTACTCTTTTATTTAGAACGAGCCAGAAACAACAAAAACAGTTTACAAATTATATGATTTTTAAATGATAAACAAGTCAAAAACTACGAATTGAAAAAACACAGTTTTTAATGCGATATCATTATTCTACTCTTTTATTTCGAACGAGTCAGAAACAACAAAAACAGTTTACAAATTAAATGTTTATTTGATGGTAAACGAGTCAATAACTTTAAATTTAAAACACGGTTGTTCATATAATGTAAATTATATAATTTTTCGATTGCAAACGAATTCAAAACACGTTTTTTCATGATAATACGCATTTCATTATTCTTCAATTATGATCGAATAAAAACTACAAATTTAAAACACACTTTACGTATTATATATCGCTCACTCCTTTCAAGAACGTCATAAATCAAAAATTGTCAATTGTGCATGTTTTCGGAATGCCTAGAAAATGTACTATATCCCAGCAAAAGAAGCATATTTTAAACTTAATATTTACCCGCTACAGGGCAGAAAGTGTTGTTTTTGCATTTTGAAGAAAATGTATTGTTTAGCTATTTTTTTAAATATACTAAATGTTTTTCAAATGGAGAAAAAACCTTCAGGCTTTACCTAAAAAGATCTGTTGCACAGTAAAAAGTTCAATAAGTGGCTTGATATTTATTTTTAAAACACTGTACTAAATTTTTAATCTTTAAAAACGTTCGCCTGAAAAATCAAGTTTTTTGATTTATGACGTTCTTGAAAGGAGTGAGCAATATGTATGTTTCATTGTACGATGGACGTTACACTAGCTAAATTAAAGTATTCACAATTTCAACTGTTCATTTTACTAATTAGTGATTACTCCCATTAGTGGCTGACTTCAACATAGCATTACTGAGTAAACGCTACAAGTATTGAATGACAAACAATGTTAACTAAGTATTATGCAGGTTTCGCTATTCGAATGTCAATAACTCTATGGTGATGTACGTTAGTGAAATGAAGCGACAAATAACAAATAAACATGTGGGAATGTACCAGTCACTTCATACTAACCCTAGATAACTAAACCATATTTGTAGATACAAAGTAGCTAAACATTCGTCAGGCGAACTACGCAATTAAAAACGTGAAAATTATCAAAATTATTCATTTAAAATTGTTACTGGTTACATGACACATAAGTTTGGTTTTTTGGATTGAATGAAAGAGACATTTAACAATAAATAACTATTCCGTAAACAAAGTCTGGCGGGTGCGGGGTGCAGGGAAGTAGGTGCACTTGACTTTTTCGAAAAAAGGCATCGTCGCGTGGACGAATGTTTAGTTATCTAGGTTTAATTTGGGCCATAGTAAAATAATAACAATGTATGTCTTTGTGAATGGTCGTTGTACGCCTCCATAGTGTAATGGTCAGCACGTTCAGCTATCGTTCTGAAAGTCCCGGGTTCGATATTTCCAGAGGAGGGGGAATATAAGTGAAATAAATATAAGTGATTTTTTCACTGTAATATTCATTCATTACTACCCTGGACTGATACCTGAAGCGGAGGGCTGATCACCTTTCCTTTGTTTAAGAAACGATCAAGATTACACTGTGTCAATACGATGCAGTGTCTTATGCACCAACGGATGCGGATAAGGGTTTGAAGATTAAGAAAAAGTTTTGGCAGTTCCAGATGCCTCCATTTTCGGAGTTGAAAAGAAACTAAAAAATTAAAAAATCTCACTATCACCGTGGTTTTATTTATTTTAACAAATATTTTCCTATAGTAAATGCCATACTAAAAATCATACGAATTATCCTAGAAAATAGCATAGTTTTATGATATGTTTTACATGTTCTTATAGACAAACCATTTTTCATGGTCTCACTTCATTCGAGGCCATGCTATAGCTATGGAGAACCCTACACGACCTCATTCTTTTCTTCCTTCCTTTCATTATTTCTTTCAACCACCATACTCCCTTCATCGTACAGTTTGTATCTCTTTTCAATGGAAGCCTTGCACATGAAGTATATGTGTATGAATTCATACTCGCTCATTAAATGTACCACGTATTTCAATTAAAATCTCATTTGTATCATGTACACTTAAAATTAAAATATCATTAATCGATCAATTTTAACTTTTCATGTCAGTGGATGGTTTATATTTAAAAAAAAAATTAATTAAACCCTTATCCGCACCCCAATGGTGCATAGGGCACTGCTTCATATAAACGCAGTGTTTTCTTGATCGTTTATACATGAAGGAAAGGTGATCAGCCCTCCGCTTCAGGTACCAGTCCAGGGTAATATTGAATAAATATTACAGTGAAAAAATCACTTGTATTTATTTGACCCCCCTTGGGAATCAAACCCGGGACCTCCAAAACGGTAGCCGAGCGTGCTGACTATCACACTACGGAGGCAGACAAAGATGTACCAGTTCAAAAAGATCTAAAAAGGAAAAAAAACTTTTCATACTTGATTATTTTTTGTTACATTAACGCATAGCAATGACCGTACTATGTTTATGCAAAAAGTATAAATAAATTTAAAACAACGCCATATGCACCATTGGGGTGTGGATAAGAGTTCGAAGAAGAATATATACCGTAGTCATGCAGGAGAAAGTGACCAAGTGCATTTATTTACAAAAACGTGATCATTGACTATTTGATATCTTACTAGCTTAATATTGCCCTGAAAAATCCCAAAGTATTTTAAACTTGGAAGAATAAAATATTGACTTGTTAAAAATGACTAACTGCATTGATGTTTATTTTATTGCCAAGCAAGAGTGACTTAAATGGCCCTCCTGATTTTTTTAAATATATATTTTTATTATTTCAAAACATATTACATACATAAGTCATATTTATAATATTCCCGATGAATAATTTCTATTTCTCATTTTGGGACATGGAATTAAGGTTAACAAGACTGAAACACAAATAATAAAATTTACGTTTTGTGGTCACTTTCTCCTGTACGACTACGATAAAGGTATTAAGTGAACTAAAAGTATAGTTAACTTTGTGGTATGGTAAAACATATGTATAACAGTCTCCTTATCATTTTTAAGTGGTATTACACAGTGATAGATGATTGATAAGGAGAGTGTTATATATATATATATATATATATATATATATATATATATATATATATATATATATATATATATATATATATATATATATATATATATATATATATATATATATATACATATATATATATACATATATATATATATATATATATATATATATATATATATATATATATATATATATATATATATATATATATATATATATATATATATATATATATATATATATATATATATATATGTATATAGGACTTTCAATCGTTTTTTGAGCGTATATCGCGTAAATTATACGCGAAATAATTTGCAGTAGATTGCTGTGTGCTAAATTTCCCGGCCGAAATCACACAACCGGATTAATATAGTCCGGCAAGGGGGGAAATTCGCGCATCTGAGTTGTTAAATATTAATCATGTTGTGATCAAAGCGTTTAAGTGCGATTATTGCACACAGTATTAGGCCGGGGCATATTGATTAATTATTAATATTAATTCGAGTGTAAGCGGCGAGGGGAGAGAGCTAATGTTTAGCATAAACTAATAATTAAGTAGTAATCCCATATGTGTATATATATATATATATATATATATATATATATATATATATATATATATATATATATATATATATATATATATATATATATATATATATATATATATATATATATATATATATATATATATATATATATATATATATATATATATATATATATATATATATATATATATATATATATATATATATATATATACGCAAATATATACGCAACAAAGTCTACAATGGTAAAGAATTGATATGAAATTCTAGGAATTCACTGGGCTTTCGACTGTTTTACATTTCATACATACACAAGTTAATATTTTGCATAAAATTTATGGACTATTGAATAAAAAATATATATACAGAAAAACCTACAGTATGTCGCATTTAGTGATGTCATTTTTTGTAAATTTTATGCATTTTTGCTCTTGATTCTATTATTTTCTATCAGTAATTTTCGTTAGAACATTTTGAGTGTGTCCGAATACTTGTTTTAAAATCTGGATTATCTCCAATAAGGAGTTATTTTTTACATTATTTTTTGACATAGATAAATAAAATAAACATACAAAAGTCTAGGCATTTACAGGTATTACGATCTTCTTAAGCTTGGTTAAGTGATCACCTTACACACGTGTAACATTCACCAATTCCACCCATGATTGAAAACAACACTACACAGATTCTTGAAACATGTGGATGTTTTGATCACACACATTAACCCCTACAGTGGGATGAGGAAATGTAAAAAAAATGTAAAAAATAACTCCTAATTGGAGGTAATCCAGATTTGTGAACAGGTATTTGGGGACATTCAATATGTTGGATATAAATATATACTCGTATGTATGTGTGTGTGTGGGTGCGTGTGTGTATTTGAAATAACGATAAAATAATACATTGTTTGCGGAGACGAGACGATATCGACTGAAGTGTTTTTCATTTAAGTCATGCAACTTTCAATATATTTGTTAACATTAAAATATCCCCGGCTTTGCGAGGTAGATTTTCATATGTAAATCTTGTATATTAGTATTCAAATTCGAGATAGTTACATTTTCACGAGCTTGCCGAATCCTTCACACTCTTGTGAAATGCGTGTAAAAAAATGTTCGCTCCAACTGAAAACACGGCCCTCTGATACGGCAGATTTTCAGCGTACGTACGGCCGTTATCCGTGAAAGCCTCTGCGTAGACCCCCTATGAAAATTTACATGAGAAGCAAATTTATTCATCCCCATATGTTCGCGCTTTTATTTCACTTCCCGCCCTCCGAATGGCCGGAAATTTCACGTATATTCCGCGAAAGACTCCCGTTAATATATTTACTACAGTATTTTGAGATAAATCGAACGTGTGCTACTCGGATGGGCGATGGGTGCATTCATAAAATAGTCTAGATTCAGCTTAATGGAAATATTTTCTGCGCTCTTTTTGAACAGATATATATAAAGGTAACATTCATACAACATCTCACCTGTACATCTAAAAATATACCATTTCCACATTTTAACTCAATCTCTATATGTAGATTTTTTTATGTAAAAGTTGACGCATCACCCTATCGGAAGATGCTATAATTATTGCAAATGGCGCCGTACGTTTATCATATTTAACACTTGTGAACAAGACAGGTGTAGTATGCAAACAAATTGATAAAATGGGCACAAATATGTTTAGATACTGGTGGCAGCCAAATGACGAATTTCTTTTTTCACTTCATAAAAAAAATTCTATGTTCTTAATAAAGATTTTCATAGCTCAAACCTTTTTTTATTTGGTACAGAAGTTATATATAAAAAAATTGGATCATTAGTTTTGCGCCATTGCAAAAATTATAACATTTTCCGATAGGGTGAATAATTTTGTGCCTACTGTTTATAATAGGTCAAGAGATCTTGCATCCCTTATGTCACTGCGACCATATTAATTCTGTTGTGAATTCCCTCTGTGTCAAACCTCACTCTCGAGACCTACGTGAGTCATGTAACTCACGACCTGTCTTGGTGGTAGGAGCTTCACCTTCTCGGAGTCCAGTAGTGGCCCTCGAAGGATGTGCTTTAATTGCGAGCTAAAATTCTATAGAATTACTGCTTTCTTATTTTTCTTCTTCTGTGCGTGTCATGTCAGGTCTTTCTAACATTGACTATCAGTTGAGAATAATTCTCCTTGTCTTGGGCAGCTCTTAACAGTACCTTGACGGTCCTGATCCCCATCCAATCTCGTTTATTCCGGAGCCAGGAGATCTGTCTTCTGCCCACATCTCGTCGACCCTTTATTCTGCCTTTTATGAAAAGGTGCAATATCTCATACTTCTCTCCTCTCAGCACATGTCCCAGATAGGACACCTTCCGGACCTTGATATCAGGCGGCAACTGTCTCCCTGATCACCATATCGCTCCATTTAATACGCAGCATCCTACAATGTAACCATATTTTGAATAGCTTTAATCGTTTCTTGAATGTTTTCCGCAGATACTTTGTGGCGTGAATGTATAAAATGAAATAACTTTTTTTTAAATAAATACCTTTAATCGGTTCATTGTACTGATTCAAAATTCTCAATACCTAAATTTACCGAACTTAAGTAAAACAAAAGTACAACTAAATTTTTGTTTTATTAAATGCTGCGGCCGTTTTTGCTTTGTACATATATAGCTAGATATCTGAATAAAAAAGATCTTTTTGAGAATTCTGAGCTTTTGCTCATTTTCTTTACATAAAACGTGAAAAACAAATTACGAAAAACTGGCGTACGCTTTAATTTTGATCAGTCTCTTCAAACTTTAAATGGCAAAATAACTAGCTCATGTTTTTTCAGCTAATGCAAATTAAAAACTTTTCAGTAAAATAACTGCCCTTGTTAAGCTTTCGGAAAGGGTGGAATATAAGCTCGGTTTGCTTATATATAAATGAATGCATAATAAGGCTTCAGAATAATTTATTTTCTCATAAAGACCTCAAGTTTTAATCAATTACTAATACCACACGTGTGATCTTACCAAATCTTAAAATTGACAAGCGTGTCTTTCTCTGTTACGAGTCCGTTGTATAAAATACTTTACTGTCAGTAGTAAAAACTGGAATAAAAAATGCATGGTTTTGTAATTTATTTATGTTTTTTTGCAATTGAATGATAGATTCGTATTTTATTTTAGGCGTGCTTAAGGTAGTATTTCACAGAAATAATAAAATAAAAATACTATAAATGAAACGCTTATCCGCACCCGATGGTGCATAGGGCACTGAATCATATAAACGCAGAGTAATCTTGTTCTTTAACACATGAAGGAATGGTAATCAGCCCTCCGCTTAAGGAACTAGTCCAGGGTAATATTGAATAAATATTAGAGTGAAAAAATCACTTTTATTTATTTGACCCCCTTTAGAAATCGAACCCGCGACCTCTAGTACGGTAAACCAGCGTTTTTTTATCCATGTATTGTATGGTAATTTATATTTCCTTTATAATAAAGTCAGCGTGCTGACCATTACCGCCTCCCTAGTGTAATGGTCAGCACGCTGACTTTATTATAAAGGAAATATAAATTACCATACAATACATGGATAAAAAAAATGCAATCGGCGGAAATCGAACTGGCGCCAGCAGTTACACATTCTCGTATTTTTCCAACAACACCACGGTATCTGTCGTAAAATAATTCCTTATTTTTCTTCAAAAATATGGTATTTTAATATTTATTTATTTATTTATTGAACGGCTGAAGCCTTTAAAGTAATACATATAATATGTACATATATACAGTATCTAATACAAAAATAAAAAATACACTAATGAATACACTAATAGAAAAACAAAAAGTCTTGTAACAAATAGTCTTATAACATAAAATCATAATTAAAAAAAAAAAAATTGTATTTATGTATTAATCTGAGCATGTTAAATTAATTATACATATCCTTCATTCATTTACTGTAATCCTTTGATAAACATAAGCCAAATTGTCATTAACTCTTAATTCGTTCTCTCGTTCTTAGGCGCAAAGCTACAAGTACGTCTTCTGAGAGCTAAATCTTTATGATGTGTGGTTACACTTTAGCATTTCGATGCTAGAAAACGAAAAAGCAGTAAGTCATGGCTGTAATATTTTTTATTAGTTATTATTTAAATGTTTGTTTGTTCAAATTCTTAAATAACTTTTCACGCGTAGAAAATGCTTTTAATGAAAACAGATTTTTGTTATCAGATCTGTTGAATGCAATAGCAATACACGCAATACTAAATATTGCTCATAGAAAACATCGTGCTTCTTGACAGCTGCTGTCACTTATGTTTTTAAAGCAATGGAAATATATTTTTTTAAATATTTGAAACAACAACTTTACTGTGACCCTTAATTATATTGTATACCCACACACAGGCCATGCCTTTGTGGGATGTTTTTTTTTTCTTTAATTTGTATATTATATTATGTTCTATATTGCAAAAGAATTAAAAATAATTTAAAAAAACCGTAATCTAGAACATTGAATGTATTATAAGAAACTGTCAATAAACATGCCATCCGCCATGAGAAATGTAAGTGTTGAGTGTGTTTCTGTATTATTTAACAGATGGTGCTGCCATTGTGTTTTTTTAATAATAAAAAAAACAGCTTGTTAATACCTTTCACTTATAAAAATATCGGTCACGTCAAGTTGAATGTTGAATGCGTCAAAAATTTATGATTTAAGGGGATACTCGCAAACATACGATTCAGTAAGCGACCGGCTACGCGACGAGCCAGACGTGTCTCACGCACAAAGAATATTTATTTTAAAAACATCATTATAATTTTTTTCAACTAACCTTTCAGAAATCCTTTTTTTTTTTAAAACCATAAATTTATTTCGAAGAAAAACATATAACTATTATCAATTTTATAACTGTGTTTTAATAAATAAAAAAATACGTAAAATGTTACCTGGGTTTAAATAAAATTAAATGCGGACTATCGATTATCCTGCCTTGACAGAATTTAAATTTACGGAAATAATCTATGATTCTCAAATTTCTCGTCGTAGAATAAACTGTTTATAAATGTTATAAGTATTTATTGTTATTTATTCCAATATCCCTTAAGGTATTGAAAATATTCCGTACGAAAAATCACTCTGTTTTTAAATTAAAATGTCGCTTACGTCGGTATCAGTTTCCAGCGTCGAAGTTACTCTGCTACTTTGGATCGCACGTAAAAGCTGTATCACCTTTCTTAATCCATTACAGAAAATTAGATTATCTCTTAGACGAATTCGCAAATCTCTCTATTTATAAAAATAACAGAGCTTTTAAAGGAATATTACGTATTGTTGGGTAATATATCCAAAATTAAACAAGGTTAATGGATTAAATTCTATTTTATTTACACATCGCTCACTCCTTTCAACAACGTCACATATCAAAAATCATCAATTTTCAGTTGTGCATGTTTTCGAAATGCTCAGAAAATGTACTATATCCCAGCAAAAGCGGCATATTTTTAACTTAATATTTACCCGCTATAGGGCAAAAAGTGTTGTATTTGCATTTTGAAGAAAAGGTATCGTTTAATAATTTTTTTAAATATACTTAATATCTTTCAAATAAAGAAAAACCTTCAGGTTTTACCTAAAAAGATCTGTTGCACAGTAAAAAGTTCAATGAGTGGCTTGATATTTATTTGTTACACATTTTATTATATTCTTAAACTTTAAAAACGATCTCCTGAAAAATCAGTTTTTTGATAAATGACGTTGTTGAAAGGAATGAGCGATATGGCATTTTAGAGTAACTTTTACAATGTTCTCTATGAGTAATTTCTATGACTTATTTTAAAACATTTAAACCTTTTAAACAAGGTAATAAGGTACTTAAAAAAACAATAACAAACAAAGATTGGAATACAGTCAAATAATTTTTAAAATGAAGAAAAAAAACCTTGTTAGAACAAAGGTAAAAAATAAACAAGACTGAAGCACAAATAAGAAAGCAAAAAAGTTTTTTTTTAATAAACAAAACTTTCATAGGACAAACTTATTTTTATATATTTATACTTTTTTAATATTCCACTGCGTACGTAGAGTTTTTTTCTCAATATTGATAATATTCAAATGAAAGGACGTTGCCGTCAGTTTTTTTTTTTACTAGGAGCAGATAAGTTTGGCTTTAGTTAGCGTCGGAAAAATAATTAATTACAAAAAAACGAACACTTGGAAAAGCAATGAATAAAAGAGTATGGTAGATACGTGACAATGGTGAAGATTGATTGCGTTATTATATATTCCTTTTATTATATACATACATATTCGATTGGCAAACAGAAACGGTAGCTCTCTTTCGTTTCGACAGAATATTCAATATTCGGTGGCGTTGTTATCCTTTGAAAAGATGATGAATTAGAAAATTAAACAGTTTTTTTTAGCGTTTAATTACCAGACGAGCTTTCATCGAAAGCTAAACTGGAGTCCTGGTACCATGGTATGGAAGTTATTTATCTATTTATTTTTATTTTAAAAGGAATAATCCGCAAAGCCTCTTCTTTGAGAGTCTTGTCTGCAGGTAGGATAGTGAGGATAGGAAAGGTAAACGTGAAAAAAAACATCACAAACACCCAGACCATTGGAAAATAAATCTTTCTTGAATTTATTTTACAACTGGCGGAAATCGAACCCGCGACGCCAGTTTCTCAGTCGAAATGAATCATACAGTTGGTAAAAGAAGGCTGAAAGTAGACTGAATGCGTTCTCTCAGACAAATGTGCGCCAAAACGCTGTATTATTGATTTTCTGATGGTGAAAATAATGCAAAATAAACTTTTTTGAAGCTGGAAATATAATAAATGAAAAACCAAGTAAAGGAGTATAAAAAAATCACTTTACGACTGAATGCTGTCGAAATACGATTCCTCAAACGAATGTGCGTGAAAACAGATTGATAGATGCTGGAATGGTGATATAAGGAGAGAATAAGCATTATCGATAAAATCATAAAGAAAGGTGTGCCGAAATGGTTTGGCCATGTGGATTGAAAGAGTGAAGAAAGAATAGTAAAACAAATGTAGAAGGCGAAATTGGTTGGTGATAATGGTAGAGGAAGACCGAGAAAAAATTGACATGATCAAGTAATTCAAATATTCAATAATTGTTAGTTTATGAGTTGGAATAATCGGCGGGAGATGCGTGCTTCACTTTTGTTTATTAGGGTTGGTACCAGGACTTCATTGTATATTTTTTATATGTCAAATACAAAAAAATACCCAAAAACGATAAAAAAACGTACTTTAGAAAATCTAGAATCTAGTGAAATCATATATTTAATTGGATAAAATAACATTCTTAAATACGACATACTGGCTAAAAAGTGCCATCTACAAACTGTTGCAAAGAATATGGGTTTGTTGGTGGCACAGTGGTGACAAAAACATCCCGCAATCGTGTACATATATACCCGCATAGTCTGGCAAGCGGCATTCTAGATTAGTCTCTCCTTAAAAACAGTCACTCAATTAGAGCTACCAAGTAACTTATAAGTATGTGAATTAACTAAAATCAATATTTTACTGATAATCTTTCACTACCTTACCGCATAACAATACTCCAACTGGCTGTTTCCCATTTTTCATATTATTTGCAATCGATCGCATTTGTATCCAAACACCCCTGTTTTTATTTTTGACTTATACATATTTTTCTTTTTATTTCAGGTAAGGATGAAAAAAATATGACGTCCCCTAATTTCGTAGAAGAGGAATCTCACTTTGGTTTGATGCATGCATTTTTCTAACTCATAACTCATGACACATTTAAGAATTTTATCGGTAAAATGACACGTTTGAAATACAAACTACTACTGCTACTAACATCACGCCGTTTTCGCGTAGGGGTAGGCAGAGTGGATGGATCGCCACACGTTTCTGTCTTGAACCCTGGCTTCCTTCACACCCCTAGTCATACATGCCCTCCAATTACGCAGACTTTTGACATCACCAGATTTTAGGTTTCATACATTTTCACACTTATTATCGTATTTCTTTTATTGTTGTGTAGCTGTGTTATTAGTTCCTGTATTGAAATGTGTCTTCCTCCATAGTGTAATGGTTTGCGCATTTAGCTACATATCTGGAGTTCCTGGGTTTGATACCTAGGGGGGTCAAATTATATTTATGTGATTTTACACTCTAAAACCGTTGTGAACCGCTAGCTTGGCTTCCATGGACATATTCTTATTCGCAATCACTCTGTTCAAAGCACCATTTATTCTTTTCCCTGCATTCACTCATAAAAAATAATATTATACTCAGCTGGTAAAAAACAATTGTTTTATTTAAAATTAACTTGTGTAACGTTCACCAATCTGCCCATTATTTAACATTTATATTGCATTCATTTTCAATATGTATGTATAATATATAAAAACTTTTGTTGGATTAGTGGGATAGGAATAATGGTGATAAATTAATTACGTTTTTATTGCTAACAATTTCGTTCAGCTATTTTAGAATCCTTTGTGCGTTTGTGTCCTTTAACGATATTTAATATTCCTTATTGCTACTCGAAGGCTTTGTTCACAAATCTAATATCTTATTTATCTACCTTGTATTTCGTGAGCTCCCTGTCAGCGACTTCCAAAACGTTTCAAAAGGAATATATAATTATTGTTTGTTTTTTATTTTATTCTTTTATATTCACATTTTCTTTGTGAATTGTGTATAGCTAGCTAGTGCCTTTCCATTTCTTCAGCTTTTAAGAATCAGTCTATTTTTTATTTTGTTTTTCGTTTTTGTTTTTGCAATACATTCTGATTCTGAATTTATGATGAAAGTGAATATCGGAAACTAATATTTAAATATTCCCTTGCTCGCTGAACGATAATAAATTCTTTCTATGTCTAATTTAAACTATACCATTGCGAGTATTGTTTTTGCAAAGCTTGAGACTTTTGAGACACGCTTAGGTCATTAAATATTAAAAGGGTCCAGACCGAACGTGAAGTTCAAGCCCTTCCTTGTAGGGCCTATTCACCTTGCTGTGGGAATATTTACTGTAAAGGGAGGAGTGTGAGTAGGAGCTGAATATTACTAGGGCTTATGTTCGGATCTCACAATTGTTTCATTGTAACAAAATTGTTCGCGTGTGTGAAAAACACATCATACAAATTTGCTCATTTATTTTTGTTACTAGGCAAAAACACACACAAATCTTAATTTGCTTCAAATGAAATAAATACGGCATTTGAAGTATCAAACACCGGATATACACGTATGTTATGAGGAATTGTTTGAAATACGAGTCACAATAGATTTTGAGAAATAGTGGTATTTACCGAGTATGATTTTAATTAAAAATTGATAGATTACCACAAAGTGACTGCCGAATCAATAAATGAAATGCCTGAAGAACCACTACGACACTTGCTACGGGAGTAGGTAGAGAGAATAGAGCGCCACAACAACCTGTCTTTCCGATTTCCGCATTTCGAATTGTTATTACTTTAAATAAAATCAATACGTAACTTGAAATTGCTGAGGAATGCATCAAAGCACGTGTCACAATAGATTTTGAGAAAAAGTGATATTTACCAAATAAGATATTGTTTAATTATTATTTTTTAAATATACTTAATATTTTTCAAATGGAGACAAAACCTTCAGGTTAAACCTAAAAAGATCTGTTGCACAGTAAAAAATTCAATAAGTGGCTTGATTTTTATTTTAAATACATTGTATTATATTTTAAACTTTAAAAACGATCTCCTGAAAAATCAAGTTTTTTTTATTTATGACGTTCTTGATAGAAGTGAGCGATATCTGATCATGCAATGATCCAAGGGATAACTAGAGAAGAGTCATGGCTTCCACAAGGGTCATAACCCTCAGTAATGAGGAATAAGAAAAGAGAAGAAAAAAGATCATGCCTATAATATAATACTATCGAATACAATTGCGTGAATTGTTAATTATATTATAAAATAACAGCATTTCTGAAATGAAAATCTAAAAAGTCCACACGTATAAAAATGACAATAAGGGTGGATTATATTCGAGCAAATTGTAAATATTTTTACGTCTCCTATAGTCGAAAGTAGCAGACGAAAGATAAATTGTATCGGATCCCCTCATACGGCAGAAATAGCAAATGGGAATGCAGTGAAGTGTGGTGGAGGAATAAAAGCTGTTTGCTCCGTTCACCGGACCTTAAGCGATTCCTTTTGTTGGAGGATGGCGCTAGGACAGCCATAAAGGCGGCCAAATTTCCCGACTCGAAATACATCCCCAGAAAGCTGGGAAATATGTTCTTTCGATAATCTCACTTCGCTATCACTTACCCACTACCCAGATATAATAATAATAATAAAACCCTTATCCGCACCCCAATGGTGCATAGGGCACTGTGTCATATAAACGCAGTGTTATCTTGATCGTTTACACATGAAGGAAGGGTGATCAGCCCTCCGCTTCAGGTACCAGTCCATGGTAATATTGAATAAATATTACAGTGAAATTACCCAGATAAACGAGCATCAAATTCCAATTGGTTTAATTTTAAACTTTATAAAATTAAACAATTTTATTTTAACCACTTTTTATTGGAACACTTTTTCCAACCGGTTTTGACAAGAAACTTGTCATCACCAGGGTTTATGTACTAATTCTAAAACTTTGAAATACTTATAGTTAGGTTACAGTTAATTACCCTTCCCTTACGATACCAAAAACTTACACCATATTAGCTGCGTACACCATATTAGCTGTGCACTCCGTACACCATATTAGCTGCGTATTCGCTGCGCAATGCTCAATAAAATCAACATTTAGGAGTTTTTTGCCGTTTTTTTAATCACAATTTTTTAAATCCCATTTTCACACGGTGTATGAAAATGTGATTTGAAAAAATCAACCCTTATTTACAGAAGTGAAGCATGGAATTGGTATATTTTGACAAATAGTTTTCTTGTACTATTCTTGTATTATATTCTATTGTTTATTAATTTAGCATTAACGATATAGAATAACATGTTGCTTTTTAAAATGTAAACAATGATACAAGTTCGCTAATTGAATTTGAGTTTTATTTCATACGACTAGTTTCGAAAAATACTGATGTTTTCATAGTGATCAAAAAAACCAACATGTTAACACCTAATTATGACAAGGTTCATGTTGAAACCGGTTGGAGAAAAAAATGTACCAATAAAAAAGTGGTTAAAAACAAAATGGTTTTATTTTATAAAATGTGCCACAAAATATATGCGAAAAACATTCAAGAAATAAGCATTTTGTTGCCAAAAATATCGATATAGTATCACTAAAGTATAAAGGAAATACAATATCTTATATCTCAAAAAATGTGATCACCTATTGATGAAAACACCTGTAGTTTTCAAAACAAATCGTGTGAAATGAAGTCATACTCAATTAGTGGTCTCATATACTTATTTTTAATTTAATAATTCTTGTTTTATATTGAGGCGAATTAAATCATTCTATATTTTTAGAAAGACAAAAAAACATTTGAAAAAAACTATTGACAAATGATTTGTATAAACATTTAATTTGTATTATATATGACAGGCTCCTGGCGTTGGGTAGACGCTCGACTGCGAAACTGACGTCGCAGGTTCGATTCCCGCCAATTGCGAAATAAATTCAAGAAATTTTTATTTTTAATTGGTCTGGGTATTTGTGGTGTGTTTTTCACATTTACCTTCCCTATCTTTACATGCCTCTAAAAGTATAAGCTTTGCGGGTTATTCCTTTTTTTAAATATATTAATCAAATCGCTTGAATGATTGTTAACTTATCGAGAGAAACGTAGTTTTAGGGGGATCTCAAACCTCCCTCTTAGGTCCAGGTTAATCCGAAATTTATCTCACGCGAGCTTTTGCGATGCGTCTTTACAGACGTGTATCAATCTTGTTCCATTTCGTATCGTTAGTCCTCGAGAAGGTGTAATAATATTCCCTATTAGCGTGATTACAGAATCCACTCTGGTTTTAACTCGTAAAGCGGCATTCCCGTCGAGAAATTCTTCAGGGCACACCAGATGTTCACTTAAAAATAATAATTGAGTATAATTTATGTGACGCAATTTTGGCGAAATATTACTTCAATGGAGCGCGGGGCTTACTTCATTTCTTACAAACATCACTTTGTTTAGGAAAACTTCCAGTAGAAGGAGAAAAATCTTCAATTTCTCAACCGAATCGAAAGTGTCGTTGTTAATTATTTTATTTATTTATTTATGTTTATTCCGAGCCTTGAGGCTAAGTATGCAAAAGCCTAAGGTTCATATAGTAAATAAGATGTAAAAAATGTATTAAAAAAAAGAAGAACAAATTATAAATTATTAAAAGCAATAACAACATGTTGAGTGTGTCCAAATACTTGTTCACAAATCTGGATTATCTCCAATTATATGAGTTATTTTTCATATTATTCACTTCCAAGATTTTAGGAGTTTTATATATCCAGAAGTTCCAAAATATTGAGTAGTGTGGTTGTCAATCATGGGTAGAATTGGTAAATGTTACACGTGTCTAAATTGAATCACTTAAATCAGTCATATTTTTCTTCATCTTTTTTGAGATGCATAAAATAAAAGCAATAACAGTAACGTAGGGTGAAATTAAAAATGTATTACTGTACAGAAACAAAATTTTTATGTTATAAAAATAATATAAATATATATATATATTTATATATATATATATATATATATATATATATATATATATATATATATATATATATATATATATATATATATATACATATGTATACATATATATTATATATATATATATATAATATATATATATATATATATATATATATATATATATATATATATATATATATATATATATATATATATATATATATATATGTATACATATATATTTATATATATATATATATATATATATATATATATATATATATATATATATATATATATATATATATATATATATATATATATATATCGAGGTTTCTGTTCATCAAAGACATAATAATATAATCCCTTAGTAAACATTCCTACTTGTCGTTAACAAACGGCGGCCATATTGTATTCCCACTAAGAGGCATACGGTGATCCACCACGCATCCTGTATTCCCGATAAACAGGTTTAATTCATATGTTAGCGAGTATCAAAGCATGGTTGTCAGGTGTGTTGATTAATTGGGTAAATATTTGGCGTTTAAGCCTCCTTTAATTGCCTTAATGATATCCATTTTCTGCCTGGATACTCCACGAGGTAAACCGCCCCTACAATGTGGATAATCCCCCGGCTTTAACTGGATCGTCTGATCGGAATATAACTGCGTAATGAGGCCTTTGAGGGCAACTTACGTCGGCCTACATTCACTTTTATCCAGCGCTGGTAATTCCCTCATGTACCTAAAAATAGTAACAATACAAATAATTAAAGATTTATGTATTTTATAATTAAAATGAATCGTTGCTTTAAAATCACAATAAATAATTTATTACTGAATAATCAGTCTTGATAAAGAAGCGGTTAGCTTCGAAACCGGTAGACGTTTTAATATAATATTTATATTGATTTTAAAACAATGTCACATTTTAATTATTAAATGCAAAATCACAAAGTTAGTGCTTCAAATATATTTTTTTATATATATTTTATAGTTATTACAAACTACACCATAACCTTTTTGTATTTCACAATACAATATATTATAATAACGAGTACAAAAAAATATATAACATTAATACAAAAAAAGATCCGGCTAAAGCATGGCCTGTGTGTTGGTATACATTATTTTTTGACATCTCATCAAATATGAAGAAGAATATGGAAGTCGGGGAATTCGCGGGGCTGACGATCGTCATAGGCTGGTTTAAGTGATCACTTTACACACGTGTAACATTCACCAATTCTACCCATTATTGACAACCACACTACTCAAATTCTTGGAAGTTCTATATATATATAAATATGAACCAATTTAGAAACCTTGTTCTTGAATCACTAGAATTTCACTAGAGACATCTATTGGTGAGATGTAAAGAAATAATGTATGAAGATAATCCAGATTTTGTGAACAAGTATTTGGACACACTCAAAATGTTGATATACATGATTATTTTAAGTTGTAATTAAAGACACTGGCAAGAATACAATAGATATTATCAGAAATAAAACTACAAATATTTGATTTTAACAGACAATAGAAAATCAAAAACATGAAAATTAAAAAAAATATGTAAAAAAATATTATTTTATTTTATTTATATACCAAAATGTAATTTTTAATGAGTCGCAAAATTGTTTAATCTAAAGTGTTTAAAAATGTATGATGAGATGCCTGAATGTATGAAGAATTAAATATTCTTGAATCACAAGAACTTCACTGGAAACCTCTATTGGTAAGATGAAAAGAAGCTTTTTATTGTTCAGAAACTCTTTTATTAGTATGTGAGGTCCGAATCCTGGATTATAATCACACACATGAGAAACGCCAGAAAATATCATTTTCCTTTTTATTTTTTGAGCTTGTAATTTGATAATAATAGTTTATATTAGATTTTATATAAGCTAACTTCATAGAGAAACTAAGATTCACAGCTGTCATAATTTTTTTGCCAAATGCACACACTCGTATATTACAATATCCACAATATTTTGAAAGTGGCCAAATCTTGGTTCAAAATTCTAGCTATGTATTTAGACAAACACATGTATAGACTATGATTGTAGACACAGCTGAAGCCGTTACCATAGAATTTGATACACAGAGATTATGAGGAATGTTGTGCGCAAATCAGAGAGATCAATTTTAGTAATTTGATCATCGCTAATCAATTCGTAATCGGTTAAATGTACTAATTGCGTTGTTAACGAATTACACAATATAACCCTTTCATTAACAACGTTAATGACATTCAATCCTTCATAAACATCATCTTCTGTTGTTGGAATATAATTTGATTTGATTACCCATAGATTTGGCATTAAATTTGTGGAAAAATGAGATGATTTGCCTTCATATACAATAAAACTTGTACATTAAAATTTATTTCAGTTTATTTAAGTAATTCTTTTAGTATTCTCGAAAGAAGTATTTTTTAGTATACTGAAAGTATCCTTATATAAACAAGTGTTTAATTTGAAGTTTAATTTGGCAACTACCAATATTTTTAAAAAGTAAAATGAGTAGAACGTATTAATTTAAGTAGAATGAGGTAGAATGGTGAATGTTACACGTGTATAAAGTGATCACTAAAACAGGTCGTAAGTAAATGACAGCCCTGTTACTTCCCAGACATAATAATATATTCCTGTTGATATGCTAATATTTATTTATTTGAACATATAACATACACATACCTCAACAACTTCATATATAAAAAAAAAACAATAAATTAAAAGATTTTTCAGCAAATACTTTTTAAAGTTTTAAAATATAATAAAATGTATGAATAATAAATATCAAGCCACTTATTACTGTGCAAAAGATCTTTTTAGGTATAACCTGAATGTTTTTTCTCCATTTGATAAATATTTAATATTTAAAAAAAAATTATTTAACAATACCTTTTCTTCAAAATGCACAAACAACACATTCTGCCCTGTAGCGGGTTAATTAAGTTAAAATATGCCGCTTTTGCTGGGATATAGTACACTTTTTGGGCATTCCGAAAACATGCACAATTGAAAATTGACGATTTTTTACCTATGACGTTGTTGAAAGGAGTGAGCGATATATGTATAATATTACCGATGAGTAATTTCTATTACTCATATAAACCTAACTCCATAGCGGAAAAACTCAGATTTGTGAACAAGGATTTAGACACACCAAAAATTTTGTAAACACAACTAGTTTTGAGAACTGCAGATGTTTCCACCAACAGATGGAAATAAAAAAGAGAAAAAACTTCATCAATAAAATAAAATAAAATTTTGAGTTTTCTGGATGAAATTTCATCGGTAAGGAAATAGTCTTCAGTATTTCCGATGTGGCGTTATGTGGTATTATGAAATCTCCTTAATTGTGTCCCACAGATGCTCGTATGTTGCGCCCTCAAAGAAAGAATAAATTAAAAGAGAACAAATTAAATCATCAATAAATAAATTTTAAGTTTTCTGTATTAATATTATTTTTTGACATCTCATCAAAGATGAAGAAGAATATGGAAGTCTGGGCATTTACGGGGCTGACGACTATTTCTGTATTAATAGATTTATATTATCCACTGACACTTCGTGATGGAATTGCATTTTTAATTTATTATTAGATTAAAACCAATATATTTAGCTTTTCCACTTTTTTATTTGACCAGCGACCAGGTTTCGTCGTTACCGACATGGTCAGTCACCAGTCTGATGATGTCGGTAACGACGAAACCCGGTCGCTGGTCAAATAAAAAAGTGGAAAAGCTAAATATATTGGTTTTAATCTAATAATAAAAAAAAATAAAAATAAAAAAAATAAATAAAAAAAAAATTCTGTATTAAGTTTCATCGGTAAGGAAAGAGTCTTCAGTGTTCTCGATGTGGCGTTATGTGGTATTATTAAATCTAAATAATTCAATTCAAGTTACTAATTGTATCCTACAGATCCCCATACGTTGCGACCTCAAAGAAAGAATAAACAAAAATAAATTTAAACATTAAAAAATTAATTTTAAGTTTTCTGTATTATATTTCATCGGTAAGGAAATAGTCTTCAGTGTTCTCCTCAGTGTGGGATCGTGATTTCTGAATAATTCATCGCAAATCCTTAATTGTGTCCCACAGATGCCCGTGCGTGGCGCCCTCCGTTTGTAGCCGCGGTACATTATTAATGTGCGAACACGCAGGGATTGCCTTACCGCGAACAATGCGTTTTGTGGCACAACGCTAACAATGTCTTGCTTGGCCCATTCGTGCCCCAACAACTGAACTATTCAGGTCACCAAACTTGCGTACTATATGAATTAGTACTAAATGAATTATAAATTATATGTACAGTGCCAAGTATACTACAATTATAAAATTAAATAATCTTACATATTTTATATATTTATACTTCTTCTTCTTCTTCATGAGTCCTCTGTCCTTCAATGCTGGATTTAGGGCACGTCCGTATCTTTCCATTTCCTTGGGTCGGTTTGCTGTTTGCAGTCAGTTTCTACTCCCCACAGCGACTATGTCGTCGAATCATCTATTCTGGGGCTTCCGACACCTCTTTTGTTCTCCCAAGGACTCCTTCTTAAAAAAATTGGGGTCCATCTCGTGGAGTCTTGTCTTGCAATGTGACCTGCCCATACATCATACATCAACTAGACTACAATTATAATAATTATTCAGTATTCATTAACTCAACTTCAATTTGAAAGGACAATATACGTAATCTTACATTTTTTACATCTCAATATAGATGAAGAAGAATATACAATAAAAGTCTGGGCATGTAAAGAATTTACGGAAAGTGATCACTTTACATACCGCTCACTCCTTTTAACAACGTCATAAATCAAAAATCGTCAATTTCCAGTTGTGCATGTTTTCGTAATGCCCAGAAAATGTTCTGTATCCCAGAAAAGTGGCATATTTTTAGCTTAATATTTACCCGACACAGGGCAGAAAGTGTTGGTTTGGCATTTTGAAGAAAAGGTATTGTTTTATTATTTTTTTAACAAACCAAATATTTTTCAAATGGAGAAAAAACATTCAGGCTTCACCTCAAAAGATCTGTTGCACAATAAAAAGTTCAATAAGCGGCTTGATATTTATTTTTATACATTGTATTATATTTTTAAACTTTAAAAACGATCTCCTGAAAAATCAAGTTTTTTTTATTTATGACGTTGTTGAAAGGAGTGAGCGATACGTGCAACGTCTAACAATTGTACCCATGATTGACAACCACAATACTCAAATTTAAGAACTCGATATGTTGATCAACCTCATGACACAGTAGGTACATATGAGTTCACAACAGCCGTATATGTTGTAATGAGGAAACCTTTTATTAAGGAGAAACTCTTTTTATTTGCCTGCAATGTCCGAATCCTGGATTATATTCACAAACTTAAGACCCGCCTGAAAACGTGTTTTTCAACTTTTTACGTAGCTTATAATTTAAACAGTTATTTTATTTTGAATGTGTTTTAACATTTGTTCACAAATCTGGATTATCTCCACTTAGGAGTTAATTTTTATCATATAAAATATATTTAATATAGATACAATAAATTATTATAATTTAATTTGTTTGTAAGACATTTCTACTTCTAATGTATCTTAATACTAGTTACCCTGTTGCTCTTGTGCTTGGAGAGGGACTTACACACATTTTACTTATATATGATTATTAATTTATTTTTTTTATTTCGTGTGTAATTTTTTTATCGATTAAAATATATAAAAGGCGTTTAACGAATTTTTATGAATTTTAATATCTTCTTTTTTTTAATACAAAATAACCAAAACAAATATATAGGCTATTCGACGTTCACACGTTTTATTAGCTGGTTAAATTCAAGGCATTAGGAGAACCGTTCGATTTGCATACTGTTTTGAATTCCTTAAAACATTTCGCCTGACCAGTTTTTACACATCGCTGCCCCTAAAGTATTGCCAATCTCGACTCGGGGGTGAATTCTTTTAGGAAGTCAGACATTTCCGTCGGCCTGTCATTCTTGAACCTTTTTCTGTTTTCTCGGCCTGTCATTCTTGAACCTTTTTCTGTTTTCCGAAATTGGATTAAAGAATATGCCTCCCCCAACAAATGGCAGTGTACAGCCTTCGTCGACCGACCGGAAACGTTTTTTTATTATTTTATATTTGATAAGAAACACGAAGGTACGCACAACCCTTACCATAAATTTAATATTTTTAAGCTCTTTTTCATTAATACACATATAAATATATTATTGCACTAAAATCATATATTTTTTTGAGTTTTTAAAAATGGTCTTTCATTTTTTAACACATGTTTTTAAAAACTGTTTTCTTTATATCTGACACTTTATTTATTGGTACATTTTGATTATATCGGGATAAACTAAATTAATATTATAAAATTAGTATGTGTAACCCAATGAATAGTTCTCAAAAATGAATGCTACGCTACTGTTAACGATAAAACAAAGATATATATATATATATATATATATATATATATATATATATATATATATATATATATATATATATATATATATATATATATATATATATATATATATATATATATATATATATATATATATATATATATATATATATATATATATATATATACACATATATATATATATATATATATATATATATATATATATATATATATATATATATATATATATATATATATATATATATATATATAAAAATATATGTATATATAAATATATATATATATATATATACATATACAATATATATATTGTTGAAACATGTTGTTCTTCTACAAAATATACGTACTTAATCAACAAGGCTGTATAGTTAACCTTTCTACAACGTAAAATGATATACCACATCAGTTTTAATGTGTTTCTGTAGTCATCTGCCAATTAGCAAACCTATTATATCAATATAGCATAATATAACACAAAATACATCTCCTATGATCCACGGCGAACGGTTTATACATAATTATTAGCCCGATCACTAATCAGGCCGTCGTTTTGCGGCGGGAATCCTTTAAATGGGCCAGGATCAACCTTTTGTCTGCCATGACGTGGCTGTTATGGTTTATACACAGCATCAGTGAAATTAGCCCAGCAGGAACAGATCTGCTCCCCACTAAAAGGCCTACATTATATTCCCATCTTCCCTATTAGTGGTTACCTATGACTACTTGTACCAGGGTTGCAGGAATTCGAGGTGAGAACCCTTCTTAACCTTTTCCCGCGCATTCTCCATTTTCAATTATCCGCCCGCCATTTTCTTTTTCATCCGGCCGAAATATTTTTACCCGGCGGCTCTTTACGTTGTTATATGTAATTAATATTTGAAAAGCTCGTCAGTAAATAAGTAAAAAAGACATTTATACAAATTTGAGTGTGTCCAAATACTTTTTTACAAATCAGGATTATCTCCAATTGTGGAGGTCCTCGCTAAAACGTTACATTTCCATTTTAAATGATTTTGAGTAATCAGGGATTCTAGCTTGTAAAGTTGTGACGTTTTGGTGGAATTTAATGATAATACAGGATTGGTCACGTTTTAGGATTTCGATAGAATACAGCCAACAGAACAGATTTGCATTTAAAGAATTTTTTGTGCAATATTGGAATTGTAACTTTTCAAGAACAAAATATATTTACAACATTTTGAGTGTGTCCAAATACTTCTTCACAAATCTGGATTATCTCCAATTATAGTAGTTTTTTTTTTCTTTTTTTGACATCTCATGTAGATGAAGAAGAATATGTTTCATCTCACCAATAGATGTCTCTAGTGAAATTCTAGTGATTCAAGCACAATGTTTCAAAATTGGATCATATATATAGAACTTCCAATATTTTGAGTGTGTACAAATACTTGTTCACAAATCTGGATTATCTCCAATTATAGTAGTTATTTTTATATTATTTTTTGACATCTCAACGTAGATGAAGAAGAAAATGTTTCATCTCAACAATAGATGTCTCTAGTGATTCAAGAACAATGTTTCAAAATTGGATCATATATATTGTAGAACTTCCAAGAATTTGAATAGTTTGGTTATCAATCGTGGGTAGAAGACACAATCAAAATGCTGCGTGTTATCATTTTATTATATATTGTAAAATGCAGTTTCACCAAGACATGTTAGTACGAAGTTGAATCTAATATAATGTAAAATAACTCATGTATAACATGTATGTAGAACACTAAACTGCGTTGGAATGAACTCAGCATAATAAATTAGACATTAAACGGGGCTTAACGGGTATCATCTCTGTCCGCGTTAATATTTCATATCATGTAAGTAATTTAAAAAGCATAATCCCACAGGTAGGTAGGTATTATGACCGGAAGTTCCTTGATGCCCACCCCTCTGCGCCTCGACCCCGGCCGAGGGTCGCCCGTGTCATGCAGGATCCGCTACCCGCAGCGGAAGCAGCCTTTCCCATAGAGAATACTGTCGTATTTTGGCAAAATCTGTTTGTTTATGGATTTGATACTCTCCACTCCTTCATATCCTGTCGAAATAAATAACCAACCCCTACTAAAAACTTTAGCAAAATATATGTATTTACTTCCAATTGGATGATGCAAAATGTGAGATAGATTGAATAACAGTTGCATTTATATATATATATATATATATATATATATATATATATATATATATATATATATATATATATATATATATATATATATATATATATATATATATATATATATATATATATATATATATATATATATATATATATATATATATATATATATATATATATATATATATATATATATATATATATATATATATATATATATATATATATATATATATATATATATATATATATATATATATATATATATATATATATATATATATATATATATATATATATATATATATATATATATATATATATATATATATATATATATATATATATATATATATATATATATATATATGTATAATGTAAGTATTGTATAATGTGCTTTCGGTACGAGAAAACCCAATGAGGGCACACCGTCGTAAATTGTAATTTTCAATTATTTTTATGATGAAAAATACATGAATACACCTTTAATATATATCCCTTACATACAAACGTATTAAAAAGAATATATTACGTATAGTAATTAACTTAGTTTCCCTCGAGTTAATGTTCCCGCGCGTGTTTATTTTACATACGGGGCGATGTTTTGTGTCACCGTTATTTGTTAGCCATTTACCCGCCCCGTAGTTTGAGTTTGCCACTCTCTTATTTCAGGAAAGGCTCGCTTGTTGATACACCCCGACCCCTAATGGGTCACGCCTGGGGGTCGCGCGGCCCGAATACTAAACGCCCGAAACGGGGCAACAATCTTGAGGGCGCGCTATCTATAGCAACCCTTGTAATAGCTTTTAAGCATATGCACTCACGACTTAATTAGAAATAGTATCATTCATTAATTGATTCAGTAGTCACTTTTAAGCATATGCACTCAAAATAGTATCATTTATTAATTGATTCAGTAGTCACTTTAAGCATATGCAATCAAAACAGAATCAGTCATTAATTGATTCAGTAGTCACATTTAAACATATGCACTCAAAATAGTATCATTCATCAATTGATTCAGTAGTCACTTTTAAGCATATGCACTCAAAATATTGTCATTCGTAAATTGATTCAGTAGTCACTTTTAAGCATATGCACTGAAAATAGTTTCATTCATTTATTGATTCAGAAGTCACATTTTAGTAAATACACTCACGACAAATTAGAAATAGTATCTTTATAAAATAAAACCTTTTTGTTTTTAACCACTTTTTTACTGGTACATTTTTCTCTAACCGATTTCGACAAGAACCTTTTAATCATCAGGGTTAAAAATACACCAATCAGGGTTAAACATCAACCAATAAAAATGTGATTTTGAACATGGTTGTTATATTTTATAAGTTTATATGTTATAAGATTATAAAATGTGCCGCAAAGCATCTGCGAAAAACATTGAAGAAAAGAAAAGAAAAATAGTATTATTCATCAATTGATTCGGCAGTAATTTTGTGATTATATCTATCCATTTTAAATTAATAATTTACATGGTAAATACTTCTTTTTTTTTATTTCTTGTTGTGGCACGTGTTTCGATGCATTCAGCATCATAATCAATCGTGTTTTAAAGTGGTTTGAACTAAGTAAAATTTATTTTTCAAATTCGTTTAATAAATATGAATATTTATCTAAAATATAAATTTATGTTTGTAAATAATAAAAGTTCGCTTGAATAAATATATAAATTACCAGGGTCTAAATTAGACGAACCAATACGAATATGGTTATGCAATACCTATATCCCTTTGACATGTATGTTGTTTTTCTACCTACCATTCTTGAATTTATTTCTGTGTATTAAGTGATCATTTAACCAGCCTATGATAGGTCATAAGCCAGATATCAAAATGTTTTAGGTAAACATATATTATCATTCGTTATTTAGTACGTATCATGGATCTTACCTTACCCTTATTCCACTCAATGGTGCATAGAGCACTGCATCATATTTTCACAGTGTTATTTTGATTGTTACTAACATGAAGACAACATCATCAATCCTGCGATTCTGGTGCCAGTCTAGGGTAATATCGAATAAATATTCGAGTGAAATGTCTCTGATATTTATTTACACTTTTTGAATACTCGAATACAAAGTCGTTAGTATGGAAATTCATATGGATATTTTAAAGAATATTTATGTGAATTTTATTCTTGTGAATTCGAGGCGGGAAACCGTTCGGAAAAAAAGAAATCAATCAACAGCAAGCTCTGAAGTTCTCATGGATGTGGTTATTGCAAAATTTCCTGTAGGAACAGTGGGAAGTTTGAAATGTTGGTAAAATCCCTAAGGAAGAAAACGGGATACGTCTATTATTGAAATACTTCGTGGAATCAGTGTATCGGAGACGTACAAATAAAATATCAACTTATTTACCACGACATATCAAGTAATTGAGAACTATTATGAAGTAAATAGTTTCGATCTATCAAATTAGCGTTTACAAATACTTATGTGTAATTGTTGAAAAATACACTACATTATTCTGAAAAAATAAAATCGCCAACAAATGCAATGAGAGTAATCCATAAAATCAATTGTTTGTAGAACCTTCAAGAAAAAGCTTTATTTCTGACGATTAAGTTTCACGCATATTTTTTGTTGGTTATTAGAGCTTTTTTTGTTCGCCTCCGTAGTGTGATGGTCAGCACGCTCGGCTACCGTTCTGGAGGTCCCGGGTTCGATTCCCAGAGAGATCAAATAAATATAAGTGATTTTTTTCACTGTAATATTTATTCAATATTACCCTGGACTGGTCCTGAAGCGGGGGGCTGATCACCTTTCCTTCATGTGTAAACGATCAAGATAACACTGCGTTTATATAAAGCAGTGCCCTATGCACCATTGGGGTGCGGATAAGGGTTTTTATATATCAAATTTCATCACATTAAATATATCATGAATGTTCTTAATTAAAATTCCATATAACCGTTTTCTTACCTTAAAATAATATAATATTCAACAATTGGAAAGAGAGCAATGTATAAAATCAACTGTCAATAAAAAGTTTCAATTCTATTGATCCTCATTCTTATTTTTTTGTAATCAGAGCTATTTTATATACAGATTTCATCACATATTTGTATTGTGTTCCTATTCTACGTAGCCAGTTTCAATTTCCCGATATTTTGGCATATCGATATTTCAGTTAACCGGTCGTCCTGATTAGTACGCAGTCGGCAATAATAACATGTCAATATTTGCTATGCAAAGGCGGAATGGAGTGGCCATTCGTTAATCTTCCTGATTTACAGCCATCAATTAGATGGGCAGTGTTATTGATACAACAGAAGTCACTTTGCATCGGAATCACCCAATAATACATATTTGATAACCTGTAGGAAGTCATATGAGTTTATTTGTAGTCATCGCAGTATGTCGACGTTGCGGAAGGATAGCAGCAATTTTATTTGTACAGTGATGAAATATTTTATGCATACATTGTACGATTATATACAATCGTCTGAAAGAATTTTTACAATGAATGAAATGATTTACGAGACTATTCACTTAACAAATCACTTGAAAATATCATGATTATCCTAAAACATCAAACCTTGTTTTTTTACAGAAACGATTTTTCACACACTTACACATGAATTGCTTCGTGTATTACTGCTTTTTTTCTTCAAATTAACACTTTTAACGAACTAACTTACTAACTAACTAACCATCACGCCGCTTCTCCGCAGGGGTAATAGAATAGGCAGAGAGAATAGAACGCCACACCACTCTGTCTTTGCAAACATTCTTCGCCTCTTCCACGTTCATGCATCTCCTCATACATACCCGCCGATTGTTAACACTTTTAAAGTATCCAAATTTACTTATATTAATCATTTTGTCAAAGTTGTACATAAACCCTGATGATTTATATATATATATATATATATATATATATATATATATATATATATATATATATATATATATATATATATATATGTATATATATATATATATTTATATATACATATATTGAAATAGTGTTTACAATGTCCTTTTTTATGACATATTTACAGAGTTTGTATTTATAAAACTTTTTTTGTTTTAAAATTTTGTTTGAGGACTGGGTAATATGATCGACTGTGGCCTACTCATGGTAACTTCTATCGTTTAAAAACATTCTAAAAAATAGTCGATTACGCCGAAAGAATATGATTTTGAAAATCTAGATATGATTCGCTTTCCATCTCTGTGCGGTGTCAGGAATCGGAATCAGGACCAAGCCAATCACCACAGCCTCCCTCCAACCCAACACGACCGCCACCGCGCACAGACCGCCCGCAACCCTTCGTGCGTTCTCTGAGTGTTTACACACGCTTTAATATCTGTTTGCGCTTTAGTTACGAACATCATAATATCGACGTGTGTGGTAACTGAAAACACTTATCGCGTAGCTTCATGCATAACGCATATGCTAATCTTGGTTATATTATTATGTTTTAAAGCTTATATGATTTACTCTAAGGTTTTTTTTAAAGAGAAATATTTATAAGGGTAGCTATTTAATGGAGTGCATATTTCACGACTACCTACCAAGGAAGCGAACAGGAGGATGTTTACATGATGATTAAGGGTGTGATTTCAATACAAGGGATGTAAACATACATATTTACACTACGAAAATACAAAAAAGACTTAAAACAGTAAATGATTTTTTAATAAGATTTTTTTCATAAAAATGAAAAGAAAAATATTTGCGTTTTTATTATTCACACAAATATTTAAATTTCATACTATGTCTGTGAGCCTAAGCGGCTCATTATTAGAAATACATAGGTATCAAATTGTGAAAGAGTGGGTTCGAACCGAGAAGTTTTGACATAAGAGTCCGTGACTCTAACCATGGGACCACAACTCGACACATACATTTTCCCCCAACTCGAAATTAAATTGTTTTATTTTTGACATATCATCAAAGATGAAGAAGAATATGGGAGTCTAGGCATTTACAGGACTGACGACGGTCATAGGCTGGTTTAAGTGATCACTTTACACACGTGTAACATTCACCAGTTCTACCCATTGTTGAAATCCACACTACTCAAATTCTTGGAAGTTCTATATATATATGAACCAATTTAGAAACCATGTTCTTGAATCACTAGAACTTCACTAGAGAAGTTTAAAAGAGTTTCTGCTTAATAAAAAAGCTTCTTTACATCTCACCAATAGATGTCTCTAGTGAAGTTCTAGTGATTCAAGAACATGGTTTCTAAATTGGTTCATATATATATATATATAGAACTTCCAAGAATTTGAGTAGTGTGGTTGTCAATTATGGGTAGAATTGGTGAATGTTACACGTGTGTAAAGTGATCACTTAAACCAGCCCATGACGGTCGTCAGCCCCGTAAATGCCCGACTTCCATATTCTTCTTCATCTTTGATGAGATGTCAAAAATAATAATACATTGCCTTGTTGTGTATACAACAAATTCACATTGTTTGATAATTCGTCATCGCTTCCACATTAGATTCGGTCGAACGCTGCGCGATATGAGTCGTATTGATCGATCACCACACTTTTCATTAGACCGCCTGATGCCCATGTCCCTCATTACGCGCTGTCATGAGGAGAGGAAAATCCATTTTCTCGGCCGTGTATTTTTTCCGAACAAATAAGTTTTCCCAAAGTATCGTAACAAATACCTTTATTAATCGAAGTTCTGGGAAAGTAATCCCCAAACTAACTTGTGTACGGGAGCATCAATTAAAGACAACACCACAATTGCTAGCATTTTTCTTATTAGATCCCCCCTTCTAATATTCCCTTTCAGACACAATAGCTCTCCTCACCCTCTCTGTCTCCTGCTCTCCTGGCATTCTTCTCGGAAACTTTTCTTATCACCCTTCTTACACTTTCTCTCCTTACAATATCCGAAAGCGAAGGTGACCTCCGATGAATACCTTTTTCGCTGATCTTAAACAAATAAAGTATGATAAAAATATCTAACACGAATAATCCCTTACCCTTTTTAATAATGCTATAGATCTCCGCATTTTATTTTGGTAAAACCTCGATATAATGGACCAATTGAGGGAATTGTCTATTATCCGAAAATCCGTTGTATAAAAATAGGTTTAAAAAAGATCAAAAAACCTTTTTTTCATATTTGAACAATGTATTTTGAAATTGTATGTATAAACGATACAAAACGCAAACAAAATCCTATTAATTGTCTTCGGACATTCGTCGTGATGTGAGTTTGCTGTTTGATATCAACGCTCTTGCTTTCGGTAATCCTACTTTGAAAAGGAATCAAGTTTTGTTTGCACTTTTGAAATTTGGTAATTTTGTTATAATTAACTCTCTAAAATTACGTAAATGCGTATAATATAGTTGAACTTTGTTATCTGACGAACAGTCTATAAATATTATTAGTAATACTTATCGGCGGAACGTAACACATTTTTTTAATTAAAAACGGAGCTTTGTTGCAGTATAATCTCATAAAGTCTCTTTGAGAGCTTAGAATAAGCTCGTTGAACTTTGTTATCTGACTTAATAGTCGATAATTGTTATTAGATCGTCGAGATGTGATCCTACCACTGATTTCTTTTTTTTTACATATTTGTTGTTGCTCCAGCTGGGAATTTTACGCAGTGTAGTCTACGAGCAGAAATTATGATTATAATTAAATAATGAAATCAAACACTGATTTTTAGAGTTTACTAAATTATATTTTATTATTAAAATCGTATAAAAATAAAATTTGTGACATTGGTTTCGCCTTCTTATGGCATTTTCAAACTAATGTCTCAAATTCTAGTGCTAGACGTATTACGTGATTATCATTCATGGCCGTTAAAAATTATTTAGATACATTAGCGATCCTTGAATTTTTGCATGTAAAATAATAACAGGACGTTTATATTTATTTTTTTTACATCTGACTGATTTTCTTGTCCGTTATATCCGAAATTTGTTAAATAGAGGTCCATTATACCGAAGTTTTACTGTATTCGTTCCAATGAGCTACGAACACTACATTTCCGGGATTTATATTGTACTATCATTGATTCAAAAAGGTTTACACGGTTGTAGAGATTTTTTTTCATTCCAGTTTGAACATTGATCCGACGCGTGTAGACTGTATATCCTCTGAGTGAGGAGCTCGTTAAATATGTATGATTTAACGTCTTTCGGTACATGTTTCTGTGTTTCCTCTGAAACTAAAAAAATCCTCGTTCATGACCTGAATTTTCACCCTACACAGGCAAAAATGTCTACCATACATGACTTCTGATTTAAAATATTAATGAAATTAGCTCATATCCCTTCATGCGAATAAAAGCCGGAATAAGCTACATAGAAAATGGTACACGAAATTAGTTTGTGAATTGAATTTGGGTTATTTTTACCGCATTCAATAACATTCTCATTCATGATATTTTAATTATCTGTAACTGAAATTAAATTGAGTAACCACATTTTTATTAAATTTTCATATGTGTATTTATGAAAACCTTTTTAAATAATATCAAAAATATTAGGACGTGTTGATATTTAATTTAAAGAGTGAATAATTTATCATTTTATTAATTTTTATATCCCGGTTATTTTTAGTCTGTATTTTATAAAACGTATAACACGACAACGGGTGTTAAGCCAAAAATCTATTTAAAAAATTTTCGTAAAAAAATCTCACAATCCTTATAATAATAGCTTTTTACTGAACATTGCTCATGACGGATAGCGTGCTTCTTGGCAGCTGCCATCACTGGATTGAATTGTCATTTCGCAGATTGTTTAAATTTAATTTAAAGCATCAAACCTGAACATAAACAAATGTACATCCTTCTTCTCTAGATGTAAAGAAAGAAATATAAGTATATAAATATATTGTAATTATTCGGACTTGAAGCGTTTTTTGTAATTTTTTTAATACCCTTTTAGACCCTTTGGTTTTATGAAAATATAGTTTTATCTTAATTTTCTTTAGGAAAATCCTTAAAAAATATTCTCTTGACGATATATCTCCATGAACCGTTATATAAAGCATACTGAAAAGTATCATAGTTGTGTTAATTCGAAATGAAACTTATAAATAATGATAATCGGCTCCATAAGAATAATGTGACATTTTACGGAAGTACTTTCGATTTTGATCCGGAACAATAAAAGCTTTCGTTCAAAATGCAATTCATTTCTGAATGGAGAATTTATTTCGTTCTTTGTAAACTGCAGAGAAGGAAGTTCATTTCCAGACGGAAACAGTGCAATGCGCATTTATCTCTCGTGAAAATAACGAGTTTATCCCTCTGAAATGCATTTTTGCATGTGCAATCACCGATTCAGTATAGTCCATGTGGAAAATATTACATTATAATATTTAAATTCTCAAACAAATTTTTGTGAGCTCATTATTTTGGAAAATAATAAAAAAATATAATATTCTTCTTCTCTTCTTCTTCTTTTTCTAGATCCTAAGGATCTGTTTGTGCCTCCGCTTGTAGCTCTTGGGATTTTGACTCCCAAATGTCATTCCACCTTTTTGGAGGTCTGCCTGGGGGGTCTGCGTCCTTCAGGGATTCCTTGAAGGGCGATACGTGGTAGTCTGTCATCTGACATTCTGCTTACATGATCATTCCATTATCGCTTTCGTTGTCGTCCCCACCTCACGATGTCCTCCGTCTTACACATGCTCCGGATGTCGGTATTTCTTACTCGGTCTCGCAATGTGATTCCGGTTATGGATCGGAAAGTCTTCATTTCGGAGGTTCAAAGTCGAGATATCGAGAAATGTATTTTTTTTTGTAAATACTATTTTTCTAAATCGAATGTAATACGCTTTTCGATGCATTCCGCAATATATCTAACACAGTTGGTCTAATTTTTACTGTTTTACTCTTAAATATCCTTATTTATTAAAAATCCTGTTGTAACACGTGTTTCGATGCATTCCGCATAATTTTTAAACACAAAATAATGCGGAATACATCGAAATATGTATCACAATAGATTTTTAAATAGTGGTATTTACCAAGTAAAACATAAATGAAAAATAAACAGATATTGGAGGCGAGGAGTGTATGCTAGGACAGAAGAGTGTGGCGTTCCATCCTCTCTGCCTACCCCTGCGGGGAAACGGCGTGATGGTAGTAGTAGTAGTAGTAATTTTATCGTCGTTTTTTGTCGGGTTGTGGTTCCGTGGTTAGTGTCGCGGACTCTTAAG